>NC_064628.1:956975344-957311594 GCF_023864275.1 Schistocerca cancellata | reverse complement strand
AAGGCTTTCGATCGTCTATGGCACAACGGCCTAATACGCAAACTTAGCGACGCAGGGTTCCCCGACGGGCTCGTACGTCTCATACACTCATACCTCACGGACAGGAGTTTCAACACCGACGTGCAGGGCAAACAATCGACACGACATGGTATACAGGCAGGAGTCCCCCAAGGAAGTATCCTGGGGCCCTTACTGTTTAACCTCTACATTAACGACCTCCCAGCTACACATAACACGACGGTAGCAATCTACGCGGATGACACTGCCATCCTTGCGCAAGATTGGAAGCCGTCTAACATTAACTCACGACTCCAGACTGCACTCAGAACGGCGGAGCCTTGGCTGGTGAAATGGCGTGTTAGAGTAAACGTCGACAAGTGCGAGGCCGTTCTGTTCACTAGACGACCGAAGCAACTGCGCAAACATCAGCACTGCAACCCAATAACACTACACACACGCCCAATACGTTTCCGCGAGAAGGTCAAATACCTCGGTGTCTGGCTGGACAGGAAACTACTCTGGGGGGACCACATTCAACACGTGACCAACAAAGCTAACGCGAGGCTCAAACAACTCTACCCTATGCTTAACAGGCGTAGCACACTGAACAGGAGGGTGTCTAGGTCCATGTACATGACACTTATTAGACCCCTGATGACGTACGCAGCCCCTGTCTGGGGATACGCTGCGCCAACTCGCCTGCGCCGCCTGCAGCTCATACAGAACAAAGTACTCAAAATCGTAAGCAACGCTCCGCGCTACACACGCATCGCGGACCTTCACCGGGAATACCGGCTAGATACTATCTTGCAGGTATTCCAAAAACTCTCCACGCGACTGTACAATAACACGAGACACTCGCGCAACCCGTTTATCCTTTCTCTGGGTAACTACGACCACAACCATAGATGGAAGCATAACAGACCAAAGACATTACTGGCTAAGAACTAAACATCTATGGTCCATAGAATGCTAACACGACAGTACTGGCGAGCCCCTGCAATACAGTTACTACTGGAAACCCAGATGTGCGACCAGCCGAAAAACAGGCAACCGCAGGGAAGCCGTACTGTACACAGCACGCAAACCAGCCACACACACCCCCTACACCGTCCGTGAGCCGATATATGACCGATCGTCCACTAATCTACAACGACCTTGAACTGTTTCAGGGACGCAGCAACTGCAGCAAGCGCCGCAACAAGCTCCAGCAACGACAAAGGTAACGATGCACGATACCTCGAACTAACATAACCGTACCTTGCATGCTCTGTCGCAGCTAGCAAGCCGCTACTGCCCTTACTACCCGTCCTACTGTCGCAGAGGTTTTTTTTTTTCCCTTGGCTCTTGCCTTGGCACTTTTTTTTTCCTCTGCCCTTACAACCGCTACCCTTCAATCGTTTTCGACCACTTCTATCTCCTGATGGACCATGTTAATGAGTAATCTTACTCAGACGCATGGATAACATCACAGCCCGGATCCTGTGACGCCTGATTCAAAAACTAACATGTTTACGGAGGTGACAGTAGAACTTTTGGTTTGGTCACCACGTTGGCGTGGGCGTGGAGGGGCCCCATGCTTGTGCGTGCTCGCCAGTACTACTACAGTGGCACTCACCTGAAGATGGCCAGAAGACTCTGCGCCGAAATATCGTGGCAGGACGTTACTGATATCCGGCAGTTCTCCCGTGTTTTTATGGAACATAGCTAACACTTGGTTTAAGAATCATGAAAGAAAATTGTACACGTGAAAGAAGCCTGGAGACACTGAAAGATTTCATATAGATCATATAATGGTAACACTAACCAAAATAGCCTTGCTGTTCTGGTACTGCGAACGGCTGAAAGCAAGGGGAAACTACAGCCGTAATTTTACCCGAGGGCACGCAGCTTTACTGTATGATTAAATGATGATGGTGTCCTCTTGGGTAAAATATTCCGGAGGTAAAATAGTCCCCCATTCGGATCTACTGGCGGGGACTACTCAGAAGGACGTTGTTATCAGGAGAAAGAAAACTGGCGTTCTACGGATCGGAGCGTGGAATGTCAGATCCCTTAATCGGGCAGGTAGGTTAGAAAATTTAAAAAGGGAAATGGATAGGTTAAAGTTAGATATAGTGGGAATTAGCGAAGTTCAGTGGCAGGAGGAACAAGACTTTTGGTCAGGTGAATACAAGGTTATAAATACAAAATCAAATAGGGGTAATGCGGGAGTAGGTTTAATAATGAATAAAAAAATAGGAGTTCGGGTAAGCTACTACAAACAACATAGTGAACGCATTATTGTGGCCAAGATAGGCACGAAGCCCATGCCTACTACAGTAGTACAAGTTTATATGGCAACTAGCTCTGCAGATGACGAAGAGATTGATGAAATGTATGATGAGATAAAAGAAATTATTCCGATAGTGAAGGGAGACGAATATTTAATTGTCATGGGTGACTGGAATTAGGTAGTAGGAAAAGTAAGAGAAGGAAATGTAGTAGGTGATTATGTAATGGGGGTAAGACATGAATGAGGAAGCCGCCTGGTAGAATCCTGCAGACGGCATAACTTAATCATAGCTAACACTTGGTTCACGAATCATGAAAGAAGGTTGTATACATGGAAGAGGCCTGGAGATACTGGAAGGTTTCAGAAAGACTATACAATGCTAAAACTGAGATTTAGGAACCAGGTCTGAAACAGAGGCAGATGTGGACTCTGACCACAATCTATTGGTTATGAACTGTAGATTAAAACTGAAGAAACTGCAAAAAGGTGGGAATTCAAGAAGAGGGGACCTGGATAAACTGAAAGAACCAGACGTTGTACAGAGTTTCAAGGAGAGCATAAGGGAACGATAGACAGGAATGGGGGAAGGAAATACAGTAGAAGAAGAATGGGTAGCTTTGAGCGATAAAATAGGGAAGGCCACAGAGGATCATGTAGGTAAAAAGATGGGAGCTAGTAGAAATCCTTGAGTAACAGAAGAAATATTGAATTTAATTGATGAAAGGAGAAAATATAAAAATGCAGTAAATGAAGCAGGCAAAAAGGAATACAAACGTCTCAAAATGAGATCGACAGGGAGTACAAAATGGCCAAGCAGGCATGGTTAGAGGACAAATGTAAGTATGTAGAGGCTTATCTCACGAGGGGTAAGATAGATACTGCCTACAGGAAAATTAGAGACCTTTGGAGAAAAGAGAACCACTTGCATGAATATCAAGAGCTCAGATGGAAACCCAGTTCTAAGCAAAGAAGGGAAAGTAGAAAGGTGGAACGAGTATATGGAGGATCTATACAGGGGCGATGTTCTTGAGGACAATATTATGGAAATGGAAGAGAAGGTAGATGAAGGTGACAACGGAGATATGATACTGCGTGAAGAGTTTGACAGAGCACTGAAAGACCTAAGTCGAAACAAGACCCTGGGAGTAGACAACATTCCATTAGAACTACTGACAGCCTTGGGAGAGCCAGGCCTAACAAAACTCTACCATCTTGTGAGCAAGATGTATGAGACAGGCGGAATTACCTCAGACTTCAAGAAGAATATAGTAATTCCAATCCCAAAGAAAGCAGGTGTTGACAGATGTGAAAATTACCGAACGATCAGTTTAATAAGTCACAGCTGCAAAATACTAACACGAATTCTTTACAGACGAATGGAAAAACTGGTATAAGACAACCTCGGGGAAGATCAGTTTGGATTCCATAGAAATATTGGAACACGTGAGGCAATACTGACCCTACGACTTATCTTGGAAGAAAGATTAAGGAAAGGCAAACCTACGTTTCTACAATTGTAGAGTTGGAGAAAGCTTTAGACAATGTTGACTGGAATACTCACTTTCAAATTCTGAAGGTGGCAGGGGTAAAATACAGGGAGCGAAACGCTATCTACAATTTGTACACAAACCAGATGGCAGTTATAAGAGTCGTGGGACATGAAGGGGAAGCAGTGGTTGGGAAGGCAGTGAGACAGGGTTGTAGCCTCTCCCCAATGTTATTCAATCTGTATATTGAGCAAGCAGTAAAGGAAACAAAAGAAAAACTTGGAGTAGGTTTTAAAATCCATGGAGAAGAAATAAAAACTTTGATGTTCGCTGATGACATTGTAATTTTGTCAGAGACAGCAAAGCACTTGAAGAGCAGTTGAACGGAATGGACAGTGTCTTGAAAGCAGGATATGAGATGAACATCAATAAAAGCAAAACGAGGATAATGGAATGTAGTCGAATTAAGTCGGGTGACGCTGAGGGAATTAGATTAGGAAATGAGACACTTACAGTAGTAAATGAGTTTTGCTATTTGGGGAGCAAAATAATTGATGATGGTCGAAGTAGAGAAGATATGAAATGTGGACTGGCAATGTAAAGGAAAGCATTTGTGATGAAGGGAAATTTATTATTATCGAGTGTGGATTTAAGCGTCAGGAAGTCTTTTCTGAAAGTATTTGTATTGAGTGTAGCCACGAATGGGAGTGAAACGTGGACGATAAATAGTTTGGACAAGCTTGAGAAATGTGGTGCTACAGAAGAATGCTGAAGATTAGATGGGTAGATCACATAACCTGACTAGAAGAAGGTATTGCTTGGTAGGACATACTCTGAGGCATCAAGGGATCCACAATTTAGTATTGGAGGGTAGCATGGAGGGTAAAAATCGTAGAGGGAGACTAAGAGATGAATACACTAAGCAGATTCAGAAGGATGTAGGTTGCAGTAGGTACTGGGAGATGAAGAAGTTTGAACAGGATAGAGTAGTATGGAGAGCTGCATCAAACCAGTCTCTGGACTGAAGACCACACCAACAACAAGACCATGTGAAACAGAAGAAAAAAGTCATGCAACAGAAACTAATAACTACCTGCATTTAAACTTTGATGGCCAAATTCTACATGAAATGTGGCTACCATAACTGAGATAGGTAATAAGGGACTTTAATGGAACTACGCAACGAAACCAAAGATTACAATAAAATCTGTATATTGCTGAGATGCATTTACTGGATTCGAATAGACAAAGCAATTAATAATAATTGTTTGCTGCGTTCAAATGGAAAGAACAGTATGCTCATATGAGGTTTATCATGTTGTTTCCATGCACTGGTTAAAGCTGAGGAATAACGCATATTTTATACATGTAAATTAGTGAGAACTATATAATTACACTCAGATCTTAAACCGTGGTTTGAAAATGGATATTATTATCCAACTAGCCATCAGAAAGAAATGACTATTATCGCAACTGTGAGTAGACACTGCAAATGAAATTATATAGTTAACTATGTCCACGTAAGCCCCCAATGACTGTCGAATTAATTAGTCGACCCCTGTCACGATGCATGGAAATGCAGCATGTGCTTACCACGACTCTAAGATTCAGATGCAGTGGATGGCCGCTGTGATAACTGAAGCTTTAAGTTCAGCCACGGCATCTACGATCAGCTCCAGGGTAGATATGTCTCTCTCTGAAGACAAAAGATGACGAGTTCATTCTATGGAAATCCGAGAAAAAGTATTTCCTCTCTGCAACTCGAAGGCGAAGTGTCTATCTGCTCTAGTACACAAAAATCTTGATGGTCCTGCTAGCACCAGAGTCTCTCTGGCCACTCATGATGAACTGACTGAGCTCTGACCAATGAAAAGTTTACAACAATAATAAGAATTTCCCTTCTCCTAAAGAATCCGTCGTGATTAACCAGTAATACACATTTCTCTCTTAGAGTGAGGCGGAAAGCAGAACTTCTCTCCCACCATGAGAGCGCTTTCACTCTACAGTCAATGATATGGGCTGTATGTATGCTCTCGAGAGTCTTCCTTCCCACTACGAAAATATTTTTTGTGAATAAACGCACGACTGTCTTACAAAATTTAAACATTAATTCCTGCTGACTTCCTTTGAGTCTAGTACATTCTTCACGCCCTGAGTGCATTGTGTTTCCTTTCCCAGATTCGTATCTTTTTCGAAAGCATTCTACTCGGCTTCTCACAATGGAAGATTCAGGCCCTTGTGAGGCTTTCCTTGGAAAGTGGGAATTCTCTATGACAATGCCTGTCTGTCCAGAATACCTACCTCCAGAGCCAGCCTTTCATCTAGGAACACTTTTATGACATGCTTGTCGCTAAAAGCTTGTCACTCGCTTTCCCACAGTTTGCCAGAGGGTCCAGCTCACAGAAAAACATTAAATGCGTATTTCATCGACTAGAAACGAAACTGAATAGTAGTTATTAGAATTGCAATCATTAGCGTTTGTTTCATATATATGTGTAACCAGATTAGACTGGTGTCCAAAATTAAAGCAAAAAACTGTTATTTCCACTTCCTGTGTCCATTTCACTGCACAGAAGATGGCATTCCGATCAACGGGCAACTATGCCAGCAATGACATAAGGGGACTTATCAAGCGGGGTAGTGTTTGTAGGGTAGTCGCACATCGACAATCGCTGTGTACATAGTAACAGACGGTGCGGTGTGGCACAGAGAAGACGCCTACAGACTCTGCTGTGGAGGGCCGTAGAAGGAGTGGAAACAGGAGAGTCGCTAACTGATGTGGTTCGATGGCATAACGTGAATCGTTCGGTTGTTTCTCGGACGAAGCGACAGTTTATAGAGATCGAAACTGTATCCCGGGGACCAGGACAGGGCTGACCACGTGTGTCATCAGAAAGAATGGACCGTTATTTGGGTGTAAGGACACTACTTGGTACCGCATTGTAATTGGCAACTGACCTCGCAGCATCCACTGGACGTGTCGTATCGAGGCAAACGGTGTACAGAAGACTACAGCAGAGTGGCCTTTATTGCTGGAGACCTGCTGTCTGTTGAACTCTGGCGTGTCTTCACAGAAGTGAACGTATCGAGTGGAGCCGTCAACATGCCACCTGGGTGGTCGAATGGTGGGCCAATGTTCTTTTCACAGATGAGTCCCGATTTGATCTGGAGAGTGACTCTCGACGGATTCGCATCTGGAGGGCAGGTGGAACACGATGTCGAGACCCAAACATTGTGGAAAGAGACCGATATCGAGAAGGGTGTGAGCAGGGATTACGTTGACCACTCGAACACGTCTTCACGAAATTGTACGGGTGAATTAGCAAGATTTAACTTCTGTCAGGTACCGTGAGGAGATCTTGCGATCCCATGCGCGTTTGTTGCGAGATGCTGTGGGCCCAGACTTCGTACTGATGGACGATAATGCTCGACCTCATACATGTTTCTTTGGTAACGGAAGATATTGCGTGCATGGCGTGGCCTGCTCGTGCTCTCGTTTTGAATACCGTAGGGCATGTCTGGGATGCACCAGACAGACGGGTTGCATCACGTCAGCAACGACCAACCACTCTCCAAGACTTGCGAGCTGCTCTGCTGGAAGAATGGGCAGTACTGCCTCAATATGAGGTTGGTGACGTCATTCACAGCGTGTCGCGTCGTTGTGAGGCCTGTATTGGTGCCAGAGCTGGTCACACCCCATACTGATCTCATTAAGGGGCTCCGGAAAGGCTCAAAATCATGAAAAGTTCAATTTTTACTTTTTTGCGTTTTCTGAATCTGCAGACTATTACCTTTTAATAGATATATAATTTATTCAATTCCGAAGACTACAACTATTTTTAAATTTTTTTTGAAATGTGTTCTATATGGGCGTGACCCACTGTGGCGCTGTGCGATATGTTAATTACCTTGGTGACGGTGATTCTAAAAGTTTCAAACATGTTCAAGGACTGAAGTCCTATGGTGATGATGTTGTAGTGCAGAAATTTGAGTGTATTGGACACGTACAGAAGCGAATGGGAACAAGGCTTCGGCGACTGAAAGCTTCGTACAAAAAACAAAAAGTCAGTGATGGTAAAGGGTTGGATGGGAAGGGAAGGTTAACTGACAGTGTAATTGACAAAATACAGAACTATTATGGAATGGCTATTATGCAAAATACACAAAGTGTCGACGAAATGAAGAAGGCTGTTTGGGCTCTTTTTTTTCGTACTTCTTCAACCGATGAAAATCCCCAACATAGCTTGTGTCCCAAAGAAGAAGACAGTTGGTGTAAATATAACAAAGGATTGCTAACTGGTGAAGTGTAAACTCATAAGCATAGTCTGCCTCATGTAATAATGGAGGTGATAAAACCTATTTTCAGAGACTTAGCAGCACCTGAACTGTTGAAAAAGTGTATTCACGGAAAAACTCAAAACCCCAATGAAAGTGTAAATAGTGTTATATAGTCGAGAATCCCCAAGACTGTATTTGTTGGAATAGAAACACTTCACTTTGGTGTGTATGATGCTGTTGCGACTTTCAATGATGGCAACATTGTAAGGTGCAAGGTATTTAGAAATATGGGAATGAAGATAGGTTCTAACATGGTACGAGCGATGCTTGCTTTAGACAAGGAACGCCTTCGGGCTGCAGACAGGGCTGTAAAGAGTCTAGAAATACAAGCAAGAGTAAACAGGAGGAGGAACAAGAGGAAGCTGGAGGAGGAGTTTGCATAGGATGAAGATAATCCATCCTATGGACCTGGAATGCTCTAAAAAGTTAATTCAATCTTTGTCGCTCGATTCCCAAAACTTTTATTTTCTCATACTAATTACATGTTTTCTAAGGATATTCCAAACATATTTGTTTCAAACTTTCAGTAAATGTTACACAGTACCTTCTGCATAATTTAACACAGCCTTTTTCCAAAAAACTGTATATTTTTGAATATATAAATAAAAAATTGCAAAAAAATGTTGTGAATTTTCATTACAATTGAAAAAAAAATCATCTTTAATAACTGAACTAAAATTTTGTAAAATCCCTGTGTTAAATTGTAGCCCATATTCCAATAAATAACCTGTAAAAAGTTCAACTTCCTACCTCAAATACTTTGTGAGGAAAGATGTAATTTATAAGCGTTATTTTAACATTGCATGTATAGGGCGTTCCGGAGCCCCTTAACCTGTTGTTAGAACGTGCGTGCAAATCCGTTGAGTCGCGAAAAGAGAAGAACATTTTTGTCTACCGTTGTGCATGTTGTAGTTGATTGCATTCTGTATTCTTTACATTATTTCTTCCTCACTATCACCTGTTTGTAGTGTTTTGTGGCAAAATGAAAGCAACATTGCAAAATTTCCGTTTGTTCCTTTAACTTTGGACACCAGTGCACTTTATCAGACGTTACATAAGCAGAATTTATGGTGCTAATCAACTAGAAGTTTCTTGTACATATTGGCTTAGTAACAGGTGTTCGTATTGGAGAAACAAATGAAATGTTACAAGAAAGAAGAAGGAAGATTTTAACGTCCAGTTGACAATTGGGTCATCAGAGATAGAAGACAAGTTCGGATTAGGGTAGAATGCTGAAGAAAGCTGACCGTGCACCGTTTTCAGGAACTGTCCTGACATTTGCCTTGCGCGCTATAGGGAAACCACAGAAAATTTGAAATGTGGTGGCCGGATGGGGATTTAAACCGTCGTCCTCCGGAGTGCGATCCAGTGTGCTACCCACTGCACCATCTCACTTGGTAGAGTGCTACACTGTTCATCTTTTGGCGCGCTAATGTAGAAAGTGTCACAAAATCAACTAAATAAAAAAAAAGTGCATTTCGCACTTTCGTCTTCACATGTAAGTCAGCTTCCGGATTTTCCTTCGTGTGAGACCGACTGTGCCAGACTGGTCCGATTCGAAATTCTAGATTTCAGTATTTTACTGTTCGTGTCGTGTCCTCATAATCTTCCATGTATTTGGTGCAGGCTTGTGTCCATCTTGATACACATGCTCTTTCAGGACGAATGATAAATATTTCATGAGGTTGTAGTGCAGACTAATTCGACTTAAACATTGTATACGACAAATGTCGAAATTTTATTGGTAACAGAACTACGGTTCGTTACAGAGATAAGTTTCAGTTTACAGGTTGTATTCAAGTTTTTAAGTCAACCAACCTGAGTTTCGTTCCATCTCCTCTTTGGCAGCAAGCCAGTCTGCATTCGTCAACTGGAAATCTTTATCAGTGGTAGAGTGTGTATGTTTAAAAATATACACATCATAATTCTGGTTTCACTTTTCACACCTTTATGATCCTCAAGGTCCTATTGTTTGGACAATCACCAGGTTTTTTAACTTTGCAAGACAAATAGTGCATAAACTAGGTTGGCGCTCACAAATGAAGAAAAAAGTCTCATGACAGAATTCAGCAGATAAATTGCAAAGTTGTTGAAGCACAGTTTTTCAGAAACATTATGCAACCATCAGTAGCAGCCCTAAACAGACACTAAATCAAAACGATAAAGTCTGGTACAGAACTTTGCTCATATTTGCACTATACATCACAATTCCAAAGCTGCCTTGTAGTAACCCATCAGATAAAAGTATACCTTAGTAGTTCACTTAGTTCAGTATGTAATGAAAGTCATCACTCTCAGCAAAGGGTCAGACCGTGTGACCAACTCCAACTCCATTTAGTCAAAATATTCTCAAACTTGACTCAATAAAACACTTGTAAATTATTAGGGACCAATTTACAAGTTTCCGCGGATGCCGGTTTGCGTATTTTAGGGGACATAGCTGTAGGTTGGGTGGACACGGGGGAGGGGCAGAGCGTGGGGAAACTGGCGTAGGCGTTAACTCACACAACCAGGACTTTCTCATAGCTGTTACCTGGTGTTACCGGTCGCACATTGACTGTTTTTGGCGACATTCAATTATTTAAAGTCTGGCGTCAGAACAAACTGTTATTTCGTGAACTGCGCAATCATTTGCAAAGAACTGATAAGTTGAATTTTGCTACTCATTACGGACTATAACTACTGATAAAAATTTAGTTTCTGGATATGTGGTGGTCTCGGTAATTAGAAAAATTAATTTTATGCATCAGTAATATCCTATTTACACGTACAAACGCCATCTAGATGAAAAGATCTTAATTAATGGCTTAACTGATTAATTAATTATCCCACCTTGGGTATTAAAATTAGTTTACCGATAACAGGGCAATAATGACAAAGGTTGAAATCTAATATGCACAGAGGCAAAATCTGCAATGAAAAATATGGCTTCTTGTTAATTTTATTATTAATTATTTCGTAAGTTGATTATTTCCCCAGACTGTTAACTACGTTACTGAAAAGTAAATTTATGTATTAGCTCAAAATGTTTTCACCATGAGGTATTGTAGTAGAATTTTTAATAAGGTATAATTTCTAGTAAGCATTGCTTTAAACAAAACTAATTACATTTTTGGAATCAGAGAATCTGCGATTGGAACTGTAATAATGAAACAGAATGAAGTCTGACCTAAATAAGAAATGGATAGACTCATGCCAACACCAGATACTCATGTTGCAGGAAAAGCAGAACCAAATAACACTCAAAGACCGAAAAGTGACAAAGAAAGTTATTATTATTGTTATTATTACTATTAATATTAGTAGTAGTAGTAGTAGGAGAAGGAGGAGTATTGACAGTGTTACAAGAGCAACGGAGCAATGGGAGGCGCCAGCTTGCTCTGTTTCAAGTTGTAATCTTTTTTTTTTTTTATTTTAGTTGTGAAGTTATGTTCTCAGATGTTCTGTTTGCATAACTGAATTTATCAATTGGGACTGTGTATCGTTTACGTATGACGGACGTATTTACAAATGGTGAGCTGGCGATATGGTATTTCTGTACGAGTTTTGTGATGGAAACACTGCTGCTGTTTGTAGATGGTTTCCTAATCGCAAATTACGAGATTCAAGAATATTTACTGTTGTTTTACACAAAACAGCGTGAGAATGGAGCAGTACCCAGCAGTCGTACGAGAATTTGATCTGAATGTGTAAATGGACCACTGTGCTGAGAAAACAAGTAGAAGACGTCAGTTCGTAGACCATAGTCTTTTAACAAGCACATCCAAAACTTCTGCAAGTTTTCACAGAGTGATTGTTCGGATTATCAGCAGTGGTGTCCACAGAAAAGGAAGCCACTATGACCACAGAAGAGCTAGACGTGATGCCGTCAAGAGAATTCGAAAGTGCATTGAAATCGGAGACGGAACTTATTATAATCAAGTTTGAAGTTGATCTCTCAGTTCTTCTCGGCGTAAGAAGTGATTAATAATATACTTCCGGGTTTCCATTTTACGCACAGCCTTCCGACAACCGACGCAGTCTTGCTGCCTGGACCCCAACCAGGCAGGAAATATAGTACGTAACCGAACAAGCTGCGGCAACTGGAGAAGACGACTGCAATGGTTGTCCAAACAATATGCTTAAAATGAAAACAGACTCCGCTGAAGCCACTGGAGAGTTCCATTACCTTTGACATTAGTTTCTTGCCTTTGCTCGACATTTTCTGTAAGTAACTAATTTGTTTGGGCTACACTCTGTAACCAACAAAAACAGGACACACGTTATACAGATCACCCGCCTGAGTGGCAGCCGGCCCTAGGCGGCCGTGGCGTGCGGAAGTGAGCCAACCGCTGCTGGCGACAGTGAGGAATCGTTAGCGCCAGGATTTCACCCGGAACAAGTTCCGCCCACCCACCCCCGGTTTTCCCGGTCTTTGTTTGGCGCCTGAGCATCGTTTCAGTTGACCCATGTGATTTACCGCGTTCGGCTGCACTCGGAGTGAATGTTAAATTAATATCTTGCTAGGGCTTAAATTTTGCCAGATAGTTAAAAGACACGTTACAAAAAACGTGCACAATTGGCCTCAGCTGTGCCACAGCAAACATAAGAGAAAACAATTTAGCACTGAATTCTTTAAATACGAGAACTCAGAATTCAGATGAATAGCCTATGAAGAACCATACTTCTGTGAGAGAAAAAGCACCCAAAGCTAAAACAGGAAAAACCTACCCTCAAAGAATAATTTGCTCGGAGAAAGAGGAACCACGGTATGCTTGACACTCTAGTTTCAGAACTCATACAGTATACGCGAAACAAGTACCAGTGCTCACTATAATTCCAGAGAGCATCAAAATTACTTTGTTCTTGCTAGATCGATCCAGGCTGTTTTTGCGTGTTAATCACTGAATAGTTCTGCTGAAACGTTTTAGGGGTGGAAGAAGAGCTAGCACAGCATGAAGGACGTTTTACAGCCGCGAAACACTGCCGCATTTATTTCCTCCATAACTGCTCTGTGACAAACATACACATCATCATTATTATTTTTAAAAAATGGTTTGAATGACATTTATGAAATTAATAAATCTTTTGGTTAAAAATAGACAGGACAAATAATAACGACAGATTATTCTCCTGAGACGTTTGCAACAGCATATAGGGCATTAATCACACAGAAAGAGCCACAATTCTTTATAACCTCGTTTATAATGCGCAGATATGGTATTGGAAGAATTTACAAGTTAAAATTCACCCATTACCCATGCAAACACTAACGAAATATGTCATATAAGCAAATATCTTACTGCTTTCATTAGGCATTTCTACTTTATGGCATTCTTATATTCTTTAATTTTCGTGAGTTACTATGAGAGGCTATATAAACAAAACGACTTTCACTTATTTCTATATAACGTTGATTTTAGACAACAGAGTTAGTCGACTACATCTGTGGCTTTACTACCGTCATGACAGATTCAAGAAAATTGTTTTCGCAATGTATGCTTGCTCAAACAAACGTATTATAAATAGTGAATTAGATAATGAAAAGTTTCCTTATTGCCCTTAAATAACATCACGTTATTTTTTGTTTTCCATTGCTGGCGATTCAATTCTCTATAAATATTTTTATTTCTTTAATAATGCAAATTCATAGTAAATTACTATCCAGAAAAGCTTAAATTTCTTATCATTACTGAATTTCATCACAGTGTGACATGTGTTGAACTGTGACGATAAAAACTTTGATTTAGCTTCCAGTTTGCTGAACTAGCGGCTGTTTAGGGGAGGGCCTTACGCTATGGATAGGTGTGGAGGGGGTAAATGGGCGGGACTTGTTCCGGGTGAAATCCTAGCGCTAAGGGCACGTGCGACAGTGCGCTATTGTCGTCGTTGAGTGTGACGTCGTAGAGCGTGCGTAACTTATTAGCACAGATCAGATTGGCTTTCTAATGGCAGAACCTGTAAAAACAAGACACTTTGATGTTTCTGTTTGACAATAACTGTGCACGACACAAATTGTTGGAAGGAGAGGACTTTCTAGAAGAAGTAGTAAAGTTAATGGGAATTCATCTGTCGATCAGTAGTAGTACCTAGAGATGGGGGATCCGCTCCTGAACTGATACATAGAGTTGAATCTTTCAAAGGAGTGAACAATCAGTGATTCAGAAAAAAGGAACGGTAGCTCCAAACGTTTCCCACGGCAGAGAGAGAGCGAGAGAGAGAGAGAGAGAGCGAGAGAGAGAGAGAGAGAGAGAGAGAGAGAGAGAGATAGAGACGGAGCATATCAGCGGCGCCTCTGCTGGTCAGAGCACAGTGCACGCCACACAACACAGCCGGCGCCGGCCTCTGCCCTGCTTCTATCTTGGCTGCCTGCATTGTGCAGTGCCCCATTGGATTTTGTGTTTCACATATGCCGTGCCATCTCTGTGCGTTGTCTGCCGCGTGCAGTGTCTGGCGCAGCTTAACTTAGCATCGCACTCTGTCGGCGATCGTTTCAGTCGCACGTCCTGACCTCTGGGCAGTTTATGCAAGCAACAGGACAGAGAGCCTCCTAGCGGAGAACATAGGAACTACTTGCAACAACCTGCTCGCAAGAGAATGGACGATTTGTCTCGGAGCGGGTGAGTGGTGGCCGTTCACCGCTCCCCCCACCCTCGGAACTCGCCCGCTCAACGCTCACCCCACCGTTCTCGACGCTAGCGAGAGCGTTGAGCAAAGCGACTCAGGTGTCACTTTGGTCTCTGTGGTCTTAGCTCACGCAGTAATACAGCTCGCGGATCAACCTGCTCGACTCAGTGCTTCTGCATCGGAGTTCGTCTCTACTGGATATTGTTCTTCGTAGTAATACCGCTATGTATGTTACATTATTATGTTATGTATACATCATTTATTTTTATTTTATTTTTATTTGTTTAAACTGATGAGATTAGGTTCCTGACGACTCCTCTTACTATAGGATTTTTATTATGGACACTCGAATTTACGCTTTAATTACGAGCGAACTGATAAACGTATCGCAAAATGTGATACACCAATATTTTCCTTGTTTTATTCTGCGTAAGGCTATATGCAGCACTTTCGTCTTACAGTCAAATTTATATTTTTTTCTTATTCTGGTACGGATTTTGCGATTTTAGGCGTCTTCGGAAGGAAACGTTCACTTTAAAAATATATGGCATGCGATGTATTTGTATGAGGTTAATGAAATTTTAATACATTATAGCCAAAAATATTGTTAATGTAAATCTCAAGTTACAACATTTTCCGATCACCCAAAAAACCACGATAGTGCAAAATAAACCAATAATCAAAAACTTTGTCATATCGTGGAAATTTCAATAAACAATACAAAATTCTTACTCATTATCTGTGTTACTTCAAAATAGGATCAAATAAGATCAAAATACAGGTATAGTACTGGAATAAACCAAGTTTAAAGGGCAATGTGCCTTCCATTTATTTTCTATTGTAAATGAGTGGTGAGTCATGAAAAAGAGCTAATTCATTTCAGGGAGTGAACAGTTCTGATCCGATCTCTGAAAAGAACAGTTTTGCCCATCTCTAGTAGTGCCGTCTACCTTAGGTTAAAGAATCCCGAAGAATGTGACCAAATTGTAGAATTATATGGGAACAACTTAAAGTTCAAACATTCTGACGGTAATGTCTAACGGCAACATTCCAAGCAACATTGCTGAGAAGTGGTGCGGTGCATATGAACTCGACACAATAAAGCATATTCCCCCACATAGTAGCGCCTGTAGATATAGAGCTATTGTTATTTATGAGGGGCAGCCACGGACGTGCACTGGACGTGGTTCCACAGGACACGTGCGCGCTGAGTGTCTGCAGCGCCGAGTGACAACTGCCGACGGTGGAGCCAGCTGTCCCACCCACTGCGCCTCAGGTACCGACAACGCACGTCGCAGCAGCTCGTGGAACCCCAGCTACGGCATCAGAGGCAGTCATTGAAAACACTACGGGCCACGTCGAAGAGGTCGCGCGAATGGGAACGACCAATGCAGAAGATACTCTAGCAGATAGAGTTACAGCTCACCCCTGTGACACTGAATGAGGCAGCGAGGCAGATACTGCGCTCAGCAGCGCAAACGACGGTGGCACAACCGTATCTCCGAACAATGAAAAACAGTCTTCACGTGAGACTGAAGCACAGATGAGAAACGGCGAAACAACAGCAAGCTCCACCAACGAAACGAAAACAAAAAACGCAGGAATGCCCATGCGGAGCTGGAAAAAGTGCGCCCTCCTTGAGACAAAAAGCGAAACAGGTGCAACAGAAACTACATATCACGCCAGAGGACAGCCAGGAAGAACATCAACAAAAGTCGAAGAAATCACGAACGCCAGTACTGCCAGACCGAGGACTGGAGAATTCGAGGGATCCAGAAACACCACAGTGATTCAAAATGGTGCAGCAAACATGAACAACCAACCTACGGACGCACCGAAGGGGAAAAAAGGAACACGGAAAGCCAGCGATCCAGGAGCACGGGAGGAAGATAAGGAATCAGGTATTCCAAACCAAGCAATGGCGCCAACGCTAGAAGACAAAGCACGAAGAATCGTAGGAGAGAGACTCCGTCAAAGAGCCCGCATCGCAAGCAGCAGATGCTGAATCTACCGACTCTGGAGAAACGATTCGTAACAAACCGCAAAGCAACGAATCCGCAATTGTTGGTTCGGAATGCAGTCATAGTCGTACTGACAATCTCGCTTCTAACAGTACGGACGCATCTGCAACACCACACGATAACTCGCCTTGGCATGAAGATAAGATGTGTAATCCGCCGGCAACACACGGTGCTGGACGCGATACGCTGAAACTCGGTGGGACTGATGCGGACATGGAAGACAACTTCTATTAACACACAGCCTGGCACAAATGTGTAGTAGCACTGATTTACAGTTGTGTAGTATAGCTACAGTTAACATTAACAAAATTACTTGTTTGACTAAAACTGAGTGCTTACGAGATTTTATACATGCTTTCGATACAGGCATAGTCATGTAACAAGAAGTGTGTACAAACAGAGTGGAACATATAGCAGGATACACTGCTATCCTCAATAGGGGACCTGAAAGCGGCACTGCCACGTTAGTCAAGGACGGGATTATAATCCTAGAGGTGTTAAAAAGTTAGCAAGTGGAAGAGGTATTTCTGTCGAAACAGACACAGCTCAGCTTATTAACATTTATACTCCGTCCGGTTCGAAAGCCAGGCTGGATAGATCTACCTTCTTTCAAGAAATTACAGTTGAATCAATCAATCCCGCGGACAAGAGCACCATCCTTGCTGCTGATATCAGCTGTGTTCTTTCCGCCGCGGACCAAACGCTCAATCCTAACATATGCCTGGAACTGGGAGGCTTAGTGAAAGGATCGCACCTCATCGACACCTGGCACAGCCAGCCAAGAGTGAATCCAGCGTTCACTGATATTACTAGCCATTCCATGAGGATAGACCGAATCTACTCCTCTCGTCGCCTGAAAAATAGTGTTCTAAACGTCGAAATTTACCCAGTAAGTTATTCTGACCATTTGGCAGTTGTGGCTAAGATTAACATGCTCAGGCAAGGGACACTTAGGGGTGGAGATGTCTGTAAATTCATTATCTCACATCTGATGGACACTAGGCTTGAGCACGAGTTGAATGGTGGGTAACACATGCAAAACCTAAAATACCATCCTTACAGTCAAATGCTACGTTTTTGAAAGCGGTGGGAAAGACACACAATGGAATCCTACTTCCTGTGTCTAAGGCAACTATAGGCCTATGCAGATCCGCCAATGTAGCAGGTCACATCATGAGAATAAAACGGATCAAAGCCAAAATAACCGTTCTGTAACGCCAGCAAATAGAGAGAATTAAAATAAGACCGAGAGATAAGAGCAGCCTTGAGAATGAAAAAATTGCGCTTTTCCACCTTCTGGTCGAATTAAAAAGAGGGCGTCGACTGCACATAGGTTCCCTCCAAAATGATGCTGAAAGTCACTTTATCCACCAACAAAGTTTGTCCATGATTATTTCACGAGACTGTATGCTGAAGGGGACACTGACGACAACGACAATTGTGAGGCCTAAAAAAACTGCGTTGGCTTGACCGTGACGTATGCAGAAAACGCAGATCTGTAAGCTCATATCACTGCAGAATAACTGTACGAAGCGTTGCAAGGAAGCCCGAGGAACAAATTACTTGGACCCGGTGGGTTACGAGTAGAGTTTTACCTACAATACTGGAATTTAGTCGGAAGTACGTTGACTGCAGTGCTCGACGAAATACATACGTCTGCCACCATTCCCTGTGAGGACTCATAATGTTGGTTCCTAAACGTGGAGGCACTAACGATTTGCAGACTATGCGTCCTATATCGCTCCTAAACCCTGACCACAAGCTCGTTGCTGGGATATTGCTTCATCGATTGAAGATCATTGCTGGCCGCCTCATCGGTCAATATCAGTCATGTGCCGCCCTAAGGAGGACAATACAGCAAGCGTTGGAGGAATACCGGGATGTAACGGCTGTCGCCTCCGCGTCCAATTACAGAGTGGCCAACATGGATACATAGACGAAGCAGTTGACAGGGTCCGTCACAACTACCTGATACGTGTCATGTCGAAAATGGGAACTAAACTATTTTTTGTCAATATCATCAGGAGATTATATACCCATGCAGCTTCAAGAATTCTTGTCAGTGGACAAGGAACAGCAGGAATTGCCATCATACAGTCGATACTACACTACCCCACCTCGATGCTGCAGTTCTCATTATCATTGCTACGATCATTACTTGTCAAGCTCCCTGGCCGTGTACATGACTGATCCAACCAATGTTATAAAGATACAGGACGCGATTCAGACATGTAGTTCTTGTTCTGGAGATAAAATTAATGTAGGTAAATTTAGAATTTTACAGTTAGGCAGTGGGATAGGATTCGTTGAAACACGACCAGTTGAACAAGCAGACAACATCAAACTTCTGGGGATACGGTTTAGGCAAATGTCCCATCAAGACAGCGGCCTGGAATTGGAAAATGAAGCTCAGTTTTCTCTTACGACAGAACTCCACCCGTTCTCTCGATATGATGCACAAAATCACACATACGTAAATCTCGCTATATACTTCCTCAGGTATACTACCTCGCGAGTATTTTCCCTTTGCCTTAGACAATGGGGAAACGAATTGAATCTGCTCTAGCGTGGTTCATTTGGAGAGGGTGAGTCCTTAAGGTTGATTATCAAACCATGACGCTACCTGACACAAAAGGTGGTTTAGGTCTCACCAACGTTAGAGACAAATGCAGAGCTATATTGATATCTAGGACGGCAAAGGTCCTAGCAGCAGGTGATGGAAATCTCACAGCTTACGTTGAGAGCGCAGACAACAAAGTGCCAGTTACGGTCGGCCACATAAATTATAGGTTATCACATATTAAAACATATATTATTGAGAACAGCTACATCAGACAAAGGGTAAGGAAGTTCCATTAAGTTTCGGATCTGCAGTCGCAAGAATTCTCCTTCTTCTTCTAATATTTCGGCTGTATAACGTTCAGAGTGAGCTGCAAGACTGCCGCTCCAGTTTTTTTTTTTTTCTTTATTGAATTTCAATAAAGGGGCTGGCAGCAGCTTAGTATGCCGCTCTTCAGCCTACAGACTTTGTGAGAAAGATCAAGAGAATAAACAATAAAAAACAGGCGATAAAATCGGAGACTTAAAGTAACATGGCGAAAAGAAATCGTGGAACTTAAAACAAAGAACAGAGGGATGATGATGCTAATAAAATACATACGAAGCAGACAGGGAAAACAATAGACAGACAATTAAAAAACATGGCGACAGTCTGGATTCTGTTCGCAAAAGACATAAAAGTCACACCTAGCGACAGCATGGTTTCTGTTCGCAACACGAGAAAGACAAACAACACTGAATAGTCACTGGAACACTGCACTAAAAAGTTGACAAATGTGACATACCACAGTCGAGAGCAGGTGGGGGGAAACTGGACAGAAGATGGGAAAACAAAAAAGGGGGGAAATGAGAGTAAAAGCGAAGGGGGAACCGGGAAAGGAGCTGATGGAGGATGAGGACCCATAAGAGGGGTGGGGGGCAGACGCGACAGGGAGTGGGGTAGGCAGAGGAGGGGAATACAAAAGGACTTGGGGGGGGAGAAGGGAGGTAGGGAGAGGTTTAGTGGGGAGAAAACAGGACGGAAGGGGGGGGGAGAGGGAGCCCAGGGAAAGGACAGAGGAAAGGAGGGGGAGTGAGGATCAGAGTTGATAGGAAGGATAAATGGAGGGAGAGAGGGCATCGTCCGGGAGGGGGAGTTGATGGAAGCCACCTTGGGAAAGGAGATGTAGGGTGTAGAGATGGAGGGTAGGGGGGACACAACGGTGAAGACGTGGCAGGGGGAGGGGATGGGTGAGCAGAGGAGCAACCAGGGGGTGAGGGGGTTCAGCCGCTCCAGTGCTCGCTTCGTCCCTTTATACTCGTGTACCGCGCCACTGCGCATGCGGCCACAGATGAAAATGCGCCAGAGACGTTGGTCGGCGGCAGAGACGTGCACAATGCGCGAGTTGCATCTATGATTCCGCAGTCGATCTGTGTTGGTATGACGATATATTCTTGTGCGCTCCACTCTGACGACATCATTGTGAGTTTATTACACCGAATGCTGGATTCCATGATTTATCAAGGTTGAAACCACTATCTCTATTAATTAAGTTCGTCGTCAAGCGAATCTCAATTGCCTCCTTCACTATCGAGTCCCAAAAAGGTGATATAGTTGCCAAAATTTCGACGTTGTCATACAACATACCAGTGTCAATACAGTGCTCTGCCACTGCCGACTTGTTAGGTTGTAAATGTCGTGTGTACCTCCGGTGTTCTGTACATCTTTCTTGGACAGTACGAGTTGTTTGTCCAATGCAAGAAAGGCCGCATTCACATGGAATTTTGTAAACTCCAGATTTTTGGAGCAGCAAATCATCTTTGACGGAGCCCACAAGTGCAGCTGTCTTGGGTGGAGGACGAAAAATCACTTTTACTTTGTGTCTGCTGAGAATCCATCCTATTTTTGATGAGAGGCTACCCACATATGGCAGGAAGGTCATCGATTTAAAGGTATCTTCGTCTTCTTCTGCTTTCTTTGTGGCCTCTTTCGGTTTCATTTTCAGTGCCTTTTGTATTTGCTGTGAGGAGTACCCATTGTCTTCAAACACTCTTTGTAAGTGGGAAAGTTCATCTCGCAGACTACTTTCGTCAGAAATAATATGCGCTCTATGGGTCAAAGTTCGGAGAACACTCATCGTCTGGGCAGGATGGTAGCAGGTATTTGCACGTAAATACAAATCCGTGTGCGTCGGCTTCCGATACACTTCATATCCCAAAGTGCCATCCTCTTTGCGCCTAACCAGAACATCCAAGAATGGAAGGCATCCCTCCTTTTCAATTTCCATTGTGAACTTTATATGATCGTGGATGGAGTTCAGATGTGTTAAGACGTCTTGCACGTTATCTTCACCATGGGGCCAAACTACAAGGTATCATCAAGATACCTCCAGTATACCGCGGTTTTCAAGTCAGCAGATTCAAGCGCCTTCTCCTCGAAGTCTTCCATAAATAAATTGGCCACCAGAGCGGATAAGGGACTACCCATGGCGACTGTTCAAAAAATTCGTTGTTAAATAAGAAGTATGTAGAGGTTAGAACATGTTTGAATAAAGCTGAAATCTCTTTGTCAAAACTTTTTCAATGTGTTGTAGGGATTCTGGAAGGGGAACCTTTGTGAACAATGGCACCACATCGAAACTAACTAATATATCAGAAGGGTTCATTTTCAACGATTTCAGTTTACTAATGAAATCAGCAGAGTTTCTTATGCGGTGAGCAAGGGACCTCAACAACGATGCCAGGTGTTTGGGAACGTCATAGGTCGGAGAGCCTATGTTACTCACTATGGGGCGGAGAGGAACATCTTTCTAGTGGACCTTTGGCAGTCCATAAAATCTAGGAGGCACGGCACCACTTGGTTTCAATCTCCGAACAACTTCTGGTGGGAAGGAAGAATCATTCATAAGCGAAGCAGTTTTCTTCGCCACTCGATTTGTGGGATCCCTGCTTATCTTCTAGTACATGCTGTCACTCAATAAATTATACATTTCAATGGAACTTCCTTACCCTTTGTCTGATGCAGCTGTTCTCAGTAATACAAGGTTATTACAAATGATTGAAGCGATTTCACAGCTCTACAATAACTTTATTATTTCAGATATTTTCACAATGCTTTGCACACACATACAAAAACTCAAAAAGTTTTTTTAGGCATTCACAAATGTTCGATATGTGCCCCTTTAGTGATTCGGCAGACGTCAAGCCGATAATCAACTTCCTCCCTCACTCGGCGCAGCATGTCCCCATCAATGAGTTCGAAAGCATCGTTGATGCGAGCTCGCAGTTCTGGCACGTTTCTTGGTAGAGGAGGTTTAAACACTGAATCTTTCACATAACCCCATAGAAAGAAATCGCATGGGCTTAAGTCGGGAGAGCGTGGAGGCCATGACATGAATTGCTGATCGTGATCTCCACCACGACCGATCCATCGGTTTTCCAATCTTCTGTTTAAGAACTGCGGAACATCATGATGGAAGTGCGGTGGAGCACCATCCTGTTGAAAGATGAAGTCGGTGCTGTCGGTCTCCAGTTGTGGCATGAGCCAATTTTCCAGCATGTGCAGATACACGTGTTCAACCGTTTCTTCGCTCACTGGAGGCCGACCCGTTGATTTCCCCTTACAGAGGCATCCAGAAGCTTTAAACTGCGCATACAATCGCCGAATGGAGTTAGCAGTTGGTGGATCTTTGTTGAACTTTGTCCTGAAGTGTCGTTGCACTGTTATGACTGACTGATGTGAGTGCATTTCAAGCACGACACACGCTTTCTCGGCTCCTGTCGCCATTTTGTCTCACTGCGCTCTCGAGCACTCTAACGGCAGAAACCTGAAGTGCGGCTTCAGCCGAACAAAACTTTATGAGTTTTTCTACGTATCTGTAGTGTGTCGTGACTATATGTCAATGAATGGAGCTACAGTGAATTTATGAAATCGCTTCAATCATTTGTAATAGCCCTGTATATGTTTCAACATGTGACAACCTATAATTTATGTGGCCGACCATAACTGGCACCTTGTTACCTGGAGCAGATACAAGCAAGAAAGTTTATGAAGTGCTGACGGAAGATAAGTGTATATTCAAATTAGGGAAGAAATTCCCCACAATCAGTTGGAGTACAGTTTGGCAAAACATTCATGTAACAACATTTCCGTCACACGTACGAGCCACGCAGTATCGCGCTTTATACAGCACCGTAAGCGCAAATGAGCATCTCTTGAAGATCGGCTTGTCAAGTACGTCTACGTTTAAATTTTCAGAAACATCGTTTATTTAAGAGTGCACGGCACACGGTTAATGCCTTTAGAATATGTTTTGTCTTTGGAGAAATATAAAGGCACATTTCAGCTGTGAGGCAACAGTCATGCCTGAAACCAACACTTCTGTTTAATTGTTGTAGTACCATTTGAGTTTCATTCTTAAAAAAATCTTATTATCTGGAGTAGAGATGGGCAAACTGAAACACGTAATTGTTTCGAAACAAATGAAACAGTACAATGTAATGTTCCGATACGTTGTTTCGAAACAGTGAAACAGTTTGTGTTTTGTATTCTAATAAACCTACACATTTTATCATCTTGAATGTCTACTGTATAAGCATGTCTATATAAACACAAATGAGGTGCGAGAGCGCTAATCATGTCACAGAAAGTATGAAACTATCACTTAGGCGTCTTGGCAGTTTCGTATTTCCTGCAGCAAATGCGCTGCTTTCGTGTCGCGTGACTTTCATACTTTTCAATTGGTTGAGGACAACCATAGCTGAAGACAGAAGAACCACCACGAACGGAACTGGAGGTGGGAGCAAACTGCAGAAACACACATTCCGTTAGTATGGGTAATATACCCATCCTGCTAATTTCCATCTACACAAAGGGAATCATTGTGGATAATAGGCACAGTGACTATAGACTCACAAATAACGCCAAATAATTCGAATAAATAACAAAATATAACAGAAAATTTTTTTGTCTTTCAAGGTGTTTCGAACCGTTACTATAAATTCACCATGCTTCCCAGTCCTTCCCGTACACCATTACACCATCAGTGATTTGTCAAACAGATTGCTTGCAATTATACCTACATCAAATTTATGTATATGTCTAATAGCTGTCACTCTACGCCTTTTTTTATTCAAAATGTTGTAGGCTTACTTGCGTTTCTTAATATGATTACTGTACATGAACAGAGAAGCGTATGTTATAAGAAAGTGTAATTTAACTGAATGATTTTCACATATTTATTATTTTGTATGTGAATAGTATCCGTTGTTTTATTGTTTGGTTAGTGTTTATAAAGCAGATGTTACGCCATTTCGAAACAGCTAGAAAGGAAGCTTTATTTTCGGATATCTTAAGTTTCATGCTATTGCTTGTCAAAAAGATTTCGACACTCTTGAAAGAGTTTCATGAAGTGGTATGTTGTGTTTCAGTACCTGTGCCGAGCCCGAATCTCGTCCGACACAGAGTGGAATGAAACATCACTGTTTCGATACAATTAGTCCGTTCCAGGCACAGGTAGACTGAAACAGCCTTATTTTGAAACAACGATACAGTTTCTGTGTCTGGCTCGAGATCGAATCTGGTCCGAGACAGGGGCGGAATGAAACACCACTGTTTCGAAACAGTAAACCACAACCGTTCCGAAACACTGAAACAGTTCCATGTATCGATACACTGTATCGAAACATAGAAACAGTGGCCAAGTCTAATCTGGAGCAACGACGATGGAAATTCAAGTTGCTCCATCGGGTGAGTGTCCGCCCCAGTAGCTGAGTGGTCAGCGTGACGGATTGCCGTCCTCCGGGCCCGGGTTCGATTCCCGGCTGGGTCGGAGATTTTCTCCGCTCAGGGACTGGGTGTTGTGTTGTGTTCATCATCATTTCATCCCCATCCGGCGTGCAGGTCGCCCAATGTGGCGCCGAATGTAATAAGACCTGCGCCAAGGCGGCCGGACCTGCCCCGCGAGGGGCCTCCCGGCCAATGACGCCAAACGCTCATCATCATCATCGGGTGAGTAGTGCGCTCCAAGTTGCTCAAGCAGAAAATAGTAAACTAAATCTGGAGAAAGACGCACAGGACAGTAAGGATATGATTGTGGACTCTATGGAAACCAATTCCTAGAGAAAACAAAGTTGAAGCCGTCACTAGGCAGCACGTTTGGTGGGTGTGGCGACGGGACGGCAGGCCTGGCCTCGCGTGTCGGCCCCTGCCCTCCCCGCCGCCCTGCTCCTGCGTCGCTTCTTTCCTCGGGGAAACAAAAAAGAACAGTGGCCAAGGGGCAAAAAAGCGATTAGGGCGACAAAAGGAGTGGTTATGGTGTCAAAAATGTCGCTAAAGGAAAAGAAAGTGGTTAGCTTAGAGCTACGCCAGACGAGCGTATATGAAGCGACAAAAAAAAAAAAAAAGTGGCCATGGTCGCTAACCCACGCTTATGCGGTGGCGCTGGATCCGGAGTAAATTAGTTCGAATCGTGACGGTAGAAAACATTTTCACTGCTGGTACTTGGTTGGCAAGGGGAGAATAGGTGGTGACAAATTCCCTGATCATCAGACTTTGCGCCACTGTCGCGGTTTAAATACCAAAACCTCTCCGCAGTGACTCGTGAAGCGACGGCACGTGACACTGACGATGGTCGACAGTTCGTCGGATGGTGACGTTGAGCTTGGCAGCCCCTCAGTGCTGTTCGCATTAATGCAGTATCACAGAAAGTTGTAATGGAGCATGTTGCAAATAAACAGCAACAACGTCATATAGACTGTTTTATTCAGATTAACTTACACGACGACGTCACAAAAAAAGTACTATCGCACCTGAAATAGCCTTCATTGCGTGTTTTCGAACTTTGACGAGAGAGGCGAAAAATTCGTGCGATACCGTCAATTATAAACTAAATATCCGCTTCTTAGAAATCTGTGGCAACAGGAACCTTGTTCTGAAATAATGGTTCCTAATTTCATTGTGCATTTTGTGATAATTTTTCAGAATTTTCGGACACTTTCGACGGTTGTGCGTAATGTATTTCGTAGTAAATTGTGAGATACAGTTGTGTGTTCTGTAAACTTTAGTAGCAGTATCTTTACAGAAAATCGTGCGCCCTTGGACCTGTTAGTGTTTGAAATTTTCAGGTGTTCTTGTAGATTTAGCTCTTATTAATTCGGGTGCAGCGTTGTAATATTGTGCTTCTCCACATATTACACGTCACATACTGTTCCACTTAATATCCCGTTTCAACAAATTGCTCACAACATTTGTCTAACGCTTAAGCGCTGCCTTTGATGCTCTACATGATAACAGCGGTTCCCGCCTGATCACCGAAGTTAGCGCTGTCTGGCTTGGCCGTCCAAGTCTGCCGAACGCTGTTGGCAAGTGGAATGCACTCAGCCCTTGTGAGGCCAACTGAGCATCAACTTGACTGACAAGTAGCGGCTCCTGTCGCAAAACTGACAACTCCCGCGAGAGCAGTGTCCTGACCACATGCCCCTCCGTATCCGCATCCAGTGACGCATATCGCCTGAAGATGGCACGGCGGTCGGTCGGTTCCGCTGGACCTCTCGAGACCTGTTCGGACGGAGAGAGACAGACAGACAGACAGAGAAAGAGAGACAGAGGTAATACACGAGTCTGTTAGTGGGCGTAACCTCCACTAAAGTTCAGATATAGTAAGCCAATATTTCAAAACTGGAGCAAAGTAATATTTGATGGTGCAAACGTCCCCTATAAAAACCAGCTTACGGAAACAGCTCGAACACTGAAGACAGTATTAAATAGAATAAAGAATCAAGAAATTATTGTCACAGACCTAACTCACAGGTATGATCTAACGTAATGATCATGTGTCACCTAAAAATCTCGAAATTTGAGAATAATATTTTCTTTCTTGACACAGTTGTTCTGGATATAATGTGCTTCACAAAATACGTGATGTACTAAAAGAGACAAATCCTATTTATATAAAAAATGTAAAAAAACACGGAGAGTTCATTCGATTAGAGATAGCAGTAGACAGAGACAGAAGACACCACACTGAAGTACACAAGCAACAAACGGATACTGAAGAAAAGGGTGCCCTCCTACACGTAGACGCCGCAGAAACAGCAGCAGCAGTGGAACAAGTTTGATTACACTGACAAAGGAAGAAATACCAACTTCAGCAGCAGTATAATTACACTCAGCAACATCAACAACCGCTGCAACAGCAGTAACAACAGAGTAACGTTAACAACGGAAGAGCTAGGATGCAAAACGAAGGCAATGTCCCCTTCTCATGTGGAAGATGACCAAGATGGAACACTGGTAATACGAGCAGCAACTTTAACACATAGAAAGTCCGAATCGACAGCTAGTAGCGGCAGCATCAACAGTAGAATCAGAATGTAGCAGTGTGAGTAAAAGAAAGTAGAATCAGAGTGTAGCAGTGTGAGTAAAAGAAGTACAGTACCTCCTTACAATTTGAAGGATTTTTTATAGGAGAAAGGAAGAAGAAACGTCAGTGATAAGTACCTTCAATCAATTATTTAACAGTCTTTTACTAGAATGTTCCCTCAATAAGAAAAGAAAGTGCAACCGTTAGAAACTGAACTGGACGCTATAGACAGTTTAGTTGGCTGTATTACTGACAACTGGTACAAAAGAAATGAAACTGAATACGTACGAGTACGTGTTATAAATCGGCGTCTGACTATAGAAGATCATTAAAGGAAGGTGCGGGCTCGTGTACAAGGTGGGCAATACTCAATTAGGTAATAATATAACCACTCACAGAGAAAAGGGAAAAGTACCTTGAGTTGTCGATTGATAGCAGCATCTTGATTTGCCTGCACGCCTCAGTTAGTGGGCATAGTACTAGGAAGAAGAATGTCTGCCGAGCAGCGTGTAAAATGTGTTCACCTTTTATAAGAAGTCCATCCATGATTGTTGGTAGAATTTGGACCGCCCTCAGTCCATAGGGGCACAATCCCTCGAACAAACAAGCAGTTTGATGCAAATGCCAGTGCTGTAAATCCCAAACATCCCGATTATCCGAGAACTGTCCGAGCTTCAGACACACAAGCGCGTATTGCTGTGGAACTGCCATACTCTCTTGACAAATCGAATTCTACCTGTCGTTCGTTAGTCATTCTGAACATATCGAGGACAAGTTTGTTAAGCCTTTTGCGTGACTTGAAGCTTTCGTGGACTTAAATGTGGACGATTTCGACAGGTGACTCGAGTTATCTGAGGCTAAGCTCGCCAAGCTTTTCAAGGATTCTGACCTCATGCAGAATGTTGACCGGACTGACGAGATAGAATTCCACACATTAGGCTCAGTAAACAGACACACCTGCGTGTTCTGGCGGTGAGAGAACGACAGTGTCAACCTCGAGTACGATTTCCCAGGATTGACGCAGTGGCGAAGAAAATGATTGACTGGCCCTTTCTTCCTGGAAAGTCGCGTTACAGGGGAAATATTTCTTGAGTTACTGAGGTATATTGTCATACCAGAACTTCATAATAGATCGAACTCTGATGAGCTGTGGTGGCAGCAAATGGAGTCAAAACTCTTCGAGCGTTCTTGTAGGTCATGTTTCCCGAGCGCTAGATTGGTTGTGGACGGGCCAGCACGATCTCCCGCCTTCGCCCCACCGGACGTGTTACCTTAACTATAAGCTGTAGATAACCGCATCACCAGTCAGCAGCACCTGTGTGAAACGATTGTTCAGGAGTTCAACAATGTTCCGGCGGCCACTGAAAACGTTTCTGTGCCTTTGCAAGATTGCGTTCACGCAGAGGGCATACGTGTCCCAATGGCAATGTCGATGTCTTTTTCACAAAATTAGTATCAGTCCTAGACAAGATATGTACTTCTAAAGGACATATTCTTACTTGTGGAAATCTAAATATCCATTGATGAAACTAAATGAAGTCAGCAGCAGATTTTTGAATATATTGTACACTCGTGGTACGTCACTATGGGTAACAGGTGAAATAACAACATTAAAACTTTCATCTTCAGTTATTGATATTAATTTTAAAAAAAGGTTGTTTGGTTGCTGTTGAAACCCTGCGGTCTTGGACAAGCTACAAGACTTAAAATATCTGCAAAGAAAAATACAAAAGCACATACAGTTAGTAGTCAGAGAAAGCTATGTTCTACATAAAAAAGTACTGGTTTGGAATGCAAGATGAGGTTTATTTAGGAATACGCGTAAATGAAAAATTCAACAGCATCGCGAAGATATTCAAAATAAAATTTGAGGAGACATTTCCTAGAATAATATACTCATATTTCATTGGAGAACCTAATGGAAAGAACTGGACAACAAAAAGTATCAGAAAATCCTTCGAAACGTTCAAATATCTCTGCTCTGTCAGAGGTATTGAGAGGGATTCGGCGTTCTTCCACTTTCTCCTCGGATACAAAAATAGATTAGATAAGAATAGGACACTGCTGTACGATGCAGAAAGAATCGAAAATAACAAGACGATACACATCTGAAACAACGAAAGCAAAGTAATTGGCAACGGAAGCAAAGTAATTTGAAATACAGTAAAGCAAGAAACTGTTACCAAAAATGAACAACAAATAAATACAGATATCAGAAATACTTATAGTTTAATAGATAACCCTGAGGGCTTGGCCAATTTCGTAAATTACTATTAGTAATATAGCAATCAAAACGCAAAAAAAGCTTCAGAAAATACACAATGGGATCGTGCATAAATCTAAAAGTATCATATCGAAAGAACTGGTCAAGCTTCCATTGTGTTTGTTAAAAGACCGCAGTAGCACTTAGCAGCATAAAAGCATCTCCTAATTAAATTATTCATTGACTTATAGTTGTTTCACTGCAAAAGCTCTGCATACTACAAGTAATCAGTGAAGCAAATGGATTTGATTGACTAATTGATAATGTTTGTTAGAGACGCTTTTAAATTACACACCAGTTTCACTAGTGTCTTGTTTTTTGAAAAATGATAGAAACTATTATGAAAACAGACTTACGAATTATTTAAATAAATGCCAAGTTGGGGGCAAAGAACAGTTCCGTTTAAGACCTGTAAAGGAAACAGAAACTACAGTAGCAAGGTCTTCAAAGATAATTTTAGATGCCCTGGGTAAAAGAAAACATAAAACAAATAAGAGTGAAGCATTCAGCATAGCTGATCGTGAATTATCTCTACGTGAAACTGATGCATCATTGGGAGTAAAAGTAAGGGAGGAGCGGGGGGGAGGGGGGGGGGGTGGCGACATAAATAAATAATTCAGGTCTTGCCTAGCAACGGAAGAGCAGTGGGTAGAAATCTACAGAATTCCCAGGTTCCCAATATGTATAGTGAAACATGTTCCAGATCCAGAATATCTGAACTTCAAAGGAATGCGTTAGGCACAATAGTAGTGTTTCTCATTTACATTAATGAATTCCCGCGACTTACCGTAAAGATGGAATTCTGGCCCGTGCTGTCGGAGTTGGCAGTCATGTGTGTGAGAGATCTGCTTGCTTTTGTGCGTAATGGTGTGTGTTTTTCTTTTTCCGACGAAGGCCGCGTCAATCTTTACGGTAAGTAGCCTGAAAAAAAATGGCTCTGAGCACTATGGGACTTAACTTCTGAGGTCATCAGTCCCCTAGAACTTAGAACTACTTAAACCTAACTAACCTAAGGACATCACACACATCCATGCCCGAGGCAGGATTCGAACCTGCGACCGTAGAAGTCGCACAGGTCCAAAATGTAGCGCCTAGAACCGCTCGGCCACTTCGGCCGGCTAGCCTGAAAAAAAAATGGTTATCGAACGGAAGTAACTCTTGGTATAGAAAAATCTTAATACACCGGTATTTAAAATATACACTCCTGGAAATGGAAAAAAGAACACATTGACACCGGTGTGTCAGACCCACCATACTTGCTCCGGACACTGCGAGAGGGCTGTACAAGCAATGATCACACGCACGGCACAGCGGACACACCAGGAACCGCGGTGTTGGCCGTCGAATGGCGCTAGCTGCGCAGCATTTGTGCACCGCCGCCGTCAGTGTCAGCCAGTTTGCCGTGGCATACGGAGCTCCATCGCAGTCTTTAACACTGGTAGCATGCCGCGACAGCGTGGACGTGAACCGTATGTGCAGTTGACGGACATTGAGCGAGAGCGTATAGTGGGTATGCGGGAGGCCGGGTGGACGTACCGCCGAATTGCTCAACACGTGGGGCGTGAGGTCTCCACAATACATCGATGTTGTCGCCAGGGGTCGGCGGAAGGTGCACGTGCCCGTCGACCTGGGACCGGACCGCAGCGACGCACGGATGCACGCCAAGACCGTAGGATCCTACGCAGTGCCGTAGGGGACCGCACCGCCACTTCCCAGCAAATTAGGGACACTGTTGCTCCTGGGGTATCGGCGAGGACCATTCGCAACCGTCTCCATGAAGCTGGGCTACGGTCCCGCACACCGTTAGGCCGTCTTCCGATCACGCCCCAACATCGTGCAGCCCGCCTCCAGTGGTGTCGCGACAGGCGTGAATGGAGGGACGAATGGAGACTAGTCGTCTTCAGCGGTGAGAGTCGCTTCTGCCTTGGTGCCAATGATGGTCGTATGCGTGTTTGGCGCCGTGCAGGTGAGCGCCACAATCAGGACTGCATACGACCGAGGCACACAGGGCCAACACCCGGCATCATGGTGTGGGGAGCGATCTCCTACACTGGCCGTATACCACTGGTGATCGTCGAGGGGACACTGAATAGTGCACGGTACATCCAAACCGTCATCGAACCCATCGTTCTACCATTCCTAGACCGGCAAGGGAACTTGCTGTTCCAACAGGACAATGCACGTCCGCATGTATCCCGTGCCACCCAACGTGCTCTAGAAGGTGTAAGTCAACTACCCTGGCCAGCAAGATCTCCGGATCTGTCCCCCATTGAGCATGTTTGGGACTGGATGAAGCGTCGTCTCACGCGGTCTGCACGTCCAGCACGAACGCTGGTCCAACTGAGGCGCCAGGTGGAAATGGCATGGCAAGCCGTTCCACAGGACTACATCCAGCATCTCTACGATCGTCTCCATGGGAGAATAGCAGCCTGCATTGCTGCAAAAGGTGGATAGACACTGTACTAGTGCCGACATTGTGCATGCTCTGTTGCCTGTGTCTATGTGCCTGTGGTTCTGTCAGTGTGATCATGTGATGTATCTGACCCCAGGAATGTGTCAATAAAGTTTCCCCTTCCTGGGACAATGAATTCACGGTGTTCTTATTTCAATTTCCAGGAGTGTATAACGAGACCATGGAACATAATAAGTTTGGGAGGTAATTTTATCAGCAATTAAGCGGAAGCCTCAAAGAAACTAGTACAGGCATGCGCATTCAAATACAGACCAAAAGACGTAATTCACCGGAATTTAAAATACAGAATGAGACCGTGGAACATAAAAAGTTTATGTATGTAATTCGATCAGCAATTACGCTGAAGCGTCAGAGAAATTGGTAGAGGCATGCTCATTCAAATACAGATCAAATACAGTATGTAAACAGGCAGAATACGGTACTACCGTCGGCAACGCTTATATGAGACAAGTGTCTGGCGCTGTTGTTAGATCGGTTACTGCTGTTACAACGGCAGGTTATCAAGATTTAAATGAGTTTGAACGTGGTGTTACATTTGGCGCACGAGCGATGGTAGCGACGAAATGGGGATTTTCCCGTACGACTATTTCACGAGTGTGTCGTGAATGTCAGGAATCCGGTGAAACATCGAATCTCTGACATCGCTGCGGCCGGAAAAAGATCCTGCAAGAACGGAACCAACGACTACTGAAGAGAGTAGTTCAACGTGACGGCAGTGGAACCCTTCCACAAATTGCGGCAGATTTCAATTCTGGGCCGTCAACAAGTGTCAGCGGGCGAACCATTCAACGAATAATCATCGATATGGGGTTTCAGACCAGAAAGTTTACTCGTGTACCTTTCATGACAGTACGGCACAAAGCTGGGCCTGGGCCCAGCAACACCGACATTGGACTGTTGATGACTGGAAACACGTTGCCTTGTCGAAGGAACCTCGTTTCAAATTGCATAGAGTGGTTGGGCCTGTACGGGTATATGGAAACAACCTCATGAATCCATGGGCGCTTTATGTCAACAGGAGACTGTTCAAGCTGATGGAGGCTCTGCAAAGGTGTGGGGCGTGTGCAGTTGAAGTGATACGCGGACCCTGATATGTCTAGATATGACTCTCACAGGTTACACGTGCTTCAGCATCCTGTTTGATCACCAGCATCCATTCCTGTCTATTGTGCATTCCAACGGACCTGAACGATTCCAGCAGGACAATGCAACACCCCACGGTCCAGAATTGATACAGAGTGGCTCCAGGAATACTCTTCTGAGTTTAAACACACTCTTCTGAGTTTAAATACTTCCGCTGGCCATCAAACTCGCCAGACATGAACATTATTGAGAATATCTGGCATGAATTACAGCGTGGTGTTCAGAAGAAATCTCCACGCCCCCCCCCCCCTCACCCCCCGGTTACGGACAGCCATAAAGGAGTCATGGTGTCAATTCCTTCCAGCACTACTTCAGACATCAGGCGAGTCCATACCACGTCGTCTTGTGGCACTTCTGCGTGCTCATGGGAGCCCTAAACGATATTAGGCAAGTGTACTAGTTTCTTTGACTCTTCAGTGTGAAAAGTACTGAACATTTCAGAGTAATTAGAAACACAATTAGCAGAGTATGATAAGCGCTACAAACATAAACCTTAGCATGTAATACCTCACGAGTAAGAATAACATATATTGTACATATACCATCTATCATCATTTATGTCTCAATGTTCTGGGTTGCAAATGCTCAAATATGGAATGTGTTGGAACTGCAAAAACAAGCTGTCAGACTAATAAACAAGAGCCACATATGACTCACTTTCTGGAGCTCCTTAAAAAATTGATATTTTGATAATTCCAAGTCATTGTATACTTCAAACTACAGTTTGCACACGCAGAAGCATTCAGGAATACCTAACCAATAGTTTCATCACGATCACCAAACCGTGTATAGCCATTGCCTGTGTCTCGATAGAAAGAATAATGTTCATTCCCGCATCGCCATGTTTCACATGGTGTCACCATAGACAGCAAAAAGATATCAAAGACATAAAAGAACTATCTAAACTCAAAATGTGTCGTAAAGAATGTTTACTAAAAGGTATTTTTATTGAGTTTTCACGCAACAAAAATTATTAGAAATAAATAATCAGGTCCGAATTACAAACTGGACAAGAAGAATGTAGTACATTCGTATAACAGGGCATTACTTTGGGAAGGTTGGACGAGTAGCTCTTTGCTGGAAGTGAGTGAAGGTGCAGACGATGTACAGGGTGTTTCAAAAATGACCGGTATATTTGAAACGGCAATAAAAACTAAACGAGCAGTGATAGAAATACACTGTTTGTTGCAATATGCTTGGGACAACAGTACATTTTCAGGCGGACAAACTTTCGAAATTACAGTAGCTACAATTTTCAACAACAGATGGCGCTGCAAGTGATGTGAAAGATACAGAAGACAACGCAGTCTGTGGGTGCGCCATTCTGTACATCGTCTTTCTGCTGTAAGCGTGTGCTGTTCACAATGTGCAAGTGTGCTGTGGACAACATGGTTTATTCCTTAGAACAGAGGATTTTTCTGGTGTTGGAATTCCACCGCCTAGAACACAGTGTTGTTGCAACAAGACGAAGTTTTCAACGGAGGTTTAATGTATCCAAAGGACCGAAAAGCGATACAATAAAGGATCTGTTTGAAAAATTTCAACGGACTGGGAACGTGACGGATGAACGTGCCGGAAAGGTAGGGTGACCACATACGGCAACCACAGAGGGCAACGCGCAGCTAGTGCAGCAGGTGATCCGACAGCGGCCTCGGGTTTCCGTTCGCCATGTTGCAGCTGCGGTCCAAATGACGCCAACGTCCACGTATCGTCTCATGCGCCAGAGTTTACACCTCTATCCGTACAAAATTCAAACGCGGCAACCCCTCAGCGCCGCTACCGTTGCTGCACGAGAGACATTCGCTAACGATATAGTGCACTGGATTGATGACGGCGATATGCATGTGGGCAGCATTTGGTTTACTGACGAAGCTTATTTTTACCTGGACGGCTTCGTCAATAAACAGAACTGGCGCATATGGGGAAGCGAAAAGCCCCATGTTGCAGTCCCATGGTCCCTGCATCCTCAAAAAGTACTGGTCTGGGCCGCCATTTCTTCCAAAGGAATCATTGGCCCATTTTTCAGATCCGAAACGATTACTGCATCACGCTATCGGGACATTCTTCGTGAATTTGTGGCGGTACAAACTGCCTTAGACGACACTGCGAACACCTCGTGGTTTATGCAAGATGGTGCCCGGCCACATCGGACGGCCGACGTCTTTAATTTCCTGAATGAATATTTCGATGATCGTGTGATTGCTTTGGGCTATCCGAAACATACAGGAGGCGGCGTTGATTGGCCTCCCTATTCGCCAGACGTGAACCCCTGTGACTTCTTTCTGTGGGGACACGTGAAAGACTAGGTGTACCGCCAGAATCCAGAAACAATTGAACAGCTGAAGCAGTACATCTCACCTGCATGTGAAGCCATTCCGCCAGACACGTTGTCAAAGGTTTCGGGTAATTTCATTCAGAGACTACGCCATATTATTGCTACGCATGGTGGATATGTGGAAAATATCGTACTATAGAGTTTCCCAGACCGCAGCGCGATCTGTTGTTGAAAATTGTAACTACTGTAATTTCGAAAGTTTGTCTGCCTGAAAATGTACTGTTGTCCCAAGCATATTGCAACAAACGGTGTATTTCTATCGCTGCTCGTTTAGTTTGTATTGCAGTTTCAAATATACCGGTCATTTTTGAAACACCCTGTAGGTAGGCAACCAGTCGTCAAAACTCTATTAACGATCGCACACGAGCGTGGAGCAGCGTTTGTGAAGCGGGTGGCCGGCGGGCAGGCGACGGCCCTCGCACTCGAGCCCAGGGCAGGGCAGGGCAGGGCAGAGACTGCAGGGCTGGCCGCGGCCGTTCAATGTGTATCGTGCAACTAACTTAACATCTATAATAGCGACCAACTATCACAGTTTCGATAACATCACAATTTACTCAGCATAAAATCGGTCTGTGACCTCACAGTCACCTGCAGTAGATTAGATTAGATTAATACTAGTTCCATGGATCATGAATACGATATTTCGTAATGATGTGGAACGAGTCAAAGTTTCCAATACATGACATAATTAATTTAATTTAACAACATACTTAAGTTAATATATCAACTTTTTATTTTTTTGTGTTTTTTTATTATTTTTATTTTTAATTTTTTTTAATATTTTTTTTCTTAATTTATATCTAAAAATTCCTCTATGGAGTAGAAGGAGTTGTCATTCAGAAATTCTTTTAATTTCTTCTTAAATACTTGTTGGATATCTGTCAGACTTTTGATACTATTTGGTAAGTGACCAAAGACTTCAGTGCCAGTATAATTCACCCCTTTCTGTGCCAAAGTTAGATTTAATCTTGAATAGTGAGGATCATCCTTTCTCCTAGTATTGTAGTTATGCACACTGCTATTACTTTTGAATTGGGTTTGGTTGTTAATAACAAATTTCATAAGAGAGTATATATACTGAGAAGCTACTGTGAATATCCCTAGATCCTTAAACAAATGTCTGCAGGGTGATCTTGGGTGGACTCCAGCTATTATTCTGATTACACGCTTTTGTGCAATAAATACTTTATTCCTCAGTGATGAATTACCCCAAAATATGATGCCATATGAAAGCAATGAGTGAAAATAGGCGTAGTAAGCTAATTTACTTCACACAGCACTGCGACTGACACCACTAGCCTCCAAACTATCGCCGTTTCCGGCTGCACGTAGGAAGACAGTTCCCCCCCCCCCCCCTTTCGTTCTCGCATTACTCATCTCCATGTGGTATTCCGGTTCCCCTTGTGAACTCATTTTCGATAAATAGTTTCCATGCAGCTCCACTCTCTCAAAAATTAGTTGTGAAATTTGGGAACTGATATGCAGCGCGAGGTTCAAAAGTAATTGGAATTTTGTAGTATCACATACTGGATGAATCCGATGTGAGCGATTTTTTCGTTGTTGAAGGCAAACGTGGCTGATAAGTGTATTTACAATGTTAGCTATGCTGTTTTTGTTGTTGTTGTGGCCTTCAGTCCAAAACTAGTTCGATGCAGCCCTCCTCGCTACTCTGTCCTTTGCGAGCCTCTTCATCTCCGAGTGACTACTGCAGTCCACATTCTCACGAATCTGCTTACTGCACTCATCTCTACGATTTTTTTCCAGCACGCTTACCCCATATAGTAGATACACTGATTATTTTTTACTGTGGCATATTTTATAAATATGGATGAATATTGCTATGGAATTTATGCTTTGGCTAGCGTAAATGTAACCTAAGCTTATAGTATATTCATATATTGGCAACAGTTCAGTAGTTGAATGACTGTTAAGCAAAAACTTAATATACCCCAATTAAATTTTCTGTTCTACTATTATTTAAATATATGAATGAGACTAGTTAGGTTTAATACTTGAATATTCACACACAACTATTAACATATGGAATAATTAGAGATATCACTTCTTATCTTTTATTAAAAGCAAATGAATTAGATATTTCACACACATGCCACTTTTTTCACTTTATAATAAAAATTATTTTTATCAGAAAATCCACACAATACTATTGAACGCACAATATTATCACTTCACTTCTTAATTTATTTTACTCTTTTTACCTTTTTTGCTTGAAGTGAACATCAGTAGGCAAGCAGCGTGCTAAAAATTGGTTAATTTGTATTTTTTTTTAATCTCAGGGAAATTTCTGACTCTCTCCACGTATTGGACTCGGTAGAGGCAAGACGGGTTCGTAAATTACGAGTGGTTCTTAAACCAATTCGCTTATGAATGTTAATTTAATGCGTTTCTAAAGCTCGAAATACAAGTCAAATACGAGAAAACAGATATAATTGCATGTGAAATGCGGATTCGAACCTGCGACCGTAGCGGTCGCGCGATTCCACACTGAAGCGCCTAGAACCACGACAATGTTATTCTGCATAATCCAATACATCGTTAATTGGTGAAAACATAAAGTTTGTACACTCCTGGAAATGGAAAAAAGAACACATTGACACTGGTGTGTCAGACCCACCATCCTTGCTCCGGACACTGCGAGATGGCTGTACAAGCAATGATCACACGCACGGCACAGCGGACACACCAGGAACCGCGGTGTTGGCCGTCGAATGGCGCTAGCTGCGCAGCATTTGTTCACCGCCGCCGTCAGTGTCAGCCAGTTTGCCGTGGCATACGGAGCTCCATCGCAGTCTTTAACACTGGTAGCATGCCGCGACAGCGTGGACGTGAACCGTATGTGCAGTTGACGGACTTTGAGCGAGGGCGTATAGTGGGCATGCGGGAGGCCGGGTGGACGTACCGCCGAATTGCTCAACACGTGGGGCGTGAGGTCTCCACAGTACATCGATGTTGTCGCCAGTGGTCGGCGGAAGGTGCACGTGCCCGTCGACCTGGGACCGGACCGCAGCGACGCACGGATGCACGACAAGACCGTAGGATCCTACGCAGTGCCGTAGGGGACCGCACCGCCACTTCCCAGCAAATTAGGGACACTGTTGCTCCTGGGGTATGGGCGAGGACCATTCGCAACCGTCTCCATGAAGCTGGGCTACGGTCCCGCACACCGTTAGGCCGTCTTCCGCTCACGCCCCAACATCGTGCAGCCCGCCTCCAGTGGTGTCGCGGCAGGCGTGAATGGAGGGACGAATGGAGACGTGTCGTCTTCAGCGATGAGAGTCGCTTCTGCCTTGGTGCCAATGATGGTCGTATGCGTGTTTGGCGCCGTGCAGGTGAGCGCCACAATCAGGACTGCATACGACCGAGGCACACAGGGCCAACACCCGGCATCATGGTGTGGGGAGCGATCTCCTACACTGGCCGTACACCACTGGTGATCGTCGAGGGGACACTGAATAGTGCACGGTACATCCAAACCGTCATCGAACCCATCGTTCTACCATTCCTAGACCGGCAAGGGAACTTGCTGTTCCAACAGGACAATGCACGTCCGCATGTATCCCGTGCCACCCAACGTGCTCTAGAAGGTGTAAGTCAACTACCCTGGCCAGCAAGATCTCCGGATCTGTCCCCCATTGAGCATGTTTGGGACTGGATGAAGCGTCGTCTCACGCGGTCTGCACGTCCAGCACGAACGCTGGTTCAGCTGAGGCGCCAGGTGGAAATGGCATGGCAAGCCGTTCCACAGGACTACATCCAGCATCTCTACGATCGTCTCCATGGGAGAATAGCAGCCTGCATTGCTGCGAAAGTTGGATATACACTGTACTAGTGCCGACATTGTGCATGCTCTGTTGCCTGTGTCTACGTGCCTGTGGTTCTGTCAGTGTGATCATGTGATGTATCTGACCCCAGGAATGTGTCAATAAAGTTTCCCCTTCCTGGGACAATGAATACACGGTGTTCTTATTTCAATTTCCAGGAGTGTATAACGAGACCATGGAACATAATAAGTTTGGGAGGTAATTTTATCAGCAATTAAGCGGAAGCCTCAAAGAAACTAGTACAGGCATGCGCATTCAAATACAGACCAAAAGACGTAATTCACCGGAATTTAAAATACAGAATGAGACCGTGGAACATAAAAAGTTTATGTATGTAATTCGATCAGCAATTACGCTGAAGCGTCAGAGAAATTGGTAGAGGCATGCTCATTCAAATACAGATCAAATACAGTATGTAAACAGGCAGAATACGGTACTACCGTCGGCAACGCTTATATGAGACAAGTGTCTGGCGCTGTTGTTAGATCGGTTACTGCTGTTACAACGGCAGGTTATCAAGATTTAAATGAGTTTGAACGTGGTGTTACATTTGGCGCACGAGCGATGGTAGCGACGAAATGGGGATTTTCCCGTACGACTATTTCACGAGTGTGTCGTGAATGTCAGGAATCCGGTGAAACATCGAATCTCTGACATCGCTGCGGCCGGAAAAAGATCCTGCAAGAACGGTACCAACGACTACTGAAGAGAGTAGTTCAACGTGACGGCAGTGGAACCCTTCCACAAATTGCGGCAGATTTCAATTCTGGGCCGTCAACAAGTGTCAGCGGGCGAACCATTCAACGAATAATCATCGATATGGGCTTTCAGACCAGAAAGTTTACTCGTGTACCTTTCATGACAGTACGGCACAAAGCTTTACGCCTCGCCTGGGCCCAGCAACACCGACATTGGACTGTTGATGACTGGAAACACGTTGCCTTGTCGGAGGAACCTCGTTTCAAATTGCATAGAGTGGTTGGGCCTGTACGGGTATATGGAAACAACCTCATGAATCCATGGGCGCTTTATGTCAGCAGGAGACTGTTCAAGCTGATGGAGGCTCTGCAAAGGTGTGGGGCGTGTGCAGTTGAAGTGATACGCGGACCCTGATATGTCTAGATATGACTCTCACAGGTTACACGTGCTTCAGCATCCTGTTTGATCACCAGCATCCATTCCTGTCTATTGTGCATTCCAACGGACCTGAACGATTCCAGCAGGACAATGCAACACCCCACAGTCCAGAATTGATACAGAGTGGCTCCAGGAATACTCTTCTGAGTTTAAACACACTCTTCTGAGTTTAAATACTTCCGCTGGCCATCAAACTCGCCAGACATGAACATTATTGAGAATATCTGGCATGAATTACAGCGTGGTGTTCAGAAGAAATCTCCACGCCCCCCCCCCCCCCCCACTCACCCCCCAGTTACGGACAGCCATAAAGGAGTCATGGTGTCAATTCCTTCCAGCACTACTTCAGACATCAGGCGAGTCCATACCACGTCGTCTTGTGGCACTTCTGCGTGCTCGTGGGAGCCCTAAACGATATTAGGCAAGTGTACTAGTTTCTTTGACTCTTCAGTGTGAAATGTACTGAACATTTCAGAGTAATTAGAAACACAATTAGCAGAGTATGATAAGCGCTACAAACATAAACCTTAGCATGTAATACCTCACGAGTAAGAATAACATATATTGTACATATACCATCTATCATCATTTATGTCTCAATGTTCTGGGTTGCAAATGCTCAAATATGGAATGTGTTGGAACTGCAAAAACAAGCTGTCAGACTAATAAACAAGAGCCACATATGACTCACTTTCTGGAGCTCCTTAAAAAATTGATATTTTGATAATTCCAAGTCATTGTATACTTCAAACTACAGTTTGTACACGCAGAAGCATTCAGGAATACCTAACCAATAGTTTCATCACGATCACCAAACCATGAATAGCCATTGCCTGTGTCTCGATAGAAAGAATAATGTTCATTCCCGAATCGCCATGTTTTACATGGTGTCACCATAGACAGCAAAAAGATATCAAAGACATAAAAGAACTATCTAAACTCAAAATGTGTCGTAAAGAATGTTTACTAAAAGGTATTTTTATTGAGTTTTCACGCAACAAAAATTATTAGAAATAAATATTCAGGTCCGAATTACAAACTGGACAAGAAGAGTGTAGTACATTCGTATAACAGGGCATTACTTTGGGAAGGTTGGACGAGTAGCTCTTTGCTGGAAGTGAGTGAAGGTGCAGACGATGTACAGGGTGTTTCAAAAATGACCGGTATATTTGAAACGGCAATAAAAACTAAACGAGCAGTGATAGAAATACACTGTTTGTTGCAATATGCTTGGGACAACAGTACATTTTCAGGCGGACAAACTTTCGAAATTACAGTAGCTACAATTTTCAACAACAGATGGCGCTGCAAGTGATGTGAAAGATACAGAAGACAACGCAGTCTGTGGGTGCGCCATTCTGTACATCGTCTTTCTGCTGTAAGCGTGTGCTGTTCACAATGTGCAAGTGTGCTGTGGACAACATGGTTTATTCCTTAGAACAGAGGATTTTTCTGGTGTTGGAATTCCACCGCCTAGAACACAGTGTTGTTGCAACAAGACGAAGTTTTCAACGGAGGTTTAATGTATCCAAAGGACCGAAAAGCGATACAATAAAGGATCTGTTTGAAAAATTTCAACGGACTGGGAACGTGACGGATGAACGTGCCGGAAAGGTAGGGTGACCACATACGGCAACCACAGAGGGCAACGCGCAGCTAGTGCAGCAGGTGATCCGACAGCGGCCTCGGGTTTCCGTTCGCCATGTTGCAGCTGCGGTCCAAATGACGCCAACGTCCACGTATCGTCTCATGCGCCAGAGTTTACACCTCTATCCGTACAAAATTCAAACGCGGCAACCCCTCAGCGCCGCTACCGTTGCTGCACGAGAGACATTCGCTAACGATATAGTGCACAGGATTGATGACGGCGATATGCATGTGGGCAGCATTTGGTTTACTGACGAAGCTTATTTTTACCTGGACGGCTTCGTCAATAAACAGAACTGGCGCATATGGGGAAGCGAAAAGCCCCATGTTGCAGTCCCATGGTCCCTGCATCCTCAAAAAGTACTGGTCTGGGCCGCCATTTCTTCCAAAGGAATCATTGGCCCATTTTTCAGATCCGAAACGATTACTGCATCACGCTATCGGGACATTCTTCGTGAATTTGTGGCGGTACAAACTGCCTTAGACGACACTGCGAACACCTCGTGGTTTATGCAAGATGGTGCCCGGCCACATCGGACGGCCGACGTCTTTAATTTCCTGAATGAATATTTCGATGATCGTGTGATTGCTTTGGGCTATCCGAAACATACAGGAGGCGGCGTTGATTGGCCTCCCTATTCGCCAGACGTGAACCCCTGTGACTTCTTTCTGTGGGGACACGTGAAAGACTAGGTGTACCGCCAGAATCCAGAAACAATTGAACAGCTGAAGCAGTACATCTCACCTGCATGTGAAGCCATTCCGCCAGACACGTTGTCAAAGGTTTCGGGTAATTTCATTCAGAGACTACGCCATATTATTGCTACGCATGGTGGATATGTGGAAAATATCGTACTATAGAGTTTCCCAGACCGCAGCGCGATCTGTTGTTGAAAATTGTAACTACTGTAATTTCGAAAGTTTGTCTGCCTGAAAATGTACTGTTGTCCCAAGCATATTGCAACAAACGGTGTATTTCTATCGCTGCTCGTTTAGTTTGTATTGCAGTTTCAAATATACCGGTCATTTTTGAAACACCCTGTAGGTAGGCAACCAGTCGTCAAAACTCTATTAACGATCGCACACGAGCGTGGAGCAGCGTTTGTGAAGCGGGTGGCCGGCGGGCAGGCGACGGCCCTCGCACTCGAGCCCAGGGCAGGGCAGGGCAGGGCAGAGACTGCAGGGCTGGCCGCGGCCGTTCAATGTGTATCGTGCAACTAACTTAACATCTATAATAGCGACCAACTATCACAGTTTCGATAACATCACAATTTACTCAGCATAAAATCGGTCTGTGACCTCACAGTCACCTGCAGTAGATTAGATTAGATTAATACTAGTTCCATGGATCATGAATACGATATTTCGTAATGATGTGGAACGAGTCAAAGTTTCCAATACATGACATAATTAATTTAATTTAACAACATACTTAAGTTAATATATCAACTTTTTATTTTTTTGTGTTTTTTTATTATTTTTATTCTTAATTTTTTTAATATTTTTTTTTCTTAATTTATATCTAAAAATTCCTCTATGGAGTAGAAGGAGTTGTCATTCAGAAATTCTTTTAATTTCTTCTTAAATACTTGTTGGATATCTGTCAGACTTTTGATACTATTTGGTAAGTGACCAAAGACTTCAGTGCCAGTATAATTCACCCCTTTCTGTGCCAAAGTTAGATTTAATCTTGAATAGTGAGGATCATCCTTTCTCCTAGTATTGTAGTTATGCACACTGCTATTACTTTTGAATTGGGTTTGGTTGTTAATAACAAATTTCATAAGAGAGTATATATACTGAGAAGCTACTGTGAATATCCCTAGATCCTTAAACAAATGTCTGCAGGGTGATCTTGGGTGGACTCCAGCTATTATTCTGATTACACGCTTTTGTGCAATAAATACTTTATTCCTCAGTGATGAATTACCCCAAAATATGATGCCATATGAAAGCAATGAGTGAAAATAGGCGTAGTAAGCTAATTTACTTCACACAGCACTGCGACTGACACCACTAGCCTCCAAACTATCGCCGTTTCCGGCTGCACGTAGGAAGACAGTTCCCCCCCCCCCCCTTTCGTTCTCGCATTACTCATCTCCATGTGGTATTCCGGTTCCCCTTGTGAACTCATTTTCGATAAATAGTTTCCATGCAGCTCCACTCTCTCAAAAATTAGTTGTGAAATTTGGGAACTGATATGCAGCGCGAGGTTCAAAAGTAATTGGAATTTTGTAGTATCACATACTGGATGAATCCGATGTGAGCGATTTTTTCGTTGTTGAAGGCAAACGTGGCTGATAAGTGTATTTACAATGTTAGCTATGCTGTTTTTGTTGTTGTTGTGGCCTTCAGTCCAAAACTAGTTCGATGCAGCCCTCCTCGCTACTCTGTCCTTTGCGAGCCTCTTCATCTCCGAGTGACTACTGCAGTCCACATTCTCACGAATCTGCTTACTGCACTCATCTCTACGATTTTTTTCCAGCACGCTTACCCCATATAGTAGATACACTGATTATTTTTTACTGTGGCATATTTTATAAATATGGATGAATATTGCTATGGAATTTATGCTTTGGCTAGCGTAAATGTAACCTAAGCTTATAGTATATTCATATATTGGCAATAGTTCAGTAGTTGAATGACTGTTAAGCAAAAACTTAATATACCCCAATTAAATTTTCTGTTCTACTATTATTTAAATATATGAATGAGACTAGTTAGGTTTAATACTTGAATATTCACACACAACTATTAACATATGGAATAATTAGAGATATCACTTCTTATCTTTTATTAAAAGCAAATGAATTAGATATTTCACACACATGCCACTTTTTTCACTTTATAATAAAAATTATTTTTATCAGAAAATCCACACAATACTATTGAACGCACAATATTATCACTTCACTTCTTAATTTATTTTACTCCTTTTACCTTTTTTGCTTGAAGTGAACATCAGTAGGCAAGCAGCGTGCTAAAAATTGGTTAATTTGTATTTTTTTTTAATCTCAGGGAAATTTCTGACTCTCTTCTCGCCTCGCAAGAAATTCAGAATAATTTTATTTAATCTTGTGAGTATCGCGTTGGCACCGTAAGAAAAAAAATGTAGTAAAGAAATATCTATAACATCTGTAAATTGGAAATTTGGAACTGCTGTTACGAAATGAAAGCAGAAATGTTAAATTAAACAATTATTATTTAACGAAGTAAATAATTTGTACAGAAATATAACATTTTGTGAATAATTGTCACAGTTTTGAACATAGCAAAGAATTGTGCCGTATTTCTGCGAAATGCTTGGAAATTACAATAATCTTAGCTCAACTCTGCAGCGAAAGAATAAAGCATTCATAATAATGTCATATTAGCACTCGCAATTGGAGGTAATAATATAATGATTAAATAACAAGGTCATTGTAGCGAGGCTCAAAACCATATCAACCAAAACCACTAAAAATAAAACCAATATATACCTATTTTATACAGCATATAAAAACCCTCTTGATGCCTTCCTAAGAAAGAGTCTCCATTCCTTCTAAGCTAATTATGTAAGTGTAGACCAGATATGGCTCAAATTCAAAGATACAGTATCGACAGCAATAGATAGTTAATAAGAGACGGGACTGTTTCACCATGATACACAAAACACGTCAGAACACTGTTGCAGAAGCAACGAAAAAAGCATGCCAAATTCAGAAGAACGCAAAATCCCCAAGACTGCCTAAGTTTCACAGAAGCTCGAAATTTAGTGTGGACGTCAATGCGAGATGATTTTAAGTTTCGACAATGAAACACTGTCTCAAAATATGGTACAAAATCCAAAGAGATTCAGGTCGTATGTAACGTACACCAGTGGCAAAAAAAGTCAGTACCGTCCTTCATGAAAGATGACGAAGTAAATATTCCAGAATTAGAAACCAGAACAGCTTGTTAGCATGAGTGACATAAAAGTAGATATCTTAGGTGTTGTGAAACAACTCAAATCATTTAAGAAAGGCAAGTCTTTCGGTTCAGATGGTATAACAGTTAGGTTCCTTTTAGAGTATGCAGACACAATAGCGCCTTTCTTAGGAATCATATACAACCGCTCACTTGACGAAAGGTCTCTTCCTAAAGACTGGAAAGTAGCACAGGTCACACCAATATTCAAGAAAGGAAATAAGAGTAACCCATCGAATTACAGACCCATATCACTGACCTCAATTTGCAGTAGGATTCTCGAGCATATACTGTACTCGAACATTATGAATCACCTTGAAGAAAATGACTTATTGATACATAACCAACATGAATTCAGAAAATATCGTTCTTGTGCAACACAGCTAGCTCTTTATTCCCATGAAGTAATGAGTTTCGTCGACAAGGGATCTCAGATCGATTCCATATTCCTAGATTTCCAGGAGGATTTTGATACCGTTCCTCACAAGCGACTATTAATCAGAATGACATTTTCACTCTGCACGTAGTGTGCGCTGATTTGAAACTTCCTGGCAGATTAAAACTGTGTGCCGGGCCGAGATTCGAACTCGGTACCTTTGGCTTTCGTGGGCAAGTGCTCTACCAACTGAGCTACCCAAGCACGACTCACGCCCCGTCCTCACAGCTCTACATCTGCCAGTACCTCGTCTTCTACCTTCCAAACTTTGCAGAAGCTCTCCTGCGAACCTTGCAGAACTAGCACTCCTGAAAGAAAGGATATAGAGCACTTGCCCGCGAAAGGCAAAGGTCCCGAGTTCGAATCTCGGTCCGGCACACAGTTTTAATCTGCCAGGAAGTTTCGACTATTAACCAAATTGCGTGCATATGGAGTATCGTCTCAGTTGTGTGACTGGATTCGTCATTTCCTCTCAGAGAGGTCACCGTTCGTAGTGATAGACGGTAAGTCATCGAGTACAAAAGAAGTGATATCTGGCGTTCCGCAAGGTAGTGTCATAGGCTCTCTGCTGTTTCTGATTTACATAAATGATCTAGGTGATAATTGAGCAGCCCCCTTAGATTGTTTGCAGATGACGCTGTAATTTACCGTCTAGTAAAATCATCAGACGATCAATTCCAATTACAAAATGATCTAGACAGAATTCTTGTATGGTGCGAAAAGTGGCAATTGGCACGAAACAAAGAAAAGTGCGAGGTCATCCACATGGGTACTAAAAGAAATCCGATAAATTTTGGGTATACGATAAATGGCACAAATCTAAGGGCTGTCAATTCGACTAAATACCTAGGAATTACAATTACGAGCAACTTAAATTGGAAAGACCACATAGGTAATATTGTGGGGAAGGCGAAACAAAGACTGCGCGCTGTTGGCAGAACACTTAGAAGATGAGACAAACCCACTAAAGAATGCGAAAATATTTTGTTGACACCCACCTATGTAGGGAGAAATGATCATCTTAATAAAATAAGAGAAATCAGAGCTCGAACGGAAAGATTTAGGTGTTCCTTTTTCCCACGCGCCATTCGAGAGTGGAATGGTAGAGAAGTAGTATGAAAATGGTTCGATGAACCCTCTGTCAGGCACTTAAGTGTGAATCGTAGAGTAACCATGTAGATGTAGATGTAAATTCCAAGCAGGAATACAAGTTTAGTTCATTCGAATAAAATGGAAGGAAATACGAGTCTGATTGCGTAAGATGCTGTCGGAAAGGTGCGCGATCGATTAAAGAAGAGAAGAGAAAAGACGAGCGCGCATTCTTATATAGAACAACATACACATGATAATGATACGCCGCTCTCATTATTCTGGGCGTACATATTCGCTGACTTGCAGCGCAGTTCCTTGACTAAGTGGTTTAATGATATCTTTAAACCCTAATATTCCGATAGAAAAAGAAAATAGTATGTTATTACGTCGCGGGCAGGGCACAATATTATATAGTCTGGTGATTCCTTGATGTTCCAGAATGTGTACTATTGTAATGATTCGAGAATTTCCGAGTACATTCTAGAACCACTCGCCCTTCTACTGTCTCGAACACACGATATTTTAAAAATAAGTGTGAGAGAACGTACATACTGCGCGACAAGTGTTTGTGTGTGCAGGCTGGAAAGGAGTCATGAGCACGAGGTAGACGTAACGGTCGAACGGCATCAACAAGTGTTTGCCGCTCGCGCCACGGAAATCGTATTGGAAGAACAAGGAGTGTTTATGTCTCTTATGGTGTTTCATATCGTTGACTATTGTAACGAGAAAAAACAACAGCTGAAACATTGTTAATTGTAATTCACGTATTGGACTCGGTAGAGGCAAGACGGGTTCGTAAATTACGAGTGGTTCTTAAACCAATTCGCTTATGAATGTTAATTTAATGCGTTTCTAAAGCTCGAAATACAAGTCAAATACGAGAAAACAGATATAATTGCATGTGAAATGCGGATTCGAACCTGCGACCGTAGCGGTCGCGCGATTCCACACTGAAGCGCCTAGAACCGCGACAATGTTATTCTGCATAATCCAATACATCGTTAATTGGTGAAAACATAAAGTTTGTACACTCCTGGAAATGGAAAAAAGAACACATTGACACTGGTGTGTCAGACCCACCATCCTTGCTCCGGACACTGCGAGAGGGCTGTACAAGCAATGATCACACGCACGGCACAGCGGACACACCAGGAACCGCGGTGTTGGCCGTCGAATGGCGCTAGCTGCGCAGCATTTGTGCACCGCCGCCGTCAGTGTCAGCCAGTTTGCCGTGGCATACGGAGCTCCATCGCAGTCTTTAACACTGGTAGCATGCCGCGACAGCGTGGACGTGAACCGTATGTGCAGTTGACGGACTTTGAGCGAGGGCGTATAGTGGGCATGCGGGAGGCCGGGTGGACGTACCGCCGAATTGCTCAACACGTGGGGCGTGAGGTCTCCACAGTACATCGATGTTGTCGCCAGTGGTCGGAGGAAGGTGCACGTGCCCGTCGACCTGGGACCGGACCGCAGCGACGCACGGATGCACGCCAAGACCGTAGGATCCTACGCAGTGCCGTAGGGGACCGCACCGCCACTTCCCAGCAAATTAGGGACACTGTTGCTCCTGGGGTATCGGCGAGGACCATTCGCAACCGTCTCCATGAAGCTGGGCTACGGTCCCGCACACCGTTAGGCCGTCTTCCGCTCACGCCCCAACATCGTGCAGCCCGCCTCCAGTGGTGTCGCGGCAGGCGTGAATGGAGGGACGAATGGAGACTAGTCGTCTTCAGCGGTGAGAGTCGCTTCTGCCTTGGTGCCAATGATGGTCGTATGCGTGTTTGGCGCCGTGCAGGTGAGCGCCACAATCAGGACTGCATACGACCGAGGCACACAGGGCCAACACCCGGCATCATGGTGTGGGGAGCGATCTCCTACACTGGCCGTACACCACTGGTGATCGTCGAGGGGACACTGAATAGTGCACGGTACATCCAAACCGTCATCGAACCCATCGTTCTACCATTCCTAGACCGGCAAGGGAACTTGCTGTTCCAACAGGACAATGCACGTCCGCATGTATCCCGTGCCACCCAACGTGCTCTAGAAGGTGTAAGTCAACTACCCTGGCCAGCAAGATCTCCGGATCTGTCCCCCATTGAGCATGTTTTGGAATGGATGAAGCGTCGTCTCACGCGGTCTGCACGTCCAGCACGAACGCTGGTCCAACTGAGGCGCCAGGTGGAAATGGCATGGCAAGCCGTTCCACAGGACTACATCCAGCATCTCTACGATCGTCTCCATGGGAGAATAGCAGCCTGCATTGCTGCGAAAGGTGGATATACACTGTACTAGTGCCGACATTGTGCATGCTCTGTTGCCTGTGTCTATGTGCCTGTGGTTCTGTCAGTGTGATCATGTGATGTATCTGACCCCAGGAATGTGTCAATAAAGTTTCCCCTTCCTGGGACAATGAATTCACGGTGTTCTTATTTCAATTTCCAGGAGTGTATATGTACTCCACACGTTCTATCGTCAAAAAGCGTTACAACGTGGTGACCAGAGAAAAGGACTCGAAAAACCTGGAATTTTGAGACGAAATCGAAGCAGAAGATTTGATGTGTTGCCATAGCAATCAGGTATAACAAGACAAGAGAACTGTTTCGCGTAATTGGATTAAGTCCAAAAATCAAATGAAAAAAATTGTGAATGCAACACAGGAAAGACGTACGAAAGTAATAACTTTAAAAGAACGGATAGAAGACCTCGACGTGTTAGACTAAGAAGAGATACGACGAAAATAATTCAAGTGAGAAGATCCGGCTTGAGGAGTGTAGAGCTCTGACGCGCATCGCGGGGGCGCAGGCGCGGAAGCAGCATCCGACACCACCGGCACCAGTTGCTCATTCCACACCTGCTCACCGAAGCAGCCTGAGAGGCTACACTGGGTGAGCGAAAAAACAATAATTGTTCGAGCATAAAGTCGAAGAAACTGGTCACTAGACTGTATTAGTGTAATTATAATACTTAGTGTTAATTCGTTAAATGATCACTAGATCAAAAACTAAGAGAAATATGGATAATACACGGAGAATTGGAGAAACTTCAGAACCACCCATGGCAATGAAAGTGAGTAAGGAAGACTGGTCTGAATTAGTTAATTTGATCAAAGCTTTAAATGATAAAATAGATGACCAAAGTGCAGATTCAGCAGCTTCAAGAAAGGAGCTAACTGCTCAAAATACTTCTTTAAGAAAGGAACTAAATACAACTTTAAACGCTCAAAGTCTTAAATTATACTCAGTAAATACTCAATTAAATGATAAAATAGATTACCAAGGTGCTTCTTTGAGAAATGAATTAAGTGCAACTTTAAGTGAAAAACTCGCACAGAGTGCTAATTTAAGTAGGGAAACAGACACAGTGAATACTCAATTAAATAATAAATTGGATGTTCAGAATAAAACTTTAGGATTGTTAAGACTAAGGTAGATTCACAAAGTACAGGCTTTAGTAATTTATGTGAAGGTATGGGAAATTTGAAGACTGAATTTGACACTTTAACTACTAAAGCAGAAAATCTTAAAATAGATTTGAAAGGTGAATTAACTAGCTCTTTAAGCAGTCACGTAAATCAACTGTTCACTGACTTTAATCAGAGACAGAAGGATCAATTTCAGAATTTGAGGAAAAAGTTAGAATTTGATATTGAAGATAAACATAATAATGTAGAATCAAAACCTACTGAAAACTTAGAACCTTTAAAAGACGTATACAATAACGAATACAATAATGTAAGACAAGGTTTAAGTACTTCGAAAGAGACTGTAGATCAGTCTAAGGAATTAATGTCGATTATTGAATCGCAAATTACAAGTGTCAGAGCACGAGTAAATAATTTAGGACATAATTTCAAAGAGAATATATCCAACTTTGATATTATAAATGTATGTAGTTTGGCAGAACCATTCGAAGAGATGATAGTTCGAAGAGTTGCCGCGAGCGTAACCTCCGGAAACGTTTCGACTATTGCTTCTGCCAAACTTAATAATACCAGCAATTTAACTTGTCGGAAAATTCAAATTTATCCAGGACATAGTAGAAAACATAATAACTATACCTAATGTTGTGTTAACGAGTGAAGTGGTGATTGGTTTGCTGTAGGGAGACTTTCACACAAAATTTAACGAGAAGTATTGGTCTGCGCTTGCGCAAGTGAAGTTAATATCCGATGTATGGGATACGGGCGGAGTCATCTATTCCCCTAGGGACGTTAACGTTCTGTGTTATCGGGCGGAGTGACGACCGTCGTTTTCCGTGTTCCTTCCAAAATAGTTTTCCTGCACCGAATTCCCTTCAAATCTTAAACTATTCTATAGTCTATTACTGAATTCTTAAACTATCCTATAATTTTAGTATTTAGCAAACTGGAAATGACACTAACGTAAAGACTTGCGTAAGAGAACCACGGATAGACAGTGATCTCTAGACATGAAACGAGTAGAATATTATATTTATGGATAATGTAATATAATGTGACGAACAGAACAACTATTTTATCGTAGTGTATAATTTTCTATTTCGTATAGAATATTTTATACCTTTTATGAGATATGATACAGACGGAAGGGTTTGTATCAGTTTTGAGAGGAATGGGTAGTGCAGATAAAAGCATGATTTACACCAACAGATAAGTCATGGTTAACACTAAACACACGTCACACCTTTCAGACAACCCTCGCAAACAAGTGTGCCTGATTCTTTACCATTTCCCCTTTCCATAAGGTTGCTAAGATTTACTTCGGGGACTTCATGGGTGAAGGTGAGAATGTCCGTTCTGTAGGAGACGATTTAACAACATACCTCCTCTGGCTTCTCACTTAAAAGTAACGGCGAGGTAGGGATTCTGGGGAAGGGGGTGGGAAGGGTTTCCTGTCTTTGGGGCTATCTTCTTTTTCTTCTTCGATCTTAGCAACCATTTCTCTTTTTTCCTTTCTTACTTCTCCTTTGAGTACCTATCCATTTTTCCCTCTTTCCATATTTATCTACTTCTATCGCAGAAGTCCTTCCTGGTTTCCGTAGTTTCCAATAACCTACAACTTATCTTCAGACAAGAAGGCTGAAGAATCAGACTACACAAACACACATCATCATACACACAAAGATGCACGGGTACGCAAACAATGAAACTACTGTCAAAAGGAGAGAACTGTTAAGTGTTGGAGGGGGAAGGTATGTGTACAGCGGGAAATATGCACACATTGTTGTTTATTGTGACGGTTTTACGTCGCACGTATATATATATATATATATATATATATATATATATATATATATATATATATATATATATATATATATAAGAACTATGACGATTCAATGTCGCATATATATATATATATATATGAAAACACCAGAAGTGTTCCACGTCGAGTATATAAGAAGAAGGCGTGAGTAAGGAAAGACAGTATAAACCTGAGGGGAATCGATTGTGATGATTATTAAGGAATGTCGAGTCGAAGTATAGGTAGACAGTATCTGTTAAGAGTAAAGAAGTCGTAAAGTAGAGGAGAACTCCACGGAACAATGAAGTATCAAGAAGTGAGAGAGAAGTGTAAAATAGATTTTTATTTTTTCCAGGAAATATTTAATTATAGTATACATAAAGATGTAACTAGGGGATTGAACCATGTGGCCTACTCACAAAGGATAAGGGGAGAGTACCAGGCATTTGCTAAGGACATATGGCAGGCGTACTTACATAGAGGTAGGACGACCTGTGGCCTGAAGGATAGGGACTTGTTATAAAGAGGCGTAACTACCCGAACGTAAGGATAAATTCACTCATAAGGTCAACCAACATGTAACGTATAGGTACTAATCCTAGAGAAAAAGGTCAGTATCGTGACAGAAGTCACATATTTTATGGGAATTATTCTGGTAACTTTGAATTCTATATACCACTGGCATTATTATGTGTTATGAGTGTCGGAAAGAACACTTTCATTTGCCCAAATTTCGTCCAGTCTACAAACTACTGTTAACAATGAAACTAGTACGTGCTAAAGAAAAAAATAGTACAAAGAATTAGAAGAAAGAATGAAATAATCAAGTGTCTATGACACCTGGAGTATACGATTGAAAATCAGAAATGCTATCTGCACGACTCCTAGATATAAAAGAACTGACTCCAACATTAGGTGAAATGCTCAAGTAGAATGAAAAAAGAAGAGCTAAATAGTAAATAAAAGAGTTATGCACGGTTAATAAAAAAGTGGAATGTGTACTAAGGAGATATGAATTGTTATTATATGTAATATAATGTACATAAATGTATGTATAAAATAACGCGTGATCGATCTGAGGGGGGGGGGGGGGGCATATGTAGTGATTCGAGAAATTTCCGCGTAAATTCTAGAGTCACTCGCCCTTCTATCGTCTCGAACACAAGATATTTTAAAAACAAGTGTGAGAGAACGTACATACTGCGTGTGTAGGCTGGAATGGAGTCATGAGCATGAGGTAGACGTGACGGTTGAACGGCATCGACAAATGTTTGCCGCTAGCGCCACGGAAGCCGTATTGAAAGAACAAGGAGTGTTTATGTATCTTATGGTGTTTTATATCGTTGACTATTGTAAAGAGAAGAACAGTTGAAACATTGTCAATTGTAATTCACGTATTGGACTCGCTAGAGGCAAAACGGGTTCATAAATTATGTGGTTGTTAAACCAACTTTATTGCAGATGTATTTTATCGAGTCTAACGCGAGACACATCGGTTGAAGTGTATACATTCGAATATTGATGTGAGAAATGGTGAATATGTTATTTGTGTAAGTTGAAATATGCCAAGACTGAACTAAAAGTATTCTTCGAGTACTAAATTATTTCAAAAGTAGAGAGAGAGAGAGAGTCTTATAAATTCCTGTTAATCAGCAACATTCTTTGGAGAAGAAGGTTTTGGAGATCGAAGGAGCCGGCAATCCAGAGAAAAAGTCGGCTGTGCAGATGAAGTAAGTCACCCGATGTGAGAGATCAATTTGCAATCCAACTTCATACCGCTTCTTATCGTCCACATCGTTAAACTATCAACCGAACCATTCTTTCAGTCAAGTTGTACCAGAAACATCTTGACTGCCCAGTTCTGTTCAATACTCCTTGTTACTTATGTGATCTACCCATCTAATATTCAGCATTCTTCTGTAGTGCCACATACCAATATCTGCGCTCTACTTTTCTAAACTGTTTATCGTCATGTTTCACTTCCATACATCGCTATTCTCCAGATAAATACCTTCAGAAAAGATTTCCTAACACTTAAATTTATATTCCATGTTAACATATTTCTCTTATTCAGAAACGCTTTTCTTGCATTGGCTGTCTACATTTTATGTCCCCGTTACTTCGACCATCATCAGCTGTTTTGCTGCCAAAACGGCTAAACTCACTTGCTACTTTTGGTGTCTCGTTTGCTAATCCAATTCTCTCAGTATCACCTGATTTAATTTGACTACATACCACTATCGTTGTTTAGCTTTTGTTGATGTCTGTCTTATATGCTCCTTTCAAGACACTGTCCATTCCATTCAACTGCTCTTCCATGTCCTTTGCCGTCTCTGCCAGAATTGCATTGTCATCAGCAAACATCATAGTTTTTATCTCTTCACCCTGAACTTTAATTCCGACTCCAAATTTTTCCTAGCTTTCGTTTACTGCTTGCTCAATGTACAGACTGAATAACATCGAAGATAGGCTACAACCCTGACTCACTCCCTTCTCAACATCTCTTCCCTTTAGCGCCACTCGACTCCTATAACCGCCGTCTGGTTTCTGTATAAGTTGTAAATAGCCTTTCGCTCCCTTTATTTTAAGATATTGCAACGGCTGTGCTGTTCAGAATTACAAGGCAAAGTTTTTTCGGAGACGCACCACTGCAGCGAGTACAGCGTTACGAAATACATGAAATGTATTTGTGAACATCGATAACCGTGAGCTGTATAATGGAATGACAAGGAACATTTCTACCGGATCAGGACTCGAACCCGGATTCCCCGCTTATCGCGAGCGGTCGTCTTACCGTCAGACTATTCGATCGCGACTTACGGCCAGATCCAAACAAATGGTTCACGGACATACGGAAGTTTGCGTCTCGGCGTGAGTCGTCTTCGAATAGTCTAACGGTTAAGTGACCGCTCGCAGTAAGCAGGAAATCAGGGTTCAAGTCCCAGTCCGGCACAAATCTTTATTGTTGTCATTTCGTTATACAGCTGATGGTTGTCCGTACTCGCAAATGTGAATACATTTCATGTAACTCTGTACTTCACACCTTCTGCCATCGCAATCTCAAAGAGAGTATTCCAGTCAACATTGTTAAAAGCTCTCTCTAAGTCCACGGATACTACAAACTTCGGTTTGTCTTCACTTAATGTATCTTCTAAAAGAAGTCGTACTGTTAGTATTGTCCCGCGCATTCCTATGTTTTTCCGGAATCCACACTGATCTTTCCCGAGTTCGGCTTCTACTAGTTATTCCGTTCGTGTTAATATTTTGCAACCGTGATTTATTAAACTGATCGTTGGGTAATATTCACACCCGTCAGCACCTGTTTTATTTGGAACTAGAATTATTGTATTCTTCTTGAGGTCTGGCGGTATTTCTACTGTCTCATTCGTCTTCGACACCATACGGAATTGAATAGTTCTGACGGAATGTTGTCTACTCCTGGGGCCTTGTATCGACTTTCAGTGCTCTGTCAAATTGTTCTCGTAGTATCATGTCTCCCATCTCATCTTCATCTACGTCCTGTTCCCCTGTCTTCAAGTTCACCTCTGTTGTAGAGACTCTTCATTAACTCCTTACACCTATCAGCTTTCCCTTCTTTGCTTAGTATTGGTGCTACATCTGAGTTCTTGATATTCGTACAGCTGCTTCTCTTTTCTCCAAAGTCCAAAGTGTTAGCCTTATCGTATATTTAGTCTGTTGTCAACTTTGGAGAAGATTACAGCACATGTGTTTTGCTAGTATTGGTTATTATTTATTTTGTGTAACATTGATCAAATAATCTGTATAAATTTTGCTATAGAACGAAATAAAGTTCATCAAAGTTTTAGAAGTGTTTAACATTATTTTTGTTGAGACTGCAAAGAGTAAAAGCCGTGATGACGTTGAAAGCAGTGAGTGTCCTTAGCGCCCCAGCACTCCATCAACCGAAGAAACCGTGGAAAAACAGAAAGAAATGGTTAGGAATGATCGCCAGACCGCGGCCAGAGAAGTCGTTGGTGACGCTGACAAATCAGTTTGCTCATGCCGTGAAATATTTTTCGAATGCTTTGGGTATGACAGCAACATTTGTTCCAAAGATGTTTAAGTTTGAACAAAAATAATGGCGAATGCAGGTTGCTCAGGGGTCGCTAGCTGAACTAGAGGAAGGTGTCATAATGCGTGATGAAACATTCGTTTACGAATATGAAGTCATAATTAAGGCCGCGTCCTTAAGCGACAGAAGTGACCGACAGCATGCGACAGCTTCGGTGACAAAACACAACCGCAAGTATAGTTCGGAAGTGTCTTATGTGAGCGACATCTGTGTCGCTCGCTGCCTATCTCCCGCTGCAACTGGCGACATTTGAATTCAACCGTATTCGAATCTTAAAGCTGCTACACGTGCGACATAGAGTGACAGCCACGTTTCTTCTCGGCAAATCAGTGGAGCGGACGCGACTGCAACTATGAAATATTTGTCATCCGATTTTAAGAAACCTATTCAGTGAAAAAAATTTGATTCTTCCGTATCTTATAGCTGCATATCTTTAAACAATCAAGGTCTGAATTTATTTTCGTTATTCATCATAGTTACTGTGCTGCACGAAATTGAGTACACGGCTGCACGAAATTTTTAAGAATTTGCAGAGGTAAAATCACATGGCGTAGACTTCCCGTATAGTTCATTTAAGGCGATACATTATTGCATATGCAATGTAACCAATATATCTAAATTCGATTTAAAGTTGGGACAGGAATAATATCTCTTTTCATTCTGGAGACATTGGTTGTTGTATCCTTGGACGGGTTGCTCGCGGCGTTTCCGAACCTTTCCTGCGCTTTGGGAATCAGTGGTCGCAATAATCATCGTATCTCATAAACGGTTCAAGGTAACGAAACAACGATTTTTGGAAATGACAGCTCACAGAAAGGACTATTTTATCGTATGGTTAATACTCGATACGTTTTTGTAAACGCGTGAGCAAAGCAAAAACAAGACTCCCTATAAATTACACATGAGGTTTTGCCCGAATTTTCATAGCCAAAGGAAGGGAGAGAAACAAGTAAACGGGGTATCAAAGTGACCAGCATGAGGACTAGTTTTGCATTAAAATATTTAACTGGTTGAAAGTTGAGAGGTGGCATGCCTTTATGATACACGCAGTGACTTGCCCGCTCTCATATTTATATCTTACTCTGAGTAATTCGATTTGGGGAAGTATAGCCGAGTACCGTCATTACAAGGCTAGTATTGACAATATGAATATTTTCCTCTCTAATTGCATGCAGTGAAAAGTTGCTATTCCTTCACAAGCGGACTTCCCACGCAGCATCTCTGGTCACCTGGGTGGTCCGGTGAAAGGCGGGCTCTGCTGATCTTGAAAGAGTTATGCCGATGGGTGCGAGGGAGGGAGCCGAGTGGATGCTGTCCAGACGCCGACATTGTCATAAGAGCGGGGGCGACATGCCCACAGGGGCCTGAAGGTGCGGCTGGGGTTAGAGATTCCATTATTTCGCAGAAACTTAGTGAAAACGCTTTCTGACGGGCTACGAGCGAGGCGTGGGAATGACTTGTATTCCCAGGCAGTCTTGGCGGACAAATTCCCGCGTTTTCTGCAAAACCATAACTGTAATTAGCTTGATCAGGGGACAACTTTGATCAGGGGACAACTCCGTGACGTAGCAAAATTGGCCCAGAAATTGGCACCAAGTATCTTCATTGGTGTAGTGCTTCGACAATAGAGGGGAATTTTTCCACCAGTTTTCGAGTTGCCGATTGGCACGATTAACCACGGCCACTATGATGGGGGCGGGAATGTTCTGTGTTCGGCCTGTACGGGTGCTCTTGGTGGTATGGAGTCTCAGAGTAGGTTACAAGACTGAGCTCTCGCTGCTCTGGACAACCTGCCTTCTGTTCACTGGGTAATGTACTTTCATTTAATTGTAACTGTTTGACTAAGTTGCTAAAGTTTCGACTTCAATGTAACTTTCCGAGTACAAAGTTTCGATTTCATTGTAACTTTCCGAGTACAGTTGGCAATTGAGCGTTCTGCGTACAAGCGACCTATGTTGTCCATCTTGAGCAATTTTGGCTAAAGTTGACTGTATTGGAGTTACTGTGTGACTTCGCTTTTCTCCGCCTGAGGCGCATTTGTATTGCAAGGAAGTCTTTAGTCTGGAACAACCAGACCAGGATAATTTGGTTCGGGCTATACTCACGACATTATCATCACCACAATGGGATGTCGAAGAAACCAGCCATTGCCTCCGGTACGCCAGATCGTGTCGCTGCAGTTAAGAAGACAGCTTGGTAATGTATGTCCACAGCACCGGCAGATTAGGGAATTTTGGTATGTGATAATCAGAGCTCAGCAGAGCACGCCTGTTCCCGTCTTTTCTAACGTGTTTCTGTCTTGAGTGTTCATTGTGTGAGTTCGCACTACTGTTGGGTTGGCTGGGTGTTTATCTTGAGATTTGAGTTGCAAGGAATTGGCTCCACATACCACATAAATGTCACAAGCTAGTTTATGGACCACTTCACCTTCACAGCATTTATTTGAGTATCAAATTTGATGTGTTTTGTTTATTATTTTGAATTTAGTCATAATAAATCAAATTGTTATTTTGGACAGTACTTTCATTATGTAGATCGGTAGAGCAACCCTTTCATTTCTCACTATGTTAATGAAACTTTCCTTTATTAGATTAATTTCTATCAAATTAAATTATTGGAGGTGCCAAACTCTTTTCTACTCCACTTGCAGGGTCGATTACAGTCACTTTCTTCTTAATACATGTGCAACAGCAAAAGTCGGAGATAGAAAAGAGGGGGCTTAGAGTGTCATTTCCATATGAAGATTCTAGAAGAATTTAGTGTTAAATACACTGCTTGCCCCGACCCCTCGCAACGTTATCAGGATAATTAACGAAAACTTAATTAATGAGTTGAGGAAAAATTGTAATATTTCACGAAAAGATGCTGCCAAGCTACGTAAATGAAGTGTCAAAAATTTCATGTGTTCAAGGCCTAGCTACTTTGGACATAAAAAGATACACTGGCTGCAGTATTTAAATGTCAAAATGGCTTCCTTCGAATCAAGTACGTTAGGAAGGCAAAATAGGAGTCAGTAAGATCATGCTTTCTGAATAAAACTTGAAAATAAGAAAATGAAAGAAATCAGTCAACTATTATATGAAATGATTTGTGTAAAAGAAATAAGTAGATCTGAGAAACTTTCTATGTACCTTTCAATGATGTTCAACATCACGAACAGAAAATGACGTGCACCAAACGTTTCCCAAATAATTTTTGTTTCATACTCTTACACAAATCATTACACAAAACGTTTTACTTTCTTTTCAAAAATTTTGTATGCTTTACTTTTATAGATTATTTAGATTAATTGAAACGCTTGGCCTTAACACTGACTACCGATACATTACATTCACAACATCAAATATCTGTTAAATTTCGTGGTTCATTATAATTTATTAGGGATTTAAAGTGTGTGATTTACTGGGATAGTTGTGTATACATTTAAAGATCAAGTTCTTTGGTAAGACCTTAAAAATATACTTAGCAATGCAGTGTAAGCAGTATACGTAAAATTTAGTGTACAGAATTATAACTGAGTCAGTTAAAATAAAAGAACAACCTGAGATCGAACCCAAGACCTTCATGAAGCATGTACTCACGAATTGTAACGCCACCGCTCCAGCAGAGCTACCTATTATTAAGAGGATAACACTGTTACAGGTGAATAAATAAAATTCTTCTTAGAAATCTAAAATTTCCCTTAAGTTTCCTACAGTCCCTGTATGTAAAAATATTAAACACTACTACCAAAAACAACACGGGAGGTGGGGTGTCACCCCACTATTACCCCTTCCCAAACTCCTGTTTGGGATTCGTGCCTAAATGGAAGTGGAAGAAGTGTATTTGTTGTGAAAACATTGGTAATGTGAATGATTTAAGGCAGTCACGTAGATTAACATTTCTTGAGATCTGAAACACATATGACTCTGTATGTCACCAAAGTTGATTGACCAAAGTACAATTATAGGGTGTATCAAACAAAAGTTGTTACTGATTAGAGGATATCTTCCTAGAAAGGACATAAAATGTTATCTTGCATGGAGAGTCATCGGTAAGCATAAAAGTAACTTCATGTATGCCCTAGGGAACAATGCTGTGGCCCTTACTACAACGTTAATAGCAACCTGTGGCTTTTCACAGATAATGCCAGAGATCAATAATCAGGTACTGTCTGAAAAACCTGCACAAATATTCAGTCAGATTTTGGTAAGGTTTCTAGAGGAGACCAAGATTAGCAATTCGCATTAAATGTTTAGAAATGTGAAGTTGTAAACTCCACAAAAAAATAAAAAGTAAAAATAAAAAATTGCATCCTATGAATACAATATTGAGTCATAACTGGAATAATTAACTCATACAAGTACTTGGGTGTAACACTGAGTAGGGACATGAAGTAAAAAGATTACATAGGCTCAGTCGCAAGTGAAGCAGGAGGCAGACTTCCTTAGTTCATTGGCAGGATGCTATGGAAATGCAGTCAATCTACAAAGGAGACTGCTTACAAAACATTCGTGTGACCGGTCCTATAACATTGCTCAAGTTTGGTATTCCGGCACGACGAGTTGAAAGGCCCTCCAGAACGGACGGACCTAGATTGACGACCACTGGCCAGCGCTTGCGAGCGCTGCTGCCGCCGCCTCAGCGCTGGACGTGGGCGACGCGCCACGCGACAGCCTAGCGCCGCTCACGCCGGCGCTGTCAATCTAGCAGCGCACCGGTCCGGACCTCGGCCGTGTTCCGACAGTGCTCTCGTATCGTTCCTTGTACTCAGCTTTTGTTCGTTCCGGATATTGTTACGTCTAGGCTCTCGGTTTGGTTTACTCTCTGGTCTCGTCATTCTGTTGATGCCCTCGGTTGGTCGGCCAGCGTCTCCTGGTCGTATCCGATTCCGGTTACTATTCTCAGTGTGTGGGACATGTACCAAATAGCACTAACAGGCTGGGCCGGTTTAGGGCCCAAGCGACACAAGTAGCCGCTTGGGAAGCCAACCTTGGAGGGGCCCCGAGCTATCCAGGTGCGTAATTTGTGTACAACGTGTACCACAACTAGTAGCGAAAACGGAAACAGGTGAAAGTATATGATTACAGTAGCCAAAACTTCCTGGTAAACGTGAATCCGCCAACCACCCGTTTGTCATATGATAATGAATGTCTGGTTACGAACCACCATTGACGCCAGTATGAAATACTGTTTGTAGTGTTATAAAAAATGTAATAATGAAATTTTGTGTATAACTTGGCAACAGAATCAGAGATTGATTGTATTGTCTTATAGTAACAAGTCACTGTAATGATTATTTCACCTGATCAATATTTTTTTAATACCTCACATTCTTTGGACATAGAGCAGCAGATTATTTTATTTGAGATTGCTAGGAAGCAACATTATCATTTCCGCGCCTTTTATGGCCGCGATGCAGTCATACCCGGATTGACACTAAGGGGCAAAAAGATTTACTGACTTTAAAAGAAAAACAACACCACACAATTAAAAAAAGGATTGATTCAGAAATGATAGGAAAACGATAATGTTCCTCCTGCCTCAATGCTGCGTTCGGTCCATCGGCGTGATCGTAAGTTCTGGAGTCAAACTGATACAAACTGATTAACAGACAAGTAATGAGGAGATTCAGATTCTTATGGATAATTTGTCTAAATAAGCACACTTCATATAAGACAGGTTTTTTTAATGCTACGTACCTTTTTATATTACAGTTACAATAGCTGGGCGTGTTAACAAAAGCTTTGCAATACAGGCAATATTTGAGATTAATGTCCTCTTGATGATGCCTGCTAGTAATTAATTACGTAAACATATATGTTGTCTGATTGAGAAGACAATTAGCACATTTACAGAATATTATCCACAAATTATTAAACACAGATTGCGGAACGCAGCAAATCCCGCGTCCGCCTTTCATGAAATAGAAACAGTAACAGGTGCAGCGCTCAAGGCCTCATTTGTCTTGAAACAACAGAATTCTTTTTATTTCATTAATCGATACGTTTACATAGAGGAGCAGTAAAGATAAAGAGTAATAGATTCTGTGGCTGCTATGACACGGTTAATTTTTTTACATTACTATTGTTTGATAACTTCAGGCCATCAGGCCATTATTGAGCGTATACTAATGTTTCTGAGGCGAAATTACCAATATTACTTGTTCTATATGGAATAAATGTATTTGAAATGAGAGCTTTCAGAATGGGTCCCCATCTAATTGGGCTCAAATTTCACTCAAGGCCCGCCTTAACAAGAAATGCAATGTTACTTCAACACGTTACATGTGTCGAAATGGTTTTTTCAAATCTCAGTCGGTAAAGAGGTATCTCAGTCAACCTTTTCTTAAGAACGAACGACTGTTTGGACGATCCATTTTAATCACTGAAAACGATACTTTGAACTTAGTAGATTCAGATTGTATTTCGAAAGTTTTTGGTAATTTAATGGCTAGAAAATTTTCAATATAATTTTGGATCCGAGACAAAAATTGTCACTAAAGTTATTGAACTACTGTAGGAACTGAACATTACTTTTGTTAATAGAATATTTCTCTTTCCTATCACAAATTTCGGTTTTCCTTCTTCGTTGCACATATAAAAGTATCAATTTTCAACAACATAATGGCAAATTATCTTCACTTGTGGCATAAAACTCATGCTACGAAACAGTGTCTTTTGTTTAACACGACAATATAAAATTAGATCAAACTTTTTGTATTTCTGTCCCACTTTTCCCACGAAGAAGTTCTATTACTAAATTAAAAAATAACAGAAATTTTACATTTTTATTCTTTCCATCCTGTTTAATAGATAGCACATGTTTATTGAAGGTAAGGCAACATAATAGGGCCTAGTTCTTTCCCTTGTCATTAAAAGCTTCGATGGGCGCGGAACATTCCGTCTCTTGAGCTACTGATGAGGAGCGAGTTGAGATACTTTATGGTTGCGCACCATCCGCATGACCGTCATCAGCGAATATGGCCGCGATTTAGGGAGAACTTCCGTATTTTGAAGATTTTCGTGAGGCACAGTGTCATTTTCCTGACGGCATGGCGTGGGGCCGCCCATGTGTAGGTGTGACCACGATTCGTACTGATTGAGGCAACTCCGTTAAATGTAAATGAATTGCTTCTTCTTTTCATGTTTACCAATGGAGTAAGACACAAAAATTTAATTTGTGGTACAGAGGAATATCAAAGTAGTGCTTATTTTGAAGAAAAAAGTTTACACGATTACTACATTTACATTTGTTTTTAAATGTCTTCCAAGAGCCCACAGAAAGGCAAATATGTTTGAGGCAGGAAGGGGCAGGGCTGACAAGTGACCTGTCGCTTGTGTGGAAAAACGTTCTCGAACCAGCCTTACTAACAACTGATACCGAACATACACAAAACCAGTGAGCAGGACTCTGTCACAGATTTGGTGGACTCATGTGCGACGCAGAGACGCGTCCACAGCCTTCTCACGTGGTCTGCTCGCGTGAAGCAGCCTGTCGGAACCTGCCGGTGAAAAGTTTGAAGAACCATCTCTAAGTGAGGTATTTAGGAATATGCTACTACCAGACATATGGGGGCAGGGACAAGATTCGACTCAATACATCTACATCTATATACATACTCCGCAAGCCACCGTATGGTTTTTAGCGGAGGGCACCCTATATCACTACTAGTCACTTCGTATCATGTTGTGGCGGTTATCGACTGCAAGAGTCGATCGCCTCATCTTTTAGAAGGAACTTCTTTGAAAACTGTTGATCTCAGTGTGTTCCGAACTCTGTCTTCGAGCAGATGTGTTTGTACCGACATGATCAAAATAAAGGTAATTCATTATAAACGATCGAATACTTAACGTTGGGTTCGATATTACCGTACATAACACATCGATCCCCACACTGGTGACCCCGACGCTCACGAACGCCGCTTACGACGCCAGAAATGTGTACTGGAACATCGACATGGACAAATAATGCAGCAACCCTTTGTCGGATTTCTATGTCCATCGACTTCGCATCGCGCCGCATCTGGATGCAGTGTACAAGAAGTGTGATTAGTGTTTAAATTCCCGACTCTTGTGTGAATCGTGCATTTTGGTAATTTTCGTCACCTTCTCACACATCGCCAATCCGACCGGGGCGCACACGTCGTCCGTCGAAGCCCGCTCAACTCGTCGGTAATTTCACTTTCGGACAGTGCAGTGTTCCTTCGCCGATTAATTTGGACTATCCGACTTGAATTAATTTGGACTATCTTGATTTGCCCCCCCCCCCACCCCCATGAACCATGGACCTTGCCGTTGGTGGGGAGGCTTGCGTGCCTCAGCGATACAGATAGCCGTACCGTAGGTACAACCACAACGGAGGGGTATCTGTTGAGAGGCCAGACAAACGTGTGGTTCCTGAAGAAGGGCAGCAGCCTTTTCAGTAGTTGCACGGGCAACAGTCTGGATGATTCACTGATCAGGCCAATAGCCAAAACGGCCTTGCTGTGTTGGTACTGCAACGGCTGAAAGCAAGGGGATACTACAGCCGTAATTTTTCCCAAGGGCATGCAGCTTTACTGTATGATTAAATGATGATGGCGTCCTCTTGGGTAAAATATTCCGGAGGTAAAATAGTCCCCCATTCGGATCTCTGGGCGGGGACTACTCAAGGGGATGTCGTTATCAGGAGAAAGAAAACTGGCGTTCTACGGATCGGAGCGTAGAATGTCAGATCCCTTAATCGGGCAGGTAGGTTACAAAATTTAAAAAGGGAAATGGATAGGTTAAAGTTAGATATAGTGGGAATTAGTGAAGTTCGGTGGCAGGAGGAACAAGATTTCTGGTCAGGTGACTACAGGGTTATAAACACAAAATCGAATAGGGGTAATGCAGGAGTAGGTTTAATAATGAATAAGAAAATAGGAATGCGGGTAAGCTGCTACAAACAGCATAGCGAACGCATTGTTGTGGCCAAGATAGATACGAAGCCCACACCTACTAGAGTAGTACAAGTTTATATGCCAACTAGCTCTGCAGATGACGAAGAAATTGAAGAAATGTATGATAAAATAAAAGAAATTATTCAGATAGTGAAGGGAGACGAAAATTTAATAGTCATGGGTGACTGGAATTCGAGCGTAGGAAAAAGGAGAGAAGGAAATGTAGTAGGTGAATAGGGATTGGGGCTAAGAAATGAAAGAGGAAGCCGCCTCGTAGAATTTTGCACACAGCACAACTTAATCATAGCTAACACTTGGTTTAAGAATCATGAAAGAAGGTTGTATACATGGAAGAACCCTGGAGATACTAAAAGGTATCAGATAGATTATATAATGGTAAGACAGAGATTTAGGAAACAGGTTTTAAATTGTAAGACATTTCCAGCGGCAGATGTGGACTCTGAGCACAATCTATTGGTTATGACCTGTAGATTAAAACTGAAGAAACTGCAAAAAGATGGGAATTTAAGGAGATGGGACCTGGATAAACTGAAAGAACCAAAGGTTGCGCAGAGTTTCAGGGAGAGCATAAGGGAACAATTGACAGGAATGGGGGAAAGAAATACAGTAGAAGAAGAATGGGTAGCTTTGAGGGATGAAGTAGTGAAGGCAGCAGAGGATCAAGTAGGTAAAAAGACGAGGGCTAGTAGAAATCCTTGGGTAACAGGACAAATATTGAATTTAATTGATGAAAGGAGAAAATATAAAAATGCAGTAAATGAAGCAGGCAAAAAGGAATACAAACGTCTCAAAAAAGAGATCGACAGGAAGTGCAAAATGGCTAAGCAGGCATGGCTAGAGGACAAATCTAAGGATGTAGAGGCTTATCTCACTAGGGGTAAGATAGATACTGCCTACAGGAAAATTAAAGAGACCTTTGGAGATAAGAGAACCACTTGCATGAATATCAAGAGCTCAAATGGAAACCCAGTACTAAGCAAAGAAGGGAAAGCAGAAAGATGGAAGGAGTATATAGAGGGTCTATACAAGGGCGATGTACTTGAGGACAATATTATGGATATGGGAGAGGATGTAGATGAAGATGAAATGGGAGATATGATACTGCGTGAAGAGTTTGACAGAGCACTGAAAGACCTGAGACATTCCATTAGAACTACTGACGGCCTTGGGAGAGCCAGTCCTGTCAAAACTCTACCATCTGGTGAGCAAGATCTATGAAACAGGCGAAATACCCTCAGACTTCAAGAAGAATATAATAATTCTAACCCCAAAGAAAGCAGGTGTTGACAGGTGTGAAAATTACCGAACAATCAGTTTAATAAGCCACAGCTGCAACATACTAACACGAATTATTTACAGACGAATGGAAAAACTAGTAGAAGCCGACCTCGGGGAAGATCAGTTTGGATTCCGTAGAAACACAGGAACACGTGAGGCAATACTGACCTTACGACTTATCTTAGAAGAAAGATTAAGGAAAGGCAAACCTACGTTTCTAGCATTTGTAGACTTAGAGAAATCTTTTGACAATGTTGACTGGAATACTCTCTTTCAAATTCTAAAGGTGGCAGGGGTAAAATACAGGGAGCCAAAAGCTATTTACAATTTGTACAGAAACCAGATGGCAGTTATAAGAGTCGAGGGACATGAAAGGGAAGCAGTGGTTGGGAAGGGAGTAAGACAGGGTTGTAGCCTCTCCCCGATGTTATTCAATCTGTATATTGAGCAAGCAGTAAAGGAAACAAAAGTAAAATTCGGAGTAGGTATTAAAATCCATGGAGAAGAAATAAAAACTTTGAGGTTTGCCGATGACATTGTAATTCTGTCAGAGACAGCAAAGGACTTGGAAGACCAGTTGAATGGAATGGACAGTGCCTTGAAAGGAGGATATACGATGAACATCAACAAAAGCAAAACGAAGATAATGGAATGTAGTCGAATTAAGTCGGGTGATGCTGAGGGAATTAGATTAGGAAATGAGACACTTAAAGTAGTAAAGGAGTTTTGCTATTTGGGGAGCAAAATAACTGATGATGGTCGAAGTAGAGAGGATATAAATTGTAGACTGGCAATGGCAAGGAAAGTGTTTCTGAAGAAGAGAAATTTGTTAACATCGAGTATAGATTTAAGTGTCAGGAAGTCATTTCTGAAAGTATTTGTATGGGGTGTAGCAATGTATGGAAGAAACATGGACGATAAATAGTTTGCACAAGAAGAGAATAGAAGCTTTCGAAATGTGGTGCTACAGAAGAATGCTGAAGATTAGAGGGGTAGACCACATAACTAATGAGGAAGTATTGAATAGGATTGGGGAGAAGAGAAGTTTATGGCACAACTTGACAAGAAGAAGGGATCGGTTGGTAGGGCATCTTCTGAGGCATCAAGCGATTATCCATTTAGTATTGGAGGGCAGCGTGGAGGGTAAAAATCGTAGAGGGACACCAAGAGATGAATACACTAAGCAGATTCAGAAGGATGTAGGTTGGAGTAGGTACTGGGAGATGAAGAAGCTTGCACAGGATAGAGTAGCATGGAGAGCTGCATCAAACCAGTCTCAGGACTGAAGACCACAACAACAACAACATCTTGACTTGCTTTTCTGTGATGAATTAACTTTGTGCAGTGCTTCGACATCGGACAATCACGCCAAACAATGGACTGCAACAAACGGGGACTATGTTACAAAACCCAGTTCGCACGAACTCCGAACTACGGCTAAATCGCATGCCTGGTCGAATTCACAAACTCCCGTCACAGCTACCGCGTCTTCCGCGCCGCGTGCAAATTGGATCGACCCGGTTTCCGCACAGCCGTCTTCCAGAGTTTGAATGTTCGCGCCAACTTTTCCGCCACTTTTCCGCACTTGTACACCAGAGCGAAAGCCGCTTTAATTCAGCACCTGTCACCAACATCACAGGAACAATTTCATCAAGGACATCCTACCGATCAACGACAATACACCAATTACACCGACGACAATGCCGGCTGTTTCTCAGTGCAACACTGTGTAACGTCCCCCTCACTTATCGACCTTAATGACAGTGGAAATTTGGGAAAAGCAATCGTCACCGAAGTTAATTTGTCGGTGAAGAGGGAGGAAAGGGTTACGTCTAAACGAAAGGAAAAATGCAAATGAAACTGGTGGAAATTAATTTTGAAAAGGGGCAAAGTTAATAAAGAAAATAAATGTGCGGCCGTTACGTTAACAATTAACTAGCAGTAATTAGATATTTGAGATTTGGGGAAAATTACGGTCGCCAGTCCTATGGACAACTACTGTAATAACTGAAAAAGAAAGGTTATTGCACATATAATTAGCACTAAAAGCGTGGCAACTGAAGGTTGACACGTCTTGTGTGAAAACTGAAGGTTTGTCAGAAGTAATAAATTTAGCTACACTCGGACTTAATTTAGCAAAAGAATTAATAAAACAGGAAAATTGAAAGTTAATTTAGTGACTGAAATTAATAGTGAGATTTGTTTCTGAAGCACTACGAAATTCAGTAAAATAAGGTTAGTCTTGGGCTACCTCAACAATCATTTCAAAATCTACTTGAATCTACGCAATTTAGAAATAAGAGATTTAACTTTGAACTTGAATTAAATGATTCTGGACAATTAACAACAGTAACATTTAGTATGTACCAAGCTGAGCTGCAGTCACAGGTAAGCTAAAATATGCTAACAAAACTCGCACTCTTAATTTGTGCTTGTGTAATCTAAATATTGTGGCCAGCTATAAATACCTTAACTGAACTTTGAAATTAAAGCAGTGAAATCGAATGATGCTGGCGTTTGAATTTCAACGACACTCGGGTTCATTCTGGGAAAGGAAGGGACCCTGCTTGGTAATTCAATTGGGACAATGAGCAACAAAGGTTCATGCTACGTTGCTGTTGGTTTAGTTATGAAAATGGAACAGTTTGAAAAGCTGAGGTCTGCCATACAGTTCTAAAACTTTACGTGCTTCCAGTCTTCCTTGTTGGTTGATTGAAGGTTTGAAGCCGTTGATCGAGGAGGTGGTGACAGTCACTCATTGTTGGCCGTCGCTGTTGCAGAAGCTGGATGTTGGCGCGCCTTCTTCTTGACACCGTCACCAGGCGAAACGGGCTCTTCATGTGCGCCAGCTAATGCTTCCCGTCCGCGACACCGTGTCAGAAACTATCATAGCAAGTCGAGCACAATTACATGCTGCCAAACCCCGAAAGTGCGGTTACTCGCAGGAGCGTCACACAACACACTGGCTCCACTGTACCACCTCAGCCAGAGTCCCTCTGCCCACGCTCCACGCGACAGAGTTCACACTACCAAAGATCCTAAACACTTTTGTTCTCCACACGACCTATCGATGTATTCGTTCGATAGCATAGTTTTCCCTAGCCCAGACCCAGCGTAAAAATACAAATAATATTCACAAAACAAACCAATTATTCATCGACATAAATGCATAAATATATACAAATAGTAAAACAATTACAATACACAAAGACACAGAAATGTTATATCTTCAGGTAACAAAATAAGGAAAAAAAATTGCAGTGCAATAGATGGAAATAGAAGGATATGCATTTCTGGGGTTACATGTGCCCCACATTGTCTGAGGATGTTCGTGTAACCTAAACAGACTCAGAAAATGTCCCAAAAAAGAAACAGCGGAAATGCATATGCTCAAAACATCAACAAAATTTAGCATTCGTCTAATTAACCATAAATCAATTTTTAGACCATAATAATCGAGTGGAGACACTCCTAATCTTATTCCACTCTGTCATTTTGCACAAAATAAAACAGGTTGACAACATATTAAAACTCATAGAAAACATAGAAAATGGTTTAGCTATTCCAAAATCATTAAAATTCCTAACAGTATCAAGAAATGGAATACTGTTTACAAAATTAATCAGGGTACATGGTCATAGAAAACAGATATATCAAAATACGCAAATTAATAATTAATTACATAGAATACACATTTTATATAACCCTTTCATAATTAATATTCTCATCATGAGAGTCCACTTAACGCTAAACAAGAAAATAATATACAGCAGATCGACAAAAACATAAATATTGACAACAGAATTCTTTCACATCAGCTGTCCGGGAAGAAAAACAACTCCGCCTTCCGTACCCGCAAGTACAAAGAATGCCGACAGCGGCACAAGAGCCGACAGCAGCATAAGAGCCGGCAGCGGCACAAGAGCAGACAGCGGCTCTGCCTGGCCAGTATTGTTGCGCCCGCCTGTGCGGCACTCTTGATCTCACTTGCCTGTGTAACGGCATTTCCAGAACGTCCGTTTCACTGAATTCTTTCGGCAAAACTCACTCCCGAGTAATCTCAAGGAGTCCATTAACACTATCACAGTGGATAACTCAACACTGTCCATCATCACACGCATGTACTAGCCAGAAACTTAAAACAGCGTCTAAGTACATCGGCAATGACTAGTGAAACACACATTCATGAAATCTTACAGCTAGTTACAAAATCATATTTACATTGCTTAATCTACTGTGACTCAGCTAAAAACTTAAACTAGCAGCTTGGATTTTTCAACTGACAAATAATCTCTCTCTCTTAAATCATTTAGTAAAATTAATTACTTATTAATTGCAACTTCTTTAATGTCCTCTTGGTCAGGCAAAAGCATGGCGATCTAGCAAATCGTTTAAATCTTACACTCTATATTTACATACTGTACAAATTACCCATTCTGTGGTATTAATCAATCCTAGGTTGGTACAATTTCAAGTTTACAATGTTCCGTATACCTAATAGTTTTCCAGAGCTTGGATACTCTAAGCAATAAGCATTTGTGTGAGGTATACCAATGACTTTATATGGTCCATTATAAACAAACTTAAATTTAGAGACTTCATTGTCTATCTCGCTCGATTTCTCATGAGCTTTTACAAGTACTAAGTCTCCGATTGCAAACTTAGCAAAACGCACTTTAGCGTCATGATGACATATGCGTGCATCGGCTCTTAGCTTCATTACTTCTCGCAAACGATCTTTTTCCACACCAATATTAATGTCAATCCGTGGAGGGAATTTGATTATCTCTTCCACTAAACTTTTACTTCTGTCATCCAACAGGATTTCCTCTGGAGAAAATCCCGTCGATTCATGTCTCAAGGTGTTCATAATTCTCTCAAATACTGCTACATATTTGCCCCATGCCCTATGGTTGTGATGGCAATAGGTACGGCAAAGTCAGAGTAGCTCGCGCATATACCACTCAGCGGGATTCCCAGCCGAACAATAAGCTGAAATATGGATCACCTCGACCCCATTACTTTCCAATTCACTTTCTACACTATTGTCAATGCCGAGATTCCTCACATTACAGTAGTTCAAATTCATACCTAAGTCAATACCATCCGGCCAGTTAACAATGTGTATAGGCTGGTATTGCCTATGCACACCGTCTCCTGCCTCGTCAAAATTAACTACTATTGTTTTATCTTGTGACGTACATGTCACAGTTTTGCTTTCGCAATTAATCACTGCACAGTACTTTAATAGCCAATCTAACCCGATAATTACTTCCGTAGTTAAGTCTGGCATGACGACAAACTCTTGTTCAAATCGTGCCCCACACATCTTGAAGTTGACAAAAATCTGTTTTGTGACCGGTTTACTGCCCTTCCCAGTAGCACTGATAATTTTCACTCCTGTTCCTGGCATAACTACGATCCAGGTCTGTCTTTCAGTAACTCAAATATTTTCCCAGATACAGCACTCAATTCTGCACCAGTGTCAATCAACACGTTTAGTTGTAGGTCGTGCATATTAACATACACTACTATCTGTCTACACTTATCCTCGACTGTTTCTTTATTTTCTCACAATAAATCCTCGTTTATATCCAGGTCATTCCAGAAAAAACCATCCGGCTTTGATCGTAAATCCGGCTTATCTGGCGGCTTTTTCAGCCTCTGTTCACATACAGTTTTAATTTCAACACGTTTGTCCTGAGGCTTAGTCTGTAGCTTCGCCTCCAATACCGAAACCTTTTCCTGTAACTCGTCAACTATAGTCTATTCACTGAGAGCTGGGACGAAACATAAACAGTGTCACGTGAGCGACTACGCTCGTTTCCAGAGAAAGCATTCGGTGTTCACGTGATACGTAGGGGTGTGGAAAATCCTTGGCGCACGCTTTAGAGCTGGCGGCGTTCGGCTGGCTGCCGAGCTGTCACAGTGGACCGTGAGAAACCTGGGCAACAATGTGCGAAATAAATTTAACAACAATGTTAAAATAATGTTAAACTGAGTTCATTCTGTCAAAGTAGATTTGTTTTCATTCAGGTTGCTAACAAAACGCTCCCTTAAAACACAATTAATTGTTAATTTTAATAACAATACCAGTACTAATAATGAGAAATGACGAAACAAGGTTCACTCTGTCGAACTTGAACTGTTTTCATTGAGGTTTATAACAAACCGCTCCTCTCTCTCCTCTATAATGCAATCTAATTTCGACATTTGAGTTTCCACTTTTTCTACGACATGGAGGACGCACGTGTTCCAATCCTCTGCAGTCACTGTTCTTACTGCTTCTTCTAGCAGTACTTTAACTTGGGCATTTTGTATGTTTTGTTTTCCGCTGCAACGTAGCCTCTGATTCTGGCCCACACTAACTCGATGGCGTTTAATTCACAGTGGTACAGAGGAATTCTGAGAACAGTTTTCCCTGCATTCTTCACCATTTCATCTATTACGCATTCGTTGTGCGCTGTTCTGCGATTTTTAACTATATCTAAAAGTTCTTTCTTCAACATACCGTCTTCGAAATCGATGTTTTTAGATTTTAGCCACTCTGATATTTCGTGCTCATTGGAATTCGCATTGGGAACTTTCTCTTTTCTCCGAGAATGGTACGGCGCGTTATCAAGAACAATAACTGCATTTTCCTGAAGCTGAGGAAGAACATCTTGAAACCACTTCTCGAAGGTTTCGGCGCACATCTCCTCATGATAATCTCCACTTTTCTTGGATTCGAAAGTCCACAAACATCCTTCAACGAACCCTGCTTTGCTGCCAATGTGTGCTATAATCAGACGTTTCCCTTTACCTGATGGGCCCTTGCTTCCGGTGGATAACCCAGACAGAAACGCTTGTTTTGAGGAATTTATAGTGTCATCTATGTAACTTCGGGTATGTCCTGCGTTCACCCACGTCTCGTCCAAATAGTAAATGGGTCTGCCTTCATCTCTCAACCGTTTAATGGTTCGAAGATAACGCCGCCTCCATAAAAAGATGTCATCCCTGTCTATTAGCATGCTATCGCGCCCACATCTTTGAAATTCATTTCTCTCAATACCTTATAAAATGTAGTTCTCCGAAAATTGCCCAGATCTGCATCTTCGTTCACGACTGTAACCACTTTGTCAATTGATGGCAATTCGTTACGAAAAAAAAAAATTCGTGTACTTTCCTTCGTATCGCATTTCTATCGAAGTCATCATCATTTTCAGAAAGTTTGTCGTAATTTTCCTTTCTTGGGAGACTTCAAAGAGTGTGTGGCCTTGTACTCACTTATCACACGATGCACTGAAGAACGTCCAACACCTGTAGCTACAGCTGTTTTCGAAACAATGTCACTCATCGACTGCTCTGCATGTAAAAGTTCCGTTTTATACACATTAAGCACCATGTGCTTCTCAGAAGAACTTAATCATTTCTTCTTTGCTCGCTTCTTTGGTGGACTCAGAACTGACACGCCGACCTCGCTCGCTGAATCCGTGGATGACATAATGAGGACAGCAGTATGTGACGCTAATGAAATAAGTGAATATATAAAATAAGAAACCATGCGATGCTATTGGATGCGCACATAAATAGTGAATGCTCAGCGTGACTACAAACACATATAGTTACTCTAATAATCAACAAAGAGTCTTTCAAGCGTCTTTACAGATGAACTTAAGATATCCTGAAATCGCCGCTGTACAACACCCACTAACGAACTCACACCTGCAACTGAGACGGCCACACTGAATGCGCGCCGCGCCTGCGAACCGCACAATGTATCGCTCATAAAGGACAAACGGTTGCACCCGTCGCATTCAAACAAACTACAAAATTAAATTCAAACCTTTCTGAAACTTTTCTTGCTTACACCCCCACAAAAAAATTTAAAGGTGAAAAGTTTGTCGCTTACTATATTTCGGATGTTGATTTGGTAACAGTTCTATATCAGACGTGAGATTTTAATTCATTACTTCACTATTACAGACTCTATTGGACAGAAAATTTGCAGACGTCATCAACATATAGTACTGAAGGCAATTATAAAATTATTTTGCTGTGCGACACACAGTTTAGGAGATATGGCGTGATAAATATAGAGTAACGCGAAAAAACAACTTTTCCTGAAAGCTTAAATATTTCTCTTTTTGAGTGACAATAAATTTTAATGTAATGTAAATAAAGGTGTCGGAAGGTAGTTCTCGGATCACTTTATCATGTTCAGTTGCCAAATTATAAAAAACACGACGTTCATTTTTTAATTTCTGTCGCCCCTGCCTTGTACACCCCTCGACGGCAGCGCTGTGGTCACGCGCCTTGCCGTGTTTACAGTACGTCTCTTGTTTCGGCGAATGGAGTATAGTGAATGTTGCTTTGCTATCAATTCATTAATTGTCACCTTCGTTGATTCCTCTTTGGTCAGGTTGATCTCATCTGCCAATCTACCTGGAGGAATGTGCCCAGTAGTATCTGCAATTACTTCCTCTAGATCTGCGCAACCCACACTGCTATCGTCTGACCGTATAATGTCAGCTCTAACCTCATACACGCTGTAATCTATTTGCTTTTCTACCAATCGTGTCCGGCTATCACTAAAATTTTCGCAATCTTTCTCCTTAATACTCTTACAATGTTTAAACTGGAGGTTTGCGTCGGATGGGTCGGCTATTTCTACCACTATAACTTTCGGTAAAGTCTGCCGGTTAGGGCCAGATCTTTCCGTTACTATTTCAACATCCAACTCCTGCGGGACGAAACACGACGAATCTTGCTCGTGCTCTCCATTAACATCAACTATTTCTAGTAAAGTCTGCCGGTTAGGGCCAGAACTTTCTATCACTTCACAAATACTATCTTCCTGTGGGACGAGACGTGGCAAATCCTGCCCGCGCTCCCCATAAACACTTCTCCCGTACAGGCCCCTATAATCTCTTAGTTCGTTGTATAAGCGACTGAACTGCCTTAACCAGACCTCATCCCTCTCTGCACCCCTCGCTCAATGACGAGCGTGTTATCCGACATCTGATCTCTCAACAATTGCGAATCATTCTTAAACTCAATCTCCATTTCTGCTGTGGGTGTTACAGCTGCCACTTTATAATCGTTTTCCGAAACACTACTTAAATTGTTCTCACTGACAGTGAATGTATTTTCTACCGCCGTGTCTACAGATGATCTACTACTTGTGGGCGCACTCCTTTCTCCTAACACTGGCACACTCTCCCGCCGTTGAATATTCCATACAGAATTTTCATAACGACGACACCTGGGTTTTCTCCTGTTATTGGGCCTCCAAAATATCTCCACGCCCGGCGGGCCCCTCACCGGCGCGGCTAATGGTTTCCCTGTCTCGTCCCAGCAGATCTGCTCCCCGGATGCTGCTGAGGCGGCTGATCACACCCTCTGACGTTATTACTATTCTGCGAAGCCCGTATCACGCTAGTATGATACTGGTTTCCGTCATTCCTGTTATTATTTGCATTGTACCGATTGTTATTACGGTCCGAACCATTATTGTTACTGCTGCCATGGTTGCGGTATGCATTATTCCCATGGTTATCGTTGTTGTGGTTGCTGTGGTACCCGTTGTTGCTACCACGGCCTCTACCACTATCGCGATTATTGCGCCAATTGTCCTCGTCCTCAACTCTTTCCAGGAAATCATTGATTGTCCTGTAATTGCTTCCTATGTAGCGTTTTGTATCATCTGAAAGCTTCTTGTAGAGTTCCCAGACTATTTCGGATTCCGTGCGGCGATCACGCAAATATTCCAACTTGCGGATCCAGCCCTCACAAAACTCCTTCATTGGGCCGCGCGAATTCGCATCGAAAGGCCTCGATACGACAAATTCGCGCCAGACACTTTGCTGTTTTTGCTCTGACCAGTATTCAGCCAGAAACAAATTTTTAAACTCGTCAAAAGTCAGGTTGGTAATGTTGAGGTTTAAGCCCCAACGCTTGGCATCACCAGCCAACACATCAATAACCGCATTAATTTTTCTCTCATTAGTCCATGATCTGGGTAAAACTCTTTCACAATTTTTAATGAAATCCGTCGGGTGTATACCGCCTTTTTTCAAGGGGTCGAACCGCTCCTCTTTCGTCAACAATTCCGAACTACGTGCACAGATTGGCACATAGCTCTGTTTTTCGTCAAGTTTCTTTTCTAATTCCGACACTCTCGTAATTACTTGGCAAGTGGTTGGCGCAAGCGTTTCTACTTCCCTTTTTTTTCTTCGCAGGTATTAGCCTGCTTCGTCACTTTGGTATCTACTACGGATACTAAAGCCTTAGAAGTTTCCATCTTCTTTTGATCCTCTTTTTTCACTAATTGAATTTGTTCCATCACCTTATTCTTGATGATCGGAGCAACTGCTTCTCCTACACTTTTCTCGATTCTGCTAATTTCGGAATAAAAACGAGTATTTATGCTCGCAACTTCCGCCTGAACGCCTATCATTTCCTGTTTAAGATTACCGATTTCGGTATTAATCACAACAATATCTTCTTTGATTTTATCAACTTTTGTGTTAACAACTCCAACATTGTTGATAACAACATTAATAGCTTTGTTCTGATTGTCTAGCTTCCGTTCAATTTTTCAGACTGACACGTGATTTCGTTAATCAAAACATTCAATAAATCAGTTAAATTCCCGGAAACTACCGGTTTTACTTCCGTAGCGGCTTCCTCTTTAATTGTCTCACCGTATTCGTCATCAAGGGATTCACATTTGATTTTCACTCCCGATTCCGAAACATTTTCTAAAGTTTGGAATTCCATTTCTGCTCTTTGTTGCGTTTCGGCGGTCGCGTCTTTCATGCTAGCCGCCTGCCCCTGAACAATGGGTACCGCGGTGCGCGTTTCCCACTGTTCGACCGGTTGTTCCGTATCCAAGTCTACCAAATTTTGGTAATTGTTGCCTTCACTCATTTTAATAATTTTCAATATAAATGCCAAATCTCAAATCTAATTAGGATTTCTCACACTAATATTCTCGCTGACGTATCGACCATTTCGTAACCAGTACTTTGTTACGAGATTTGCACAATGCCAAATTCGTGTCCAGAACAACCTCAAATCCGAAGATTGTCCTGTCACCAGGTCGCCATGTGTAACGTCCCCCTCACTTATCGACCTTAATGACAGTGAAAAATTAAACTGCGTGTACCTAATGGAAATTTGGGAAAAGCAACCGTCACCGAAGTTAATTTGTCGGTAAAGAGGGAGGAAAGGGTTACATCTAAATGAAAGGAAAAATGCAAATGAAACTGGTGGAAATTAATTTTGAAAAGGGGTAAAGTTAATAAAGAAAATAAATGTGCGGCCGTCACATTAACAATTAACTAGCGGTAATAAGATATTTGAGATTTGGGGAAAATTATGGTCGCCAGTCCTATGGACAACTACTGTAATAACTGAAAAAGAAAGGTTATTGCACATATAATTAGCACTAAAAGCGTGGCAACTGAAGGTTGAAAGTTTGTCAGAAGTAATAAATTTAGAAAGTTTCTGACTTAAATTAACAAAAGAATTAATAAAACCGGAAAATTGAAAGTTAATTTAGTGACTGAAATTAATAGTGAGATTTGTTTCTGAAGCACTACGAAATTCAGTAAAATAAGGTTAGTCTTGGGCTACCTCAACAATCATTTCAAAATCTACTTGAATCTACGCAATTTAGAAATAAGAGATTTAACTTTGAACTTGAATTAAATGATTCTGGACAATTAACAATAGTAACATTTAGTACGTACCAAGCTGAGCTGCAGACACAGGTAAGCTAAAATATGCTAACAAAACTCGCACTCTTAATTTGTGCTTGTGTAATCTAAATATTGTAGCCAGCTATAAATACCTTAACTGAACTTTGAAATTAAAGCAGTGAAATCGAATGATGCTGGCGTTTGAATTTCAACGACACTCGGGTTCATTCTGGGAAAGGAAGGGACCCTGCTTGGTAATTCAATTGGGACAATGAGCAACAAAGGTTCATGCTACGTTGCTGTTGGTTTAGTTATGAAAATGGAACAGTTTGAAAAGCTGAGGTCTGCCATACAGTTCTAAAACTTTACGTGCTTCCAGTCTTCCTTGTTGGTTGATTGAAGGTTTGAAGCCGTTGATCGAGGAGGTGGTGACAGTCACTCATTGTTGGCCGTCGCTGTTGCAGAAGCTGGATGTTGGCGCGCCTTCTTCTCGACACCGTCACCAGGCGAAACGGGCTCTTCATGTGCGCCAGCTAATGCTTCCCGTCCGCAACACCGTGTCAGAAACTATCATAGCAAGTCGAGCACAATTACATGCTGCCAAACCCCGAAAGTGCGGTTACTCGCAGGAGCGTCACACAACACACTGGCTCCACTGCACCACCTCAGCCAGAGTCCCTCTGCCCACGCTCCACGCGACAGAGTTCACACTACCAAAGATCCTAAACACTTTTGTTCTCCACACGACCTATCGATGTATTTGTTCGATAGCATAGTTTTCCCTAGCCCAGACCCAGCGTAAAAATACAAATAATATTCACAAAACAAACCAATTATACATCGACATAAATTCATAAATATATACAAATAGTAAAACAATTACAATACACAAAGACACAGAAATGTTATATCTTCAGGTAACAAAATAAGGAAAAAAATTTGCAGTGCAATAAATGGAAATAGAAGAATATGCATTTCCGGCGTTACAACTGGACGTGCCACGCCTCCCTCTACGCAGCACCCGAGCCGCACCGACTCTGCTCGACCGCTACCGACAGCGACGTCGAGGCCGCCGCCTGCTGGCTCACTGACCCTCGACCCAGTCAAAACAGACAGCTGCGCGACATGCGGGCGACGGCTACCGCACCCGCATCTTGTCAACAACTCGCCGACACTACGCACGCTTACCGCCTGGGCCTGGCCGTTCACTACTCGATCGCGCCTGCAACTTGTTCACCCACCCCAGAAGACGATTTCAGCCGTGCCTATGCTTCATACAGCAGTGAACGTGTTCTCACTCCGCCGCCGCCGAGTACTGAGTTTCACATTCGCGATCGCACACACGATCTCTTCTACTCGAACTGTTACGTCACTACTGTGCCGCCGAACTTGTCTTGTAAGTCAGGTTACCCTTTGATAGCGACAGTTTCTGATTTCGAACCTATCTTACTCAGTGATACACAGCAGACTGCTTCACGACATACATTTCGCCTGAACAACTGCAACAGCTACGTGAGCAAATTGCGACATACAACTTGGTACAAGATCAGCTACACATGCTGCAGCCGACACCAGCCGAGAACGGCATGCATCGGCGGCGGCGTGTCGGTGTCACTGTTTCGCCTCCGACTGCTGACGATCCTTCACCGTTACTACCAGCTACATCTAATACCCTGACGATCACTGTGGTGTCACCGCCAGACACCACACTTGCTAGGTGGTAGCTTTTAAATCGGCCGCGGTCCATTAGTACATGTCGGACCCACGTGTCGCCACTGTCAGTAATTGCAGACCGAGCGCCACCACACGGCAGGTCTAGAGAGACGTACTAGCACTCGCCCCAGTTGTACGACGACTTTGCTAGCGACTACACTGACGAAGCCTTTCTCTCATTTGCCGAGAGACAGTTAGAATAGCCTTCAGCTAAGTCCATGGCTATGACCATAGCAAGGCGCCATTAACCATTTCTGGAGAGAGTCTCATTTGTATCATCAAGAGCGATGTACCACAATGATGGATTAAAGTTAAGTATTCTTGGAGCTACGTACTTTTCTTTATAGCATTCATTACGTATCCTGTTTCAGACCTCACGCCAGCCGGCGTGTGTGTACGCGTGCATTTCGGCTACTTCCGAGTGGCGTGGCTGTCTTGCAACGCCACAACAATCACGATACATGGGTCTATGTCCCAGATGTCACAACTGTCGTCATCACGCCACCTCAAGTGGAAATTCTACGTTACTGATGCGATACAAGCAACTTATTTACGCCGCTGCCACCTTTCCTCGGTAGTTCCAGACACTTCGTTTCTGTAACACGGCATAACCAGCCGCATTCCAGAGCCGGCTGCTTTGCCGCCCTCTTCACTACCTCCGCAATGTACGACCGACACATCTGCCGTTTCTGCTTCGACGAGTGATCATCTGTCCGCTCCGACACACGACCGTGTAGCAGTTTCTTGCGAGCAGCTTGCAGCCTTACGACTCGACCGCAGCGCCGACTGCGACAGCACATACGCCTCTCCGCCACGGACCAGTAGTTCATCCGCCGATTGGACTTCTTCACGTTCACATTACGTCTCATCGCCTTCCTGCTCCGACCACGGTTTCGCCGACCACGTCCGCCTTCCACCACCTCTCGCCGTCGCCATGCCTCGTGCACAGTGCTCACAGCCACGCCCCCCATCCTTCGACCACGGCTGTTCCGCACATCCAAACACCGACACTGTCAACTCCGCTCGGAACATCCTGCCATCTACCGCTGTAACAAACTCACCGTCCACGGACTCTGAGGTGACGCTTCCGTCTACATCGAAGTCATCCGCCGCCACGGTCAGTCGTGTGCAGCTTGCTGATTTCTCCCCTGCTGTGACATCGAGCGCCTGTGTAACTCCGTCATTACCGCGAGTGTTGCTCATCCAGCATCTCTTACGCAACCTGTTAAGCCACATCATGCTCGTTCCTTTATGTCATACGGCCAATAACAAACTGTTACCGGACACGTTGCACTTACCGCGGCGCTCGCCGGCAAATACTTTGGTAATACGTCGCATCGCATCTTCGACGCACTCCGCGCCTTTGATCGGATCGAAACTCCGCTGCGCCACACGGCCTCGGCACGACGATGTTCTCCCCACCGACACGCCGCCGCCTTCTGCTTCGACCGTGCCATCAGCAGCGTGGTACGGTCAACCTGTGGACGCCTTCCGCGCCTCTTGCACTCCGCTGGTCGTGCCTACCGAGACATCGAGAAACGGTCCGATCGCGCCTGCGACGTCACGATCGGTCACGCGCACCTGCATCATCAGCACACACGCCTCTCATCATCCTTACCGTGCTCCGCACTACCGGCGGGGCTCCGTGGCGGTTATCGACTGCATGAGTCGTCCGCCTCATCTTTCAGAACGAACTTCTTTGAAAACTGTTGATCTCATAGTCAGTGTGTTCCGAACTCTGTATTCGAGCGGATGTGTTTGTACCGACATGATCAAAATAAACGTAATTCATTATAAACGAGCGAATACTTAATGTCCGGTTCGATATTACCGTACGTAACACCTCGATCCCCACACTGTCTATTTGCATCTGTACGAGGCCTAATCTTATATTCGTACTCCTTACACGAAATGTACGTTGGCGGCAGTAGAATCGTTCAGCAGTCAGATTCAAAATTCGGTTTTCTAATGTTCTCAGTAGTGCTCGTCGAAATGAACGTCGCCTTCCCTCCAGTGATTACCATTTTAATTGCAGAAGTATCTCTGTAATACTTCTGTATTGTCCGAACCTACCAGTAACAAATGTAGTAGTCCGCCTCTGCACTGCTTCGATGTCTTCCTTTAAACTGTTTCTGCCTAGCGTGACATATATGTCACGAAACATTCTGCCATAGTTTTATCATGTTGGCGACAATGCATGCGTTTGGAATGCCTATTTTTGTATGTCTCTGAGATAAGAAAGCTCTATTGTTGACATTTATACGGGTGTTTGCTAGTAGAAAGCAGAAAGAGGACAGTGTCTTGTGCTTCAATTACAAAGAAATGACCTCCCCCCCATGAACCATGGACCTTGCCGTTGGTGGGGAGGCTTGCGTGCCTCAGCGATACAGATAGCCGTACCGTAGGTACAACCACAACGGAGGGGTATCTGTTGAGAGGCCAGACAAACGTGTGGTTCCTGAAGAAGGGCAGCAGCCTTTTCAGTAGTTGCACGGGCAACAGTCTGGATGATTCACTGATCAGGCCAATAGCCAAAACGGCCTTGCTGTGTTGGTACTGCAACGGCTGAAAGCAAGGGGATACTACAGCCGTAATTTTTCCCAAGGGCATGCAGCTTTACTGTATGATTAAATGATGATGGCGTCCTCTTGGGTAAAATATTCCGGAGGTAAAATAGTCCCCCATTCGGATCTCTGGGCGGGGACTACTCAAGGGGATGTCGTTATCAGGAGAAAGAAAACTGGCGTTCTACGGATCGGAGCGTAGAATGTCAGATCCCTTAATCGGGCAGGTAGGTTACAAAATTTAAAAAGGGAAATGGATAGGTTAAAGTTAGATATAGTGGGAATTAGTGAAGTTCGGTGGCAGGAGGAACAAGACTTTTGGTCAGGTGACTACAGGGTTATCAACACAAAATCAAATAGGGGTAATGCAGGAGTAGGTTTAATAATGAATAGGAAAATAGGAATGCGGGTAAGCTACTACAAACAGCACAGCGAACGCATTGTTGTGGCCAAGATAGATACGAAGCCAGCACCTACTACAGTAGTTCAAGTTTATATGCCAACTAGCTCTGCATATGACCAAGAAATTGAAGAAATGTATGATGAAATAAAAGAAATTATTCAGGTAGTGAAGGGAGACGAAAATTTAATAGTCATGGGTGACTGGAATTCGAGTGTTGGAAAAAAGAGAGAAGGAAACGTAGTAGGTGAATATGGATTGTGGCTAGGAAATGGAAGAGGAAGCCGCCTGGTAGAATTTTGCACAGAGCACAACATAATCATAGCTAACACTTGGTTTAAGAATCATGAAAGAAGGTTGTATACATGGAAGAACCCTGGAGATACTAAAAGGTATCAGATAGATTATATAATGGTAAGACAGAGATTTAGGAAACAGGTTTTAAATTGTAAGACATTTCCAGCGGCAGATGTGGACTCTGACCACAATCTATTGGTTATGACCTGTAGATTAAAACTGAAGAAACTGCAAAAAGGTGGGAATTTAAGGAGATGGGACCTGGATAAACTGAAAGAACCAAAGGTTGCGCAGAGTTTCAGGGAGAGCATAAGGGAACAATTGACAGGAATGGGGGAAAGAAATACAGTAGAAGAAGAATGGGTAGCTTTGAGGGATGAAGTAGTGAAGGCAGCAGAGGATCAAGTAGGTAAAAAGACGAGGGTTAGTAGAAATCCTTGGGTAACAGAAGAAATATTGAATTTAATTGATGAAAGTAGAAAATATAAAAATGCAGTAAATGAAGCAGGCAAAAAGGAATACAAACGTCTCAAAAATGAGATCGACAGGAAGTGCGAAATGTAAGGATGTAGAGGCTTATCTCACTAGGGGCAAGATAGATACTGCCTACAGGAAAATTAAAGAGACCTTTGGAGATAAGACAACCACTTGTATGAACATCAAGAGCTCATATGGAAACCCAGTTCTAAGCAAAGAAGGGAAAGCAGAAAGGTGGAAGGAGTATATAGAGGGTCTATACAACGGCGATGTACTTGAGGACCATATTATGGAAATGGGAGAGGATGTAGATGAAGATGAAATGGGAGATATGATACTGCGTGAAGTGTTTGAAAGAGCACTGAAAAACCTGAGTCGGAACAAGGCCCCCGGAGTAGACAACATTCCATTGGAACTACTGACGGCCTTGGGAGAGCCAGTCCTGTCAAAACTCTACCATCTGGTGAGCAAGATCTATGAAACAGGCGAAATACCCTCAGACTTCAAGAAGAATATAATAATTCCAATCCCAAAGAAAGCAGGTGTTGACAGATGTGAAAATTACCGAACGATCAGTTTAATAAGCCACAGCTGCAAAATACTAACGCGAATTCTTTACAGTCGAATGAAAAAACTAGTAGAAGCCGACATTGGGGAAGATCAGTTTGGATACCGTAGAAACACTGGAACACGTGAGGCAATACTGACCTTACGACTTATCTTAGAAGAAAGATTAAGGAAAGGCAAACCCACGTTTCTAGCATTCGTAGACTTAGAGAAAGCTTTTGACAATGTTGACTGGAATACTCTCTTTCAAATTCTAAAGGTGGCAGGGGTAAAATACAGGGAGCGAAAGGCTATTTACAATTTGTTCAGAAACCAGATGGCAGTTATAAGAGTCGAGGGACATGAAAGGGAAGCAGTGGTTGGGAAGGGAGTAAGACAGAGTTGTAGCCTCTCCCCGATGTTATTCAATCTGTATATTGAGCAAGCAGTAAAGGAAACAAATGAAATATTCGGAGTAGGTATTAAAATCCATGGAGAAGAAATAAAATCGTTGAGGTTCGCCGATGACATTGTAATACTGTCAGAGACAGCAAAGGACTTGGAAGAGCAGTTGAATGGAATGGACAGTGTCTTGAAAGGAGGATATAAGATGAACATCAGCAAAAGCAAAACGAGGATAATGGAATGTAGTTGAATTAAGTCGGGTGATGCCGAGGGAATTAGATTAGGAAATGAGACACTTAAAGTAGTAAAGGAATTTTGCTATTTGGGGAGCAAAATAACTGATGATGGTCAAAATAGAGAGGATATAAAATGTAGACTGGCAATGGGAAGGAAAGCGTTTCTGAAGAAGAGAAATTTGTTAACATCGAGTATAGATTTAAGTGTCAGGAAATCATTTCTGAAAGTATTTGTATGGAGTGTACCCATGTATGGAAGTGAAACATGGACGACAAACAGTTTGGACAAGAAGAGGTTAGAAGCTTTCGAAATGTGGTGCTACAGAAGAATGCTGAAGATTAGATGGATAGATCACATAACTAATGAGGAAGTATTGAATAGGATTGGGGAGAAGAGAAGTTTGTGGCACAACTTGACAAGAAGAAGGGATCGGTTGGTAGGACATGTTCTGAGGCATCAAGGGATCACCAATTTAGTATTGGAGGGCACCGTGGAGGGTAAAAATCGTAGAGGGAGACCAAGAGATGAATACACTAAGCAGATTAAGAAGGATGTAGGTTGCAGTAGGTACTGGGAGATGAAGAACCTTGCACAGGATAGAGTAGCATGGAGAGCTGCATCAAACCAGTCTCAGGACTGAAGACCACAACAACAACAACATAAGAAATGAGTATTATTTTCTGTCGCATTATATAAAACAATTTTTAAAACTTTTACCTTAGGGTCATTCAATGCCAAGTGTCCCAGTTTGAATAAAATTTCACAGGATGTACCTGAGGGCCCTACATGAACATATGCAAAGTTTCAGGCTCACTTGTAACTTGGTTGAGGTGCTAGAGCTATTTTCGTGATGGCAAAGATTTATAGGAAGCTCTTAAAATGTTTGTACTGTGTTGCAGAACCGTCGCTAAAACAACGAATATGCGTAATTTCTTTAAAAATGCACTTAAGGCATTGGATCAAGTACGTTAAAAACACATGCACTGCAACTGTGTCATGTCAGAGGCAGTCACAGATTATGCAGTAGCTGACACTCTTTAGGTCGTCATTACCTTTGTAGTAAATGACAAATGGATGTATTGTACCTTCATTATTTTCCCAATGGAATCCCTGCACTGCGTCTTGGACAATAAAGGAGTAATTTTCTGCAAAATCCATTAGCCCTACTATAATCAATTCTCCTGGTTTGAGACCTTCTTTAGTGAACTGCAAATGCTTGCTCTGATGCTTTTCAATGTAGTGGTGAGTAGAAAGGGCCAACAGTTTTGTAACTAACAGTTCAATGAATTCTTCAACTGTCATTACTCTGGTTTCAAGTGTATCTCTATCAGTGCGAGTCCATTGTTTGAACTGAATTGTATCCTCAGGATCAATATCTGCAACGAAAGCGGTTTCCAAATATTCATTTAGAGCTTCTGTTCCTGGGCATCCTTCACAGTGACGAAGCATGCAATCCTTTGTTTCCAAATTACAGACAATTTTGCTTAGCAAAATTTTGTAATCTTCTTTTATTGGGCTATGTGCCAACATTAGTTTCACATTTTGATGTATTGTGCAGACACAAACTGAATGGGAACCAGCTGTGCCTACAGTCACACCACTTTGGCCTTAATTTGCAAAATTTGGAAAATCCAATTTCTGGTCCATTTTTAATGCGATACACAACAAACATTTGTTTTAAGTCGCTCAGTAATAAGTATTTCTGTTTTTTAACCTTTTCTCCATCCATCCAAACAGTAATACAGCCCTTTTTTCCTGGACGAATCCGACTAAACTCTTCATCATAGAAATGTTCTATGACTCTTGCCTTCACATCCTCAGAAAGCTTTTTGCCACATTTACCTTTAGGCTGTGCCAATATTCCCTGTTAAGCTTTTAACTTTCTAGCCTTCCTTACCATTCTTTCTGAAACACAAAATTCTTCCATAATCTGTTTGATAGACCAGCTTTGGGGAACTAAGGTCAAAATTTGAATTTTTTCGTTATTACTTGATATAAGTAATTTTTTTTCAAGTCTTGGGTCAGCTCAATGTAATCTGAACAAGTCAAGCATTGCTTTCTTGTGGATGGTTGCTCCAATTCACTGGGATCAAGTCCTCCAACTTCTGCAATTTTCTTAATAACTGCACCTTCTACTTGATGTATTTTGCTCTTTGCATATCCTTTTGTATCCCTTGCACCAATTCATTGAAATTTTAATGGTGATATTCCAACAAATGTTAAATTTGATTCAAATTGTGACCAACATTAGTCTAATCTTCTTCACCTGACTATTATGTAACGTCCATTTGTCAATATTTCAGTGTATTAAATTCTTTTCTACAGGAAAGACACGTTATTTGGCCTGGTTTAATATCAGACATGGTTATCCTTTTTATTAGGTCAGTTGTTTCTATGTTGATTGAGCGCAAGCTTTTTGGTGCAGTGTGGATTTTCTTGTCAAATGGGTTACAGCATGATCTTTGAAAAATTCAAATCTTTTTAGGAGTAAAGCTTCAGAAGCATAGTTGAGTATTTTCAGTAGAGTGGAAACCACTCCGTCTAGTAAGTAATTCTTCTTGTTCTTCTAAGGAAAGTTGCTTTACAGCTTTCAGTCCTTTTAAGGCACTGTATGTCGTTAAATGGCATGGGGAATTAGTATTTCCAAAACTTGATACATTAACTTGATCTTGTACTTCATTTTTAGCAACAACTTGATGTGCTTCAGACAACAAAATCAAACTGTCGAGTACTAAATAAAGAAAAGAAATAAAATTAATTAGCATTCAGCTTCCCAAAAATTATGTAGCAGTCTCTAGTACAGTTAAATGGTTAAATTTAGCAATGAACCTGTCACAAACAGGTTTAAAATCACCGAATAAACAGCAAAATGAATATTTAAACAATGAAGACATAATCGACAAAATTCCAAATTTTAGGCGACATTTTTGCACCAGGCCCAAAGAGACACCAAAATGAAAATAAGTTTTTCTAATAGAATGAAATGCGCTCTGTTAAATGGTGTTAATGAATGGGATGTGGTAGGTGTCCATTTTAAGATACATGACTTTGAAAATGGGTATATTTTGTTACATTCATGTTTTTTAACAAATTTGCATGAGCCAAGCCAAAATTTGTGATATACTAAACACTCATCAGACAGTAGTTTGGCAACAGACCAGGTCTACAGCGCACTTTCTCCACTCCTTACGCCTCGTCAAACTATGGGGCAATTTTCTCGCGTCATGATTTGTTGCCCACTTTGAAATGAGATTATGCCAAATGCATTGCTTTCTGAACTCTACGTGCAACATTTGTGTGTAGAGCACACAAAGTTGTACCACTATACCCAGAAGAAAGAGTCTAGCTCTTTTGTACATCCTGTACAAATTTCATCAAAATTAAATATGGTCGAGCTAGGGGCCCTAGGACACTTCACATGGAATGACCCCTTATTATAATATTAAAGGTGCTGAAATTTATTATACAGGTTAGCCACAAAATGCAGTTTTCAATTCTGTGTTCCAAAGCAGTTATGGTAGGCAGAACACTCAATATAATGATTCCTTCTTTCTCAGAAGCCTGCCTGTACATGAAATCCAGGCTGTTCTTGCAGAGTAGGAGGAAGAAATTGCAACAGAAATATTTATTGGGCCTTCTGAAGGTAATGTGGTGTCGGGTGAAGATTCTAGTGAAGATAGGGATGGAAAAATAATCTTGGGCCAAGTGGTTTCACCAACAAAAACAGGTGCAGAAGCGGTTTTACCAGGTCAAGTGGTGAATCTGAGACTGAGTCCTCTGATGATGATAAACCAGAAAATGTCAATTCCGAAGATACAGGAAAACTTCAGACCATAAAACCCATAATCATAAATGGAGAACTGAGGATCTGCAAAATGATGACGCTACATTTCCTGACAGTGATCATAGTAAATACAGAATTTCCAGTTCAGTGCTTTGAATTGTTTTCGAATGATGAAATCATTAAATTTGTCATCACTGAATCAACAAAATAGGCATTGTTCAAGAACTACACAGATCTCAAACTAACAAATGAATGAATAAAAGATTTTCTAGAAATTCTAATTCTAGCAGAATATGTTACTGGTATTCATGGTTGGCCATGCGAAATGAAACACTACACAACATGATGAGAGGAGACAGATTTGAAACAATTATGAGATTCATTGACTCAAATGATAACACACAATTAAATGTAACTGATAAAATGTGGAAACTTCGTTTGTTAATACATATCCTAAAAAGTGTTTTCTCTCCTCTTTCAACCTGAACAAGATGCAGATGATGAGAGAATGATCAAGTATTTTTGCAGGCATGGAAGCAAACAATTTCTGAAAGGAAAATCCATTAGATTTGGGTACAATGCATGGTGCGTAAACATTAAAATGAGTTACTTAGTGGATTTTAAAAAATATACCATGGAACTGATCCAAAAAGAAAGAAGTATAAGAAAGCATTTGGCAAATGTACAGTACCTCTGGCTCGATTGATTGAATTACTTTCAAACAAAAGAAACATCTCCAGTGCAGGTTTTATTTTGACAATCTGTTACAGTAGTAGGATGCTGTTCGTTCTGGTGCACTTTTGATGTAAAAATGATTGAATTGTGCAAATAAATTAATGAATACCCCCACCACTTGATGACGTTATGGATTTTCCACTGCCAGCACGTGCTTACCTTCCACCACTGTCCCTCGCTCATCCCTTCCACCTCTAAACCCCCCTTTCTCCTTCCACTACCACCCCCCATCACCACCCCATCCCTGGAAATGGCAGGAAACTTTCCCAGTTCTTGTAGAGCTGCTGGACTGGCAGGATCAATATAGTATTTATTTAAACAGTTTCACCCAGTTTTTATTTATTTCGAAAATTAGAAATCCACCACCAGGGGATGTCCCACCCTTCTGGAAAAAATGGCATGAAATCTCGCTCAGTCTGTGTTGGACTGGAAGAATTGGTGACTAGTCTGCATTGCACTGAACAATGTAAGGCATTGGGGTATTGTTTAAACAGTTTGGAGCGTACAAGACAGTGTAGATCATTGTTTATTTAAATGGTTTGCAGGGGTGGATTCCACACAGTTTATTTATTTCTAAAATCACAGTACAGCTTGAAACTGACGATCTCACACGACTGGTGTTAAAACAATTCGCAGTACCACTCGAAACTAGTAGCATGCAGATTCAAACTATACATAGAGTGCTGCACCTACAACTCGAAATAAATAAACAAATATCTCTTTAGCTCTAAATAGGATGCTCACCACTTTTAGAGTTTTATGTGCTTGTTTGAAGGCCCTGTCAGAGAGAGAAAAATTTCCAAGACCTGTATCTGCTGTAGTGATCATCACTTTACTGTAACGCTGAGTGGGATTAGTTTATATCTGCCGCTGGAGTCGGGGATGTTAAGGCTCCTACGTTTTATCTTCCTCACTTTTCGAAGCACGCACTAGTGTCTGAGCACAGATAGGAAAATCAGGAAGTTCGTGACGAATTTGGGAAAAAAAACACACACACAGAATTCGAAACACTGTCCTACAGACGAGAAAAATGGCTGGAATTTTGACGTTTTCACAGATGACAAATTACCACAGTTTCAATGGAAAACTATTTTGAACAGATCGAAAAACATACAGCACTCATATTCCACTAGCAGGTAAACCCTGCAAAAGTGGGCTACGGATCATGAAATACGGAAACTATCGCCTAAGACACTTTTTCAATTACACTGCTCTGTTCCTGTCGAGGAAGGAATTTACCATGTCCTAGAACTGGTGGTCTGGAGATGCTCTAAAGCCACAATAGCGGGTGGGACAAGGCGAGACGCCTTGGAGGAGGAGGTTTGGTCTGTTTGGACCTGTCTCTGAACACTCGAACAAAAAAGACATCATGTGTCTCTCAGACGTCACGGAATTTTGCATAGATACCTTGCTTTGCCCATCTCTTGTTCTAACCGGTCTGTGCCTCCCATAAAAGGTGTCTTGTGACTCTATAACGTCATAAAATATCTTGTGAATGGAGCATTCTGATTGGTTCTTACTGAATTTACCAGCCAAATCGCTGCTGGTGGTGTGGTAGCACTGGCTGCCATTTTTCACAGATGACAAATTACCACAATTTCAACGGAAAACTATTTTGTACAGATCGAAAAACATACAGCACTCATATTCCACTAGCAGGTAAACCCTGCAAAAGTGGGCTACGGATCATGAAATACGGAAACTATCGCCTAACACACTTTTTCAATTACACTGCTCTGCTCCTGTCGAGGAAAGCTTGAATTTTCCAACCAGACTATATGACCACAAACGATTCTTCTACCATACCATATCATTGCAGTAGATACACTGTTCATATTCTGTACCATACAAAATCATCACTTCTGCATCTTGCACACAGCTATCGGCCATCATACATATACCACAAAGAGACACAGATCCCAAAAACACAACACATGCACCGTATATAGTAGCAACACTAGATCGGTTAGTCATTCAAAGCAGACAATTGTCACGAAACAACTGCTCCCCACACACACTGGCCCAATGGGTGGGAATTTCTTTGTTCAAGGGCTGTGCTGACCTCCCACCCCACCCCTTGAACTGGGAATTGGCAGGAAATTAAAAATGGCGGAGCCCTTTCTGGGACTCAAATCCTGGTTCTACTGGATGGAAAGCCCAAGTACAGTGCCCCCCCCCCCCGCCCCCAAACACATGGAAACTGTCTAGATGAGTAGTAGGGCAGAGTTCGTACGACTGCATTTTGTTAGTGTGCTTTGCCTACATCAGGGGCAGGTATGCATTCAGTTGCAAAACATATTGTTCTCCTTTGATTGGTTATGTCCTCCCACCATTTTGTGTTACACTTTTCGAATTTCACATGCTTTTGAACGCCATTTCTTGCGCATTCTTCTTTGTCATCCACCCCCTTAAATTATTGTACTGCGTTTTACATAAAAAATTATACAAATTAACCCAGCGTTCTGGACTTAACCTGCTGTTCTGCTCCATGTCACCACTCACACACACCCTCCCCTTAACTATAGCACTGCTAACACCACATTGATATAAAAAAAATCATGCAAATTAATTAATTAATTATATATTCTTCACATGTATGGAGCCGTTTATTTTAATTCATAGCATCATACTGGTGGTGAAATCGATGGAATATAGTTTAAACAAAAGATCGCTAGTAAAAAACAGATCCCACCACTCGATGACCGAAGCCGACGCCGTCAACTTTGGACATGCCCCCAGGAGTTGGGATGCACCAGCAGTCCCTGCAAAGTGACGACGTGGCCATCAGCTGCCAAACCATGTGTAGGTGTCAGTTCGGGTCCTGCAAGCCTGAAGTTGTGGCATCCCTTTCATACTTGACACCTGAATAAATACTCTCGAATTACATGTTCACCCAGGCACCATTGCTGACACAACCAGGTGGGAGCGAACACCTATTTGCAGAGCAACTCACCTTGCAGATGCTGCAGAAATACCTTCAATTGCTTCACATAACAGCTCAAGCTGCTTTCTCATCCTAGCGATCCTAACAGGACATTCAAGCTGAGTCTAGCCATGCTTACCTGTCCAGCATGGCTGAGACATCACCACAAGGTCCACACGCTTAGCTACACACCACCGCAAGTGCATCAAACAAGGTTCTCAATGTTATACTGATGTCACATGGCTACATAAAATAAGAACCAAGTCGATCTCTCCTAAATTGTATAGTGTCCCAGAAATAGTTAATGCTTGATTTTGTAGGAGCTTTCCTGATGTCTCAGCTTGTCTGCATGGAAATTCTTGCCCTAACAGAACCTTTTTACGAAAATAGCACAGAATAACGTCGAATGCATTCTTCCTTGTGGCCCTAACGTGGCAATTTGTCCATCATGCGTTACCCTTCCTGCTTTCAACATACACAAACATTCTCACCACTATGTAGAGACTCGTATATCCCAGCACAAAGGATGTCTTGTGAATGAATGAATGGAGCATTATGATTGGCTCTTACCAAATTTACCTGCCGAATTACTGATGCCGCCGATGTGGAAGCACCGTCCACCATTTTCTTCTTTCTGCAAACAAAGACTTTCAGCAGCAAAAAACTATTTTTCACAGATCGCCATATTACCCCAACAATTAAACCCTCCAAAGTGTCAGACAGATAGTCATACTCAGTTTCACTGCTCTGCCACTGAGGATGGAAGCTTAAATATTAGAGCGTGAAACCAATCTCCAACCCGACAATATATCACCGCATACTGCTTCGATGTAGTAGACATATAATTCTTAACCTGCGCCATACAAAATCGCCCCTTTTACATCATTCATATAGCTATCGACCGCCAGGTGCTCGTACATATAACGCAAAGACAGACAGCACTATATATACTCCTCACTGCAGTAGATATTTCCTGCGAGGTCGGGCAGTTATCCACTCCCGATGCGTGACCAGAGCACCGAAGTCACTCCTCGGACTGTTGTATACAGGCTGCGTGGGCTACCCTCAACACAAAGACGTTACTGTTTCTGGTCCCAAACTGCTTGCTTGCTTGCTTTTCTACATCCATCTCCAGACCCTGTGATTAGCACACAGCATCGCTCATGCAACATAATTCCGAAGATACAGACTGGAAATTATTTCTCTAGAAACCCGAAACTTTAACGAGGTGGAACATGCTGTAAACCACTGAGTAACTAGAAATTTATCCCGTCTGCGAAGACCTTTACGTAGAGGAAACTGATATTTCCACTAGCGAATACCAATGTCAGTGATGTAGCAGATTCCAAATCACTCCTATAATTTAAAAAGTCAACTAAGGTGTTTCTCATGTCTAGAGAACCAGCAAACGTGTTTTTCACCTGCTAGATGCACACATCAAAATTGATCTTCAGGTGCGAAATGTACAGGAAATAGACCATACGCCTAGCAAATGTGGAATAAGTGTGTGGAGGTGACTGGATACAATCAAGTACAGTGCTATACTATACCTCCCGATCATTGGATTTGCGCTAGGTGTACTACATTTACAAAAAATTTTAGAACACAGGATGAGAGGTTATGTCATGATCGCATGGGTAGAACCAACATAAAAATCGATAGAATTGCGGAAAATACATATTTATTGATGGAATATACACCGAAATGCAGGGAAGTTGAGGAAGTACTTGCGTGGCGTCTGCTTGGTGCAGAACAATTTCTACATGGGAACAAGCATGCGACAGGTAGAGGTATCTGAGATAACATCGACATGGAAGCGAGGGGAACCAGGGAAACAGTCACTTTTTTCCCTTGAGGCAGCATTCTACTGCATGTCTATTGATGTAACAGTGATACACGCGAGTTGACTACTGTATCTGATGCTTTTCAGGAAGACAGAGAACCATTTGTCTCTAAACTTATGTGCACCTGCGTTAAATGATGATGTAGAGTGGAAGGATTGGTCGGTTGAGATGGAGTTGTAACGAGGTACAATTTAATGGTAGACTGATGATGCATTCTAGAGAGAGAAAGGGAGGGAGAAGTTGCTGCAGGTAATTTGACCATTTTTTGCTGATGTTCCATCAGGATGTATCAGTTGTGTGACATAGCCTGCGTTCGACTTTTATACAACAGCTTGTTCTGTGTGGGTCTTAGAGCAGTGTCTACTTGCGATCGGTGATGCTTATTGTTACAGTACATTGACGGTGTCTTTTCCATCCCATCTATCCACTGGCACATTGCTTGTTACCACATAATGACTCACTGACATCGCTTGTTTGAGTTGGAGAAAGAGTTTAGGTGGAGGGGCAAACCTTCTGGGGATGGCTAGCACTGAAACAGTGATCATGTGCATGAGGAATCAGTTGGAATGGAACGCAGAGTCATCAGCTATTCTGTCACTGTGACAGATGATTTTAAATTTAGAGGTCGTCAATCACCTTCGGACTGCAGTTAGGAAACTCTCCACCACACTGGCGAACTCTTCCAGTTTCCTTATTTTGTAACTGTCTTTTATTTAAAATCGTCCAGTATGTGTTGGCATCTTACGGTAGCTGCAGTAACAACATGATTTACACTGTGCGACGTCTAGTTTCCTGCGAGATGCAATGGATCAGAAGGTGTTAATGTCAGTTTAGAACCTGACACAGACCTTGAAGTTGTGGCGGAAAAACAAAACGTATTGTAGTGCAAAAAACAATATTTCAAACAATGACACAGAGTCACAGGGAGCGTCTCTTGCAACTTACGGTCATCCTCCTACAGTACAGGTGATGAAATTTTAAACTGGTCTGTGCAGTGGATCAATACCTGTATAGTTAATAAGATCGTCACATGTGCTCGATGCCTGCATGCATGTGGTATTTGTTTTCAATATATGGGAGGAGAGAGATGCGGTAAAAATCTTATCAAGTTCTCTATCGAGTGAAGTTAGTGGAGCTTTTATAGTACGTAATTTTTCTCTGGTAGATGGTACAGAATAATGATGATAGAATGTTGGGGTGATAGACGTGAATGGGCCCTGAGGGACGTGGATACGTAGTACCTGCTTATACTTTGGAGGAGCACCAAAATGCAGTAGCAAAATCCACATCCTTCCCCAGTTCCCGTACTGTCTATTATAGTACCTTGTGTTGCATGAGCATGCTTCGTTTCCGTCGAATGGTCAAAGCACCGTTCTGTCACAGTAACTCAGCTTCGACTGTTTCTTCAGGGGTTGCAGAAGGTGGTAGATATAACTTTCTCCAACTTCTATTCAGTTCCGACTTACATTGGAACGATCACAGGTGTAAAGATACAGGAACAGTAGAGCAAAGTCTCGGGGGTAGTTGCAAGGTGCGTAGGGGCTACCTACAACCATGTTGCAATTTTACTGTAGCAGATAGGTTCGGGAAAGACGGATCATTTCGAGATATGAGACTGCCAGAAATCTGATTCACTATTGGCTGTAATCATTAAAGGACTTCTCCATAGGATTTTACGCAGGTGTGTGGTTGAATAGAAAGAATTAATTCCAAATCATAGACATCATTTCTACCGAAAGTTTATCACTAGAGATCTAAAAAGCTAGTGTACATTTCTCTCTACCTCAGTCATCACGCCATCTACTACTGTTTGTGATCCTTCTCAATCAATCGTCGCCTATAACTCAGTGGACTTATCGCAGAACCTCTGACATTGGCATCTAGACAGAATGAGTTACAAACACTGAAGAAATATCCAGTGGCGACGACGTGAGGGAGTTGCAAACACCAGTTTCATACCACACTCCTTAGCCAATTCACTTTCGAAATTCGGTAATTTTATTGCGAGGGTGCACCGTCAATGATGTATAATAGCACTGCTGGTCTGATAATATACACTCCAGCGATCACTGTCTATATTCAGTGTCACGGTATTTGTCTGGAAAAACCACATCATTCGTAAGTAATATCATACATGGATTTATAAAGCCGGTATAGCTTTTAACATGGATACTTGTGTGCACATGTAGAACCAAGACCGCTTGTGATGGTATTATAGTTGTGTTTTTCTTTAACATATAGCGGTTTGTAAGACGATTACGCATCTCTTTCTAAGACACTGTGCTACCACTAGCAAGAAAACTTATGAGACATGTCCATCCATCACTGATTTTCTCTCAGTATTATTTCGTATCGTCTGCCATCATTTATTGGCAAAGTATTATACTTAATAGTAGGGGATGCATGATAGGTTCGCTTTGAGCATCAGGCTTATAAAGTATTTGTTTGTGTTCCAGCATATGCAAAGCAAATGACTATGTCTAGTCGTAAGTAAGGTATGGATTTGACGTGGAATACTGTGATACCAGAGTATGTCAGGTAATAAGAATGGTACATTATATCATTTCCATAGCCACAACTGTCAGCATGGTGTATTTCCGATACTTTGCTCATTGTCGAATGTCTTTCAACTGAGGCCGCAATCATAACATTTAATTGTAAGTATAGCAATCAAATACACTCCTGGAAATTGAAATAAGAACACCGTGAATTCATTGTCCCAGGAAGGGGAAGCTTTATTGACACATTCCTGGGGTCAGATACATCACATGATCACACTGACAGAACCACAGGCACATAGACACAGGCAACAGAGCATGCACAATGTCGGCACTAGTACAGTGTATATCCACCTTTCGCAGCAATGCAGGCTGCTATTCTCCCATGGAGACGATCGTAGAGATGCTGGATGTAGTCCTGTGGAACGCCTTGCCATGCCATTTCCACCTGGCGCCTCAGCTGGACCAGCGTTCGTCCTGGACGTGCAGACCACGTGAGACGACGCTTCATCCAGTCCCAAACATGCTCAATGGGGGACAGATCCGGAGATCTTGCTGGCCAGGGTAGTTGACTTACACCTTCTAGAGCACGTTGGGTGGCACGGGATACATGCGGACGTGCATTGTCCTGTTGGAACAGTAAGTTCCCTTGCCGGTCTAGGAATGGTAGAACGATGGGTTCGATGATGGTTTGGATGTACCGTGCACTATTCAGTGTCCCCTCGACGATCACCAGTGGTGTACGGCCAGTGTAGGAGATCGCTCCCCACACCATGATGCCGGGTGTTGGCCCTGTGTGCCTAGGTCGTATGCAGTCCTGATTGTGGCGCTCACCTGCACGGCGCCAAACACGCATACGACCATCATTGGCACCAAGGCAGAAGCGACTCTCATCGCTGAAGACGACACGTCTCCATTCGTCCCTCCATTCACGCCTGTCGCGACACCACTGGAGGCGGGCTGCACAATGTTAGGGCGTGAGCGGAAGACGGCCTAACGGTGTGCGGGACCGTAGCCCAGCTTCATGGAGACGGTTGCGAATGGTCCTCGCCGATACCCCAGGAGCAACAGTGTCCCTAATTTGCTGGGAAGTGGCGGTGCGGTCCCCTACGGCACTGCGTAGGATCCTACGGTCTTGGCGTGCATCCGTGCGTCGCTGCGGTCCGGTCCCAGGTCGACGGGCACGTGCACCTTCCGCCAACCACTGGCAACAACATCGATGTACTGTGGAGACCTCACGCCCCACGTGTTGAGCAATTCGGCGGTACGTCCACCCGGCCTCCCGCATGCCCACTATACGCCCTCACTCAAAGTCCGTCCACTGCACATACGGTTCATGTCCACACTGTCGCGGCATGCTACCAGTGTTAAAGACTGCGATGGAGCTCCGTATGCCACGGCAAACTGGCTGACACTGACGGTTGCGGTGCACAAATGCTGCGCAGCTAGCGCCATTCGACGGCCAACACCGCGGTTCCTGGTGTGTCCGCTGTGCTGTGCGTGTGATCATTGCTTGTACAGCCCTCTCGCAGTGTCCGGAGCAAGTATGGTGGGTCTGACACACCGGTGTCAATGTGTTCTTTTTTCCATTTCCAGGAGTGTATATAGGTAGCCGGTTTCATAGGACGATTCTATCTAGGCTATGTGATCTTTGCATGCAGCGCCGGTGACCTGTGGCGGGAATAATTCGCTATTCCCATTAACGCTAGGAGCCTTCCGAATGGAGGCCTTGTTGGAGTGTAGGAATGTAGCTGGCTTAACCACGTCGTCCTATAGATGGCCAAATAGCGAACTGATACTTAGTATATGTTGGATAACTTTCGTAATCGCGTGGAAATTTGAGAAGATTCAATACGGACGTGTGTTTGAGCTGGAATGTTATTCCCTACCACATAAATTGTTTGGTTAACTGCGTCTGCACATTTCGCGCCTTTATTTAGTTGAGGGAACATCGATTGTGGTGTGTGAATCTAGCAGGTGAAAGACACTTTTGCTGGTTCTCTAGACATGAGAAACACCTAAGTAGACTTTTTAAATTATACGAGTGATTTGGAATCTGCTACATCACCGACATTGGTATTCGCAAGTGGAAATATTTTTTTCGAGTTCTCACGTGAAGGTCTTCACAGACGGGATAAGCTTCTAGTTACTCAGTGGTTTACACCATGCTCCACCATGCAAAAGTTTCGGGTTTCTAGAGAAATAATTTCCAGTCTGTATCTTCGGAATTATGTTGCGTGAGCAATCAGTAGTCTACTGCTGTGTGCTTGATATCGAGAAGTACCACGAAACTGGTATAATATTATGGAAAACCATGCGAAAATTCATGTGTTCTTGTAATCACAGAGTCTGGAGATGGGTGTAGAAAAGCAAGCAAGCAGGTTGGGACCAGAAACAGTAACGTCTTTATGTTGAGGGTAGCCCACCCAGCATTTGTACAACAGTTCTGAGAGTGACTTCGGTCCACTGAGGGTGTTCTGGTCACGCATCAGGAGTGGATAACTGCACGACCTCATGGCAAATATCTACTGCAGTGAGGAGTATATACAGTGTTGTCTGTTTTCGTGTTATATATATGAGTGTCTGGCGGATGATAGCTATATGAGTTTGTATTGTATAGTATACTCCAACAAGGCCTCCATTCGGACGACTCCTAGCGTTAATGGGAATAGCGAATTATTCCCACCACAGGTCACCGGCACTGCATGCAAAGCTCACATAGCCTAGATAGAATCGTCCTATGAAACTGGCTACACATATATTTGATCGCTATACAATACAAATTTGTATTGTACGTTTACTAAACCGACACGGTACGCAGTGATATATTGCTGGGTTGGAGATCGGTTTCATGCTCTAATATTTAAGCTTCTGTCCTCAGTGGCAGAGCAGTGTAATTGAGTAATATTCTTTCCATATTTGACGATCTGTATGACACTTTTGCAGGGTTTAATTGTCTGGGGTAATATAGCGATCTGTGTAAAATAGTTTTTCGGCGCTGAAAGCCTTGCCTACAGGAAAAAAATGGCGGACGGTGCTTCCACACGGCATCAGTAATAAGGCGGGAAAATTCTATAAGAGCCAATCATAACGCTCTGTTCATTCATTCAAAAGACATTCTTTGAGCTGGGATATAGGAGTCTGCATAGTGGTAAGAATGTTTGCATATGTTGAAAGCAGGAAGGATAACACATTATGGAAAGGGTGCCATGTTAGGACCGTGAGGAAGAATGCATTCGACGTTATTCTGCGCTATTGTCGTAAAAATGTTATGTTAGAGCAAGAAATTCCATGCAGACAAACTGAGACATCACGGAAACTCCAACAAAAGCGAGTATTAACTATTTCTGGGACACTATACAATTTTGGAGAGGTCGACTTGGTTCTTATTTTACATAGCCATGTGACATCAGTATAACTATCAATGTGGTGTTAGTGGTACAATAGCAAAGGGGAGGGTGTGCATGAGAGAATGATGAGCAAGAGAAATCCAACCCACACAAATTGACTTTTTTAAATAAACAATGTACCCTCGAATTTCCTGTTAGCTCTCCACCACCAGACCGCCTTCTTGGATTACATCACGGAAGGGACGACAGTGCCCTCTGGTGGCAGTACTGTGTACTAGGTCAGTTTGACACTGGATCTTGGGGTGAACACACTTGATGACAGCACTGCCTCTAATTGCTTAAATAAAGATTTAAAATAAAGACTTATGTCCATCCTATCCACCACAGGCTGAGTCCTTTTCCAGCGAATTCCTAGAAGAGGTGGCAGTCGAATAACTTAGGTTAGTGGAGTTGGGCAAAGTGCCATATTTTCTGCCATTTTCTTAGGTTAGTGGAGACAGCCATGGTGTGTTGCATTGTCCTGATGGAATCTGAACTTCCCACCATCTTCTGGGAAGGAGAGGGCATTTACCAGTGGGTGAGAGGTTAATTAATTGATTAATTTAATTAAGTAGTCAATCAAATTGATAAGAGTGAGAGGGGCTTTTCCAATAACTCAGACCTGAAAGTGTTCCAGTCGCAGCGTGGGGTGAAGTTTCCTGAGGAGGGGGAGGCGAGTGGGAGGGGGAGGTGGAGCAATAGGTTAAGTACCTGTCAATCAAAGGAGAACAACAGGTTTGCAACTGAATGCATACCTGCCCCTGATGTAGGCAAAGCACACCAACAAAATGCAGTCATACGAACTCTGCCCTATTACTTAGATGCGGGTAACGAAGGTTAGATTAGTGTACTTTATTTATTTTCGTGGGAAATGTGAAGTAAAGACAGATACTAACTATGTAATTAATCATAAATATCAGATCTAATTATACAACTATATGCGTAGCACTACACAAGAATAGCCTGTATTCCCTATGCGGCTCAGAAACTGATGATACCCTACAACTGGTGTTATCCTACTGGGAAAAAAATTAACAGTACCACTCAAAACTAGTGACAGACATATTCAAACTCTAACCTTTACCTACAAGATGGCAGGAAAAAAGACAGGGATGTAAGGTACTAACGGGTCATGATGCAACACATGTACTGAGGAAAGTCATTGTCCCAAAAGACTGCACAGGGGGTGCTAACTGAACGTGTGTTCCCCTCGAGAAGCGACCACAAACTGCCATAAACTGAGACCCTCTCACATTCCTCGTTCCCTCCATCCATCCAGCTACGTGGACAACACAGGCCTCTTCAAACAACCAGCTGCTCCGTCATGCTTTGGGCTCTACATCCATTCCGCCTCCGACGCGGCCACTAGCCACCTTGAGGCGATGCTCCTCTGTTGGCACAATAACACGTATAGTCAACTAAACAATAGGAGATTAAAGAACGGCTGCCCCAAGTGCAACTTGTTCATCTACAATATAGCGACACAGCCCCCACACTTAGCCACCATGTTAAGAGCATTGCTGTGTCCGGCATCCACCAACAGTAGATATGCCCCCTCGCACCAGCAACTCGCCATTTTGTGACAGAGAACAATTGCACTTAACATCAACGCAACTCTTTCATGCAATCTGTTAAATGTATTTCTCAGAAAGACTGGAGCCTTCTCGAAAAACAATTAAATTCCAGAGAACACTCCTGACGGCTATTTCAACAGTTGGCTGTTTGCGAAAACAGAAAGCATACCACCTAAATTGACTGCAGCCTCACACCGAACAAATTACAGGACCTGAGAGCATCTCTCGTGTTCAGTTACTATAAATAAACTGTCATGCCGTGTGTACTACAAACATTTCAGATACATGAAATAACATTAGAGAATACAATCTTTCATGCCAACATCTTATATGTCGGAAAAATCACATTCATCTTACATTCGACAACAAGAAGCTATAATTCAAGAGGATTTAGCTGTTTTGTACATTATGGCAGGTCCTGTTTTAACAATGCAGTGCTATAACATATTAGCATTTATGAAATAAATCATGAGAGCCTGTTTGCCCTGTGTTGGTTTGAGACAAATTTCATTAAAAGATATCACTGCAACAAAAAAAAAGGATATGCCTGTCAAGAATCATTCTGTGGTGCCCTAGACGTATCCTCCACCCACCAGGTGGCACGTCACTGATATGAGTTTGATCATCATCATCATCATCATCATTTAAGACTGATTATGCCTTTCAACGTTCAGTCTGGAGCATAGCCCCCCTTATACAGTTCCTCCATGATCCCCTATTCAGTGCTAACATTGGTGCCTCTTCTGATGTTAAACCTATTACTTCAAAATCATTCTTAACCAAATCCAGGTACCTTCTCCTCGGTCTGCCCCGACTCCTCCTACCCTCTACTGCTGAACCCATGAGTCTCTTGGGTAACCTTGCTTCTCCCATGCATGTAACATGACCCCACCATCTAAGCCTGTTCACCCTGACTGCTACATCTATAGAGTTCATTCCCAGTTTTTCTTTGACTTTCTCATTGTGGACACCCTCCTGCCATTGTTCCCATCTACTAGTACCTGCAATCATCCTAGCTACTTTCATATCCGTAACCTAAACCTTGTTGATAAGGTAACCTGAATCCACCCAGCTTACGCTCCCATACAACAAAAGTTGGTCGAAAGATTGAATGGTGCACAGATAACTTTGTCTCGGTACTGACTTCCTTCTTGCAGAAGAGAGTAGATCGTAGCTGAGCGCTCACTGCATTAGCTTTGCTACACCTCGCTTCCAGTTCTTTCACTATGTTGCCATCCTGTGAGAATATGCATCCTAAGTACTTGAAACCGTCCACCTGTTCTAACTTTGTTCCTCCTATTTGGCACTCAATCCGTTTATATTTCTTTCCCACTGACATTACTTTCGTTTTGGAGATGCTAATCTTCATACCATAGTCCTTACATTTCTGATCTAGCTCTGAAATATTACTTTGCAAACTTTCAATCGAATCTGCCATCACATCTAAGTCATCCGCATATGCAAGACTGCTTATTTTGTGTTCACATATCTTAATCTCACCCAGCCAGTCTATTGTTTTCAACATATGATCCATAAATAATATGAACAACAGTGGAGACAGGTTGCAGCCTTGTCTTACCCCTGAAACTACTCTGAACCATGAACTCAATTTACCGTCAACTCTAACTGCTGCCTGACTATCCATGTAAAGACCTTTAATTGCTTGCAAAATTTTGCCTCCTATTCCATAATCTTGTAGAACAGAGAATAACTTCCTCCTAGGAACCCGGTCATATGCCTTTTCTAGATCTGTAAAGCATAGATACAATTCCCTGTTCCGCTCATAACACTTCTCCATTATTTGCCGTAAGCTAAAGATCTGGTCCTGACAACCTCTAAGAGGCCTAAACCCACACTGATTTTCATCCAATTGGTCCTCAACTAATACTCGCACTTTCCTTTCAACAATACCTGAGAAGATTTTACCCACAACGCTGATTAAAGAGATACCTCTGTAGTTGTTACAATCTTTTCTGTTTCCATGTTTAAAGATTGGTGTGATTACTGCTTTTGTCCAGTCTGATGGAACCTGTCCCGACTCCCAGGCCATTTCAACTATCCTGTGTAGCCATTTAAGACCTGACATTCCACTGTATTTAATGAGTTCCGGCTTAATGTCATCCACCCCAGCCGCTTTATTGCACTGCAATCTATTGACCATTTTTTCCACTTCCTCAAATGTGATCCTATTTCCATCATAATTCCTATCCCATTCTACCTCGAAATCTGAAACATGGTTAATGGTGTGGGTTCCTGTAGTCATGTCCTAGTTCATGAACCAAGGGCAACGTATGAGTGGCCAAGTAAGTTGTCCCGATAGTCGGGATACCAGTTACTTTGGAATAAGGCTGGGCATCTCGGACATATTCTGAGTCGTGGTCACCTTTGTGCTCATACGGCAAAGACTACCAAATCCAACGGTTAGTCCCTCAGCCGTTAGGGGTAAAACCCAATGGGACTCGGGGCAAGTAAGGCTAGCAACCTGCTTCCCTGGTACTTTAAATATGATGCTGGCAATAATCAGAGCAAAATATGAGTTTGATAGGATAACTAATTAAATTGATCGTGAGAGTCAGTTTGCACGACGAGTAATTTTTTTTCAGTAGTCGGAATACATTCACCAGGTAGGTCAAATGGGAATCCATGGAGGGAAGAAGGATGATACAGTTCACACCATGCACTTCGTGTAAGGACTGCGCTATTAAAAACACGATCGTTGTGACTATGTTACCATCACCCTGCATAAAAAGCGAGCTTGAGCATAAGGCATACATGAGTTGCTGATAGCATTACGCCCTGTAATAGAAACACTCTCTGTAATTTGGAATCGAGTCTATCGATTCTACTGCATACTTGTGTTGGATCCTGTAGAGACGTCTTTTAATTATTACAACCACTAGTGAATCATATTCGAGCCACTCTCATATCTCGAAAGCAGTCACCTTTTTCAGACCTAGCTGCTAAGCATCCCATACAGCAAAAATTCCAGCGCCATTTTTAGACCGTCTCTCTTCACTTGTAACTGTCCTCTGATTCTGCCCCGCCTTTCTGCAGCTTCGTCCAAGCGATCTCGCCAGTGTAAGCTGGACCTGAACGGAAGTCAGAGAGCCCTATATCTAAGACCTGCATCACGTGAAGAAACAGGACAAGCTGAGTTAATGCGACAGGACAGCATTTTGACCACTCGGTGGAAATCGGAACACGTTGTCATAGTCCCATCAACCATTTACAATGTGTAAGGCCAGCGCAACCCGAAGCTTTCCCCTGCAACATGAAGTAGTAGAAAAGATAGTATGAGAAGTTACAGTGGTGTTTCTTGTTGCGAATCAGGATCCGGCGCAAGTATGCCATAGCATGGACAGACTCGAATCCAAATCGCAGACAGGGTTCTATCACAGAGCGTGATGCTATCAGCAACTCACGTGTGCCTGTAGATTCAAGAATGGTTCTCCATTGCAGAAAGGCGGGCTATTGGGGACGAGGGAGGCATGTATACTGGGGATGGTCACCGGCCACAGTCATGCTCTGACAATGCGGGCGAAGTGTGGAGGCACTGTTGCTATATTTTAGATGAATAAGTTGCAATTGGGGTGGCCATCTTTTCATCTCCTATTGTTTAGTTGACTATACATGCTACTGAGTTGGCAGAGGAGCGTCGCCTCAAGGTGGTTAGCGGCCGCGGCGGAGGTGGAAGGGCTGTAGAGCGCAAAGCACGGTGGAGAAGCTGGCTGTTTGAAGAAGCCTGTGTCGTCCTCGTATGCGGATGGATGGAGGGAAGGAGGAATGTGAGAGGGTCTTGATATTCGGCATTTTGTGGTTGCTTCCCCAGGGGAACACACGTTCAGTTACCACCCCCCGTTCAGTCTTTTGGGACAATGACTTTCCTCAATACATGTGTTGCATCATGACCCATTCATTATGAGTGCTGGTTTTTTCATGACAGTTTTGAAGTGTAATTAGAACTGTGATGCATTTTGTCCATCAGTTGTGATAGTGTGTATTGGCTTTGGTTTAAAGGTAGTGCCTTACACCCCTGCCTTTTTTCCTGCCATCTTGTAGGTGAAGGTTAGAGTTTGAGTGTGTCTGTCACTAGCTTTGAGTGGTATTGAAAATTTTTTTCCCATCAGGTTAACACCACTTGTATGGTATCATCAGTTTTTGAGCTGTGTTGCTATTTAGCCTGTCCTTGAGTAGTGCTACACATATAATTGTGTAATTGGACCTGATATTTACGATTAATTACATAATTAGGGCCTGTCTTTACTTAATTTTCCTCATCAAAATAAATAAAGTACACTAACCTAAGCTTCCTCTCCTGCATCTAGAGAGTTTCTATGTGTTTTGGGGGGGGGGGGGGGGGCTTTCCATCCAGTAGAACCAGGATTTGAGTCCCTGAAAGGGCATCGCTGGGACCCATGTGGAGGCTAAGAAGAACACTTGATGTCACCCGGGAGCGGGGATGGGCGGCTCGGGGGCGGGGTGGGGGTAATTAATTGATCAATTTAATTAATTAGCATATCAATTCGATATCAAAATTGGAGCGATTACTTCGTTACGAAACTGGCGCGTCAGGCAGGACATTTTCTTTTATTACTTCTTTACTATTAAATCTATTCACATTACATTTTGCAAACGTGTAGAATTCCAACTCAATCGGTCAAGAACTATCCGTGATTTGCGATTAGGAACATTTACATTTTCTATTCGTTTGTTCTTAATAGCAAATCTTGGAGAGTTCTTGACCGATTGATTTGAAATTTTGACACAACGTTGCAGTCGAGTTTTTGTGTACCAGTTTTTGTGTAAGTCCTCTCGCGTATTCAATTAAAGCATGACATAAGTGAAGTGACCTCGAGGTTATAAGTTACTTATAACAGTGTTATTGTCGTAATATCGTTTATTTTGTGCAAAGAAAAGATGTTTTATTCATTATCCCGGAATGGTATGTAAAGACGAAAAGCGATTGGCCGATCTACAGCTAAAGCAGAAAGGCGTATGGCATTAGGAGCTTCAGAAACCGACGAACAACGGAGATAAGACTGGAAACCGTTAGAGAATGCACTGTTCAACACCTTTCGTCTGAAACAAACGTTCGGCGAGAAGCAAGGCTGAACAGAGCACGCGAAAGAACTTGCCCCCCTTCTAACAGCCGTGTACCGCAAGTCTCTAGAGGAACGGAAGCTTCCAAATGATTGGAAAAGAGCACAGGTAGTCCCAGTCTTCAAGAAGGGTCGTCGAGCAGATGCGCAAAACTATAGACCTATATCTCTGACGTCGATCTGTTGTAGAATTTTAGAACATGTTTTTTGCTTGAGTATCATGTCATTTTTGGAAACCCAGAATCTACTATGTAGGAATCAACATGGATTCCGGAAACAGCGATCGTGTGAGACCCAACTCGCTTTATTTGTTCATGAGACCCAGAAAATATTAGATACAGGCTCCCAGGTAGATGCTATTTTCCTTGACTTCCGGAAGGCGTTCGATACAGTTCCGCAGTGTCGCCTGATAAACAAAGCGAGAGCCTACGGAACATCAGACCAGCTGTGTGGCTGGATTGAAGAGTTTGTAGCAAACAGAACACAGCATGTTGTTATCAATGGAGAGACGTCTACAGACGTTAAAGTAACCTCTGGCGTGCCACAGGGGAGTGTTATGGGACCATTGCTTTTCACAATATATACAAATGACCTAGTAAATAGTGTCGGAAGTTCCATGCGACTTTTCGCGGATGATGCTGTAATATACAGAGAAGTTGCAGCGAAATGCAGGAAGATCTGCAGCGGATAGGCACTTGGTACAGGGAGTGGCAACTGACCCTTAACATAGACAAATGTAATGTATTGCGAATACATAGAAAGAAGGATCCTTTATTGTATGATTATATGATAGCAGAACAAACACTGGTAGCAGTTACTTCTGTAAAATATCTGGGAGTATGCGTGCGGAACGATTTGAAGTGGAATGATCATATAAAATTAATTGTTGGTAAGGCGGGTACCAGGTTGAGATTCATTGGGAGAGTCCTTAGAAAATGTAGTCCATCAACAAAGGAGGTGGCTTACGAAACACTCGTTCGACCTATACTTGAGTATTGCTCATCAGTGTGGGATCCGTACCAGATCGGGTTGACGGAGGAGATAGAGAAGATCCAAAGAAGAGCAGCGCGTTTCGTCACAGGGTTATTTGGTAAGCGTGATAGCGTTACGGAGATGTTTAGCAAACTCAAGTGGCAGACTCTGCAAGAGAGGCGCTCTGCATCGCGGTGTAGCTTGCTCGCCAGGTTTCGAGAGGGTGCGTTTCTGGATGAGGTATCGAATATATTGCTTACCCCTACTTATACCTCCCGAGGAGATCACGAATGTAAAATTAGAGAGATTAGAGCGCGCACGGAGGCTTTCAGACAGTCGTTCTTCCCGCGAACCATACGCGACTGGAACAGGAAAGGGAGGTAATGACAGTGGCACGTAAAGTGCCCTCCGCCACACACCGTTGGGTGGCTTGCGGAGTATAAATGTAGATGTAGATGTAGAATAGGTGTTGCTCAAACCTGTTCATCTAGAACAGACATTCAGCGAGACGCAAGAGTGGAAACCGCTCGGATGGGCAATGCTATTTCTTCTTTCCGCGGCATTACAACGCAAGCCGGATACTGCTAATATTTTCATAAAAGGTATGAAATGGAAAGACAAGGGAAAATCTTGAATTGCACATGATTCTCTGCGTGCAGGAGTACAAATTTCTTCTGGTAATTTACTCGTGGGGAATGTGCAAATAAATCCACAATTAAACAACATGGTTTCTCAAATTGAAGGGTATGGAACGTGCAATATTAAGGTGGTTACGCTCAAACGCACTCTGCTAGTGCAACCTTGCTGGGTCTATATTTGTCGTCAGGTAAAGATTTGATTAGAAAGCTTCAAAGCTGCTCGTATCCCATCGAGATTCAAAAAGAAAGGAAGCCATCAAATTACATGGCACTGTACGTCGCAAGCAATCCTCGCCAACATTTGGCGAAATGTTGCATTACGGGAGGTTTGCTACCAGACTGTGTGATGAGCGAGGACCTCTTTATGTATGTAAACTACGTTTGTTTTACTATAGCAACTTTACAACAACCGCACAATTGTAAAAATGCAGCATTTATACCGAGTACACGATATCAATATAATTACTGCTTTCCCTATTTTTGCAATGAATATCACCGCAGCATCCGTAAATCATCAACAAAAAATACAACAACAAAAAAAGCAACAAAAGTATCTAATTTTATACATGAAGCTCTCGTGTACGGCTTACAATCACTTCCTGGAAATTTATTTGCAGTCAGAAATTTCCCAGTGCCTTTCCTTATCATACCTTTTATGAATATATTAATAAATACATGTATTGGACATTTCTTCGGTTTACTTGCAGTGTAAGAAAAGTAAAAGTAGAAGATAACGAAAGGTTTCCATACAGGAACTCGGCTTCAAAGCCATCCGATTATTATTTTGCACTCTCTCCGCTACACCAGCCACTACGAGTGCACTACGGTGACTTATGCCACATCCGATCGGCTCCAAAAAGGCTATTTCTTCTTAACGCCTAACCATCTGGAGTGCCTACTTATGTCAGTTTCTCATTTCTGGCGAAGACCTGCAAATGCCATAAATCTGAACTAAATCGGCGATGACGAGTAGGCCCTTGTTATTTTAGGAAATGATATCCCAATTTCATATATTCTCTGCGAGAAACTATTCGAAACTAGTTCGTGGACCATCCATAAGAGGCGCTATACTACACTTTACCGTTGCCAATTTCCCTTCCATACTCTAGTTTAGTCGGAAATTACGACTATTTTATTACTTCGCGTCCTATTCGTGAATGAAGCATGCGGCAGAAGAGGTGACGAACAGATCCTCTTTACATTCGATCAAGGTGTATGGGTATAACAGATGCGTAAAACTTCTCCTGCGATTTTCTCGGGATTGCCTTGCTACTTGCACATTATGGTCCACTAAAGGTGTGCAAAGTTTGAAATAAATCCGTGATCCACTGCTCTAGTCAGTACCCTTCGTCACCTACAGTAGAACCCCTCTAATTCGTCGCCTTCGGGATCGGGACCATGGTCGGAACGAAAAAAAGACCAGATTATCCGAAAAATCTAGTATTTATTGCAAAAAATATAAAAAGACATTTAGTAAAAAAAATTAAACGATTTGAGAACTAAAAGGCGTCTATAGTAATATAAAAAGATGTTTTTTACGCAGTGTTAAACAATATATTAACTAAAAAACGTCTACCCACACTATAATATGTATTGATTTTAAAATGAAAAACGACAAACATATTACAGTACTGTTCTGTACTTAATAACATATAAACGATATATACTGTAAACTAAAAAAGGTTTATAGCACTGTATACAAAAATAAATTATTTACAAAGAAATAAACTACTGTAGGTATAAACTAAGAAATGATTATACTGTATGCCTTGTTTTTACAGTAAAAACAAAAACAAATTACTTGGAAAAAAGGTCAGTGATACATTTTCGTTTAGCAGATGTTATTTTAGATTTATATGCAGTGTCCCTCCATTTTTTTATCCACAAAACGTCCATTGGAGTTGAAGTTGGATTCTGCTCGATGTATTGAAGGGCGATGTCAAAAGCGTTTTTTGCATCATTATGTGAAATCCGTCCGAGCCCTCATTCACAGTTTCCTGGCTAACAGCGGCAACAACTGGTCGTCATTGAATTCTTCAAAAGTGTCACAGTCTTTGTCACATTCGTTGATCCACTCTTCAGCTTCATTGGCAGGGACGTTCAGCTCCAAAGTTTGTAGATCTTTAACGATTTCCAGTGCGTCGTTGTTTTGCTCATCTTCTGTATGCTCATTTTCAGTCATAACTTGTGGCCAAAGCTTACGCCACGATTTCCGCAGTGTGTCAGGTTTCAGTTCATTCCATGCTGCAGCGATTGTGTAGATAGCATCTTTGATGTTCAAGGATTTCATTGCCTCAAATAAGTTATGACCTCCTTCAGATTTTTCCAAGATTGAGCTGATATACTGTCTGCGGTATCGCCTTTTTAACCATTCGATAACGCCCTGATCCATTGGATGGATGAGTGAGGTCACATTAGGAGGCAGAAAGAGAGCTTTTATGTCCCCTTTCACCAAATCTTCCTCAGATGGATGTGATGGTGCGTTATCCAACAGCAGTAGAGCACGAACAGGCAGATTTTTTTGCTTCAAGTTCTTTTCGACCGATTGCACAAACTCATCGAAAAAACAGGATTTAAAAAGGTTGCAGCCCATCCAAGCAGATTTTTGATTGCGGTAATAAACCGGCAAGGAAGATAAGTTTATATTTTTGAATGCCCTTGGCTTCTTAGATTTGCCAATGACGAACAAGGGGAGCTTGTGGGTGCCATCTGCGTTGCTGCAAGAAATAACTGTTATTCTATCTTTTATAAGTTTCGTTCCTACCACGGATTCATTTGAAGCTGCGAGCGTTTTTGTTGGCAACATTTTAAAGTTCAGCCCTGTCTCGTCTATGTTACACACTTGGCAGAGTAACAGTTCATTTTCTTCTAAAATTTCTCGTCTATGTTACACACTTGGCAGAGTAACAGTTCATTTTCTTCTAAAATTTCTTGAAACTTAACAGAAAACTCCTTAGCAGCTGCGGCGTCGGCAGATAGTTTTTCACCGGAAATAGAAACAAATCGGACACCATGACGAGTTTTCCAACGATCAATCCAGCCTTCACTGGCAGCAAATTTACTTTCGGCTTCCAGTTTTTGTGCAAAACTATCGCTTTTTCTTTGAGAACTGGCCCGGACATTTGGGTTTCTTGACAAAACCACATCCACAATGCGTTATCAAGCAGTTGAAGTTTAGGCTTTTTTAATGTTTTGCGATTCTTCAGTGCGTTTTCACCATCAATCGTAGCTGTATAGGATTCAATGTCTTTCCGATTCTTCCTGCAATTCTTAATTGTAGTAACATCTACATTGAGTTCCTTTGCAATTTTTGGAGCGATTCTCCTTCCTCCAGTCTTTATAGCACTGCTAATTTTTCATTTAGTGAAAGAGTTAAGTGTTTACGTTTGAATCCAGACATGTTGAAAAACAGACAACTGTACACACAATGAATTTACAGTAATCAGTACTGTAGAGAACACGGAATAAAGCAAAGACTTTTTTTAATCCCAACAAAGAATAAAACTGCACAATAACGTACAGTATAACAATCTGCACAGCGATGGACACCGCAACAGTGGCCTGACAGGCGTCCAGTCAGTGACAAGTCGGCACAGGCTCGCGAGCCTCAGCATGGTCGTACTAACCGGAGGGACGGACCATCCAAGGTCCAATAACAGGGGTTCTACTGTGTTCCATAAATTCGTTCTTTTCTATACTTCCACATATAGATATAATGAAAAGCTAAGAAACCATGGCGGTAAAAAGGGAGATGATGCTATAGAATTACGCTGTACATTGCTTTGAAGCCAGGATTGACTGGGCATTCCGTCATCTTAAATAGCCCAAAACATTAGCGGACTACAGTTTACGATTGCTTCTTGTTCATTATTTCTGTCGTACGCATGCAACAACTATTTTAAATTCTAAAAATTATAGTGTTTACATGAACAACATAGAGTCAGGAAGCCAATTTCGAAAGTTTTTCTGTTACCGAGTGCTTATTTGCTCTAGTAATACGGCAGATTTGGCCTCGTCAGTGTAATTTATTTTGTGCCAGTATATTTCGAATAACCGTGAACGGTAGGAAGTGATGTGAAAAGCATGTTTCCGCAATCCATTTAATTCCACTTTTACCGTATTTGTATCGATATCCAATGAAGCTGGAACTTCGAATCTAAACCTTGTTTGATGCCTGGTACTACTTCTTGTTCGTTGCCTTTCAGCTTTCAACTCGTACGCACAATTTTTAATGTTCTTGTTTGCAAAAAACTTACGTGATTTTTTAGCACATAAACGTGAGCAATGAAGAAAGAAGCAAAGCCTGATATCGTATCTCGTACATGTGAACGATTATTGAAACAGAACTGCATAGAGGATTACCTTAATGCAGAACAGAGTTCTTGTTTTATTAGATTGTCGGTGCATTAATTTCACTGTGGTTTATGCATCTTCTCACTTTGAAATCTTACCCATGACGCGTCATTCAGTGTGTGGCCAATAATAGGAATTCACAGGGTAAAAAGACGATATAATTTTTTTAATACGTTCCAGCAGTGTCTAGTACTATAAATGTGACTAAGGAAATGGTCTCAAACGCTTAGAACCTGTAAAAAATGGATATTTTTCTTTAACAGGTATGCAGGTCATTCTTTAGTACTGATACCTTAACTTGTGTAATATATGGAACCACTTTCCAACAGTAGCCTAATTGCTTCTTTTCCTGGAATATTTCTCCCCAGTAATCCTGTCAGTTTTTCAGGAATAACCAAACATATCACAATTGGAATGTACGTCTACTCTGAACATAAGCTTCATTTTACTTTTGAACTTCAGTGTCGTTTTCAACGTATATAAGAGTATACAAGAGTTATAAGACTATATAAGACTTACAAGACTTTGGGTACACCAATAGTTAATAAGGAAGTTTGATGTTCCGTGTACCATCACACGATAAATTGTAATGATATGGAATGAGTCCTTTTATATCAACATAAATTTTATGGTAAATGTGCCTCCATGCCGATAATTTATTCGTTTTTTGATATTTAATGAAAGAGAGACAGATGTTAGTAAGTAATTCCTACCCATCACCATTTACACAGTACAATAATAGATAGTCTTCGGCGGAACAGGAAAAATTGTCAAAGAGAAACGTTTTCAGTTTAGTTTCAACTTTTACTTTGCTAGTTGTCAAGAATTTTGTATCACTAGGTAAGTGATCAAAACTTTTGGTTGCAGCATTGTGAATCCCTGCTTGTGTTACAGACAACGTTAATCAGGCGTATTGTTATTATGTACAACATTATACATCAGGCAGACATGTGTGTGTTCATATACGATTCCGGGAAAAGCCTTCGTCAGAAAGGAAGAAAAGCACGCGTGCATACGCACACACACCATACACACAAAACTCACACATGTGTCCACTGTCTACCGCAGTATTTGTGTAAGAATATTTTTAAAGAGGGAGGAGATGTGAACAATGAATAATTATAGGCGGCAGGTATTTAAGGCACGAGACGCTGCAGTGCGGTCATGTAGCCGCGTGTTGTGTGGCGGCGAGACCGTTGATACAGTGTGCCTCGAATGTCGGAGTGTCTGCGACACTCTAAAAAATACAGAAAAGAATTAAAGTAAACAGTGCAACCATAATTCATCTACACAAAAAAAATTGCTTGAACGGCTGCACTTACGAATGAGATATGATCCGTCTAAAACTTTAGATTACGATCGGATAGATTAGTATACCCTTAAACGTAGAAACTGAGATTTTTGATGGAACAGATACGTCTCCACACAATCAAAGCACCAGATGCTATTAAGGATACGACCACAAAGTTGATAGGTATGTCCAACGGTCGAAACTGCGCACGGGCACTTCAGAATGACATCATCGGGAAATATCACCGCAGTGAACTCTGGAGGTACAAGTATGGTGAACCCAATGTTTGAGGCTATGTAAGATGCCGGACGTCGGCTTCCAATCTGCGAGGTAATAACTCCCCTCTTTTATCCTCTAAGTGAGAAACACACACACATATTCCGTAATACCGTATACAGTGTCACTTTAGAATCGCAGTATGGCGGCAACTGCAAAAGATGTGCGAAAAGCTATTAAATTACTGATAAAATAGTAGTAAGAAATTGGGATGACCTGGCATAACTGCATTACATTTAGAGCTTTGACGTAATGGTCAATACGTGTCTCGTTTTTGGCTGTAATTTTTCATATACCAGACGGAAGGTACAAGGAAAGGAATATATCTCAGTGCCAGCATAATTAGAAATAACCTACGTATTTTTGCAATTGTACTGTATGTAAGCCTAAATAATTACATTGCGGTTTGTCTTATCTGAAATACCGGCATCGTTTAAATAGTTTGTGTGTTTTAAGTGGTTTAATAAATCTAGTATTAGCTTCATTATGTTTTTAGCCACTTTTTATCATCTTCGACTTTTCTTCGAATAGTATGCTCGTTATGAAAGTGTTACTGTAAGCAGAATGTACTATTTGTCGTTCACAACAGTGTATTTTTATTCATCTAAGTGCTTTTACGAAAACTGCACTATGCTTTAAACGTGTGTACATATAAACTGATGTTCTTCTGTAACACGATTCTACAATGTATGAGTTAAACTCAAGTACTACGCAAATGTTTGCAGAACTTGTTTAAACAACGTAGTAAAGCCTACAACGTCATTTAGTTTCAAAATATCGTAATAGTACCATACACAAACTTCTTGGCACCGCCAAACCTCAGGCTTCAGGGGCCTTTGCCAGTCTAGTAATGTATGTCTGTGCTGAAAGATAATAACAAACCCAACGGTACTCACCGACTTTTTGCGTGATCTCTGGGCTTCTCTCGTTTATTAAACGCCTTTCTGATGTCTGTAGTCTTGGAATACGTAAGCCCTGTTAATATAAACAATAATGAGAAAGGTATCTTCAGACCAAAATTTCAAATTTAGGTCTAGACTGTGATTTGTCCATGACACTTACCTTGCAGGATAGGTGTTTTTACACAGCTCTGGACGCCTAGCTCACTCCCAGAGTTTACACAGATTCTCCGAAATGTGATACCGCAGATGTGATGTCTACCCAAAGAGATTAGAATAATCTGAGATGGCGTAAGTACACTGAAAGCAACAGTCGGCTGACTGAATGACGCGGGAGTAGCCAGAGATTCTATGACTGATAACGAGATAATAATATTTTTCATTTGGTTATATAGTGTAGAATATGAAGTGTGACTATGTTTACTTTGTTGTTTTCTATAGGAGTTCCTTACGAAAGGACTTACGTTTTTTCTGGTGATCTTTCAAATACTTTTATTAAGTGTATTGTAGCAGTAAAGGATACAAAAGAAAAATTCACAGTAGGAATTAAAATCCATGGTGAAGAAATAAAAACTTCGAGGTTCGCCAATGACATTGTAATTCTGTCACAGACAGCAAAGGACCTGGAAGAGCAGCTGAACGGAATGGACAGTGTCTTGAAAGGAGGATATAAGATGAACTTCACCAAAACGAGGATAATGGAATGTAGTCGAATCAAATCGGATGATGCTGAGGGAATTAGATTAGGAAATGAGACGCTTAAAGTAGTAAATGAGTTTTGGTATTTGGGGAGCAAAATAACTGATGATGGTCGGAATAAAGGAGATCCACGAGAAAGACACGGCGGCCAGTTTTCGTGACGTCAGCACCTCGGGCAGGCCTCACGGCTCAAGAGATCGGCCGTGCCAAGGTTTGTTATTGTGGTTGTGATTCGTGGTGGCCAATGACTGTTTTTCTGTGCTAGTTTTCAGTGAATTGCACTCCATTGTGTGAGCTACTTCTACTAAATTTCTTGCTGTTTACGTAACGAAGTCATCGTACGATCACACAAGGATTTTATACTCGAAATACGTGGTACTGCAGAAGCAAGCAAATTAACCTCACAGATTTCACGTACGCATCTATTGTATTTCAGTGTGAGTTTTAAGCTTATTTGTATAGTGTGTCTGAGAGTTCATGGTATTCCATTAAGAATTCCGTACTGAAGTGTGAGAAAGGATTTATACATACATGTGAGGGATCTAGAGGAATGTCGATACTACCCGTTCTGCAATTACAGTTCTGAGGTTACAGTCGCGAGGTAGGAGTAAAATAAGCCTTGAACAAAAATCTTGGTAGTTACTTTCAAGAGATGTTAATATGCGTTTCGGTTTATCTCTGGATTTGGAGGAATTTCGAAGAACCACGAACTTAATGTTTGGCTTAGACACATTCCAACTGACTTTTCCAAAGTGAAACAACGAGGTGTTTGCATAAAACATTTCGACGAGTCGTATGCAATTAGAATAGAAAAAATTATGGATAAGGGAGAATTAAAAGCCTTCCAAGAGTAATCCCTAAACTAACAGACGATGTTGTGCCCCAAATATTTCCAAAACCGCCATCGTACCGGTACTGTTCGAAATCTCTGCCTAAAGTAAAACGTCTTGCAGGTATAGATGAAGACAACATGCAAAAGGCTATTCGGGAGAGTACTGAAACGTATGTCATCTTCAGCAGGATTCATTGGAAAGTCTCGGCGACATAACTTCACTTTTAGAGAACAGAAACATTGATGGCAGAATGTGGTCTGTGATAAAGGAAGACTATAAAATGCATGTTTGTCTCTTGGGACTTGAATCTGGAGCTCCTTGTGTCACTTCCTTCATCACAGTATATTCTGATTTGAGTTACAGTGTAAATGTAACTTGTTGTCAAGACTTTTTCAGATAATCCAAAGATACTTAACTCTATAAACACTTTATAAACTGTGTTACAAATGAAAAAAAGGGTTTAGTTCCAAGTGTAAAAAATAAATTAGAATATGTCATCCAGTGTCTGCAAATTACATCCAGTTACGAAGAAAACGAATATTTAAAATTTTGTGTGGAACAATTTAACCTGTCACGAATATCAAAAAACAACAGGCATTATGGCAATAAAACGTGATACTTGTATGCTGTTTATATGTTCATTCAATTTCTCCCTACAATGCTCTCCGAAAATGTGACGTTATTTTTCTTCCACACCCACTTACCCTTTAGAAACTTATTTGAAGTTATCAGCTAGTCAACTCACCATAAGAAAGTTGTCATTACCTGAAAAATAGAGTTAATTATTTAAATCCACATGAACTGATAGTCTCTCTGTTAAGTATGAGATTTATGTCCATCACAGATTTCCTTTAAGTGTGGTGAAATATATGGAAGTAGTGATTTTGATCCTGAGATGTGCCAAGACAGCCCAAGTATTTATGGTTTCCTCTCTTTTGTCAAAATATGTTGATGTTGTAGCTATTGTGTCAGTAGCAATATGACAGCAGAACAGTTGAAGTCTTTAACAGAAAAAGTATTTACCATGTTAGGAAGTACAAGATTCACAGATGTCGGCCTTGTAGCAGATAAAGTAATAATAATGTGAACAGAAACGCTTATCAACCCATCAGTCCAAGTAAAATTATGCAACACAGCATAAAACATTCTGTGGATGCTTCTAGGAAGCTGTTTATTATGTTTGACACTGTGGATGTACTGAAATTCGTCAGAAATAACTGGGAAACAAAAAGAAATGTGAACAAGGCACTGCAGTTTCCTGATGTGACTAAACATTCTGTCATGTTGTCAGAACAGTATAAGCATATGGAACTTCTGTATGAGAAAAAAAAACTCATTGGTCAGCTTTGGCCACACATTTTCAACCAAGGTTTTGTATCCATCGACTATATAAAAGCAAAATGTTAAAATAACTCTGAGACTTTTCGCTGATAATAACCCAGTAGCACTGAAACATACAACAAGAAACTTCCATAAGATTTTTGAACAGATGAATCAGGCTGCTGTCTTCCTTCAAATCATTGTTTTTCTAAATGCTGTGCTTCACTGGCTTAAAATTTTGAGACCGTCTCATCAAATGTCATAGCACAAACATTTCAGTCTTTCATTTTGACTACAGAATCCTTCCTGGAAGTAATTCCCTACTTATTTGACAAATATCAAATGGATTATTTTCTGCTAGCCAAATTTTAGTCTGATAATTTAGAGTGTCGGTTTGTACCCTACCAGATGCTACATAAGCTATGTTCAAGTTTTAGAAAATGAGAGGAATCTTTGATTTAAGAATCATGTATTGTTTGATGCCAACAGTGAAAATGTACTCCTGGAAACCTTAATTCCTGTTTATCATTGTAAAGACGAAAACGTTGATTTACTTATGTTTTCAGATCTCCTGAATTTAAAGTTTACGTTACAAGACATACCCTCTGATACTTTGCCTATTTTAACTTACATTGGAGGTTATGCAGTTATGAAAGCTTTACAGAAGTGTCAGTTTGACAGATACACTGCATGGTTGCAGTTGGACTGTTCTCATGATTTTGTAAAAGTTGAACACAGGTTAACTGACTATGCCCTCTGAGAAGGCAATCTATACTATATGACACACAGAATCCTTGCTACTGGAAAAATACCTGCAGCAGTTCATAGCATGTGGGAAGCAGCTTCCAGTTGCTCACAACCTGAGTTTCAGAAGACTAGTTGATTCCACAGTGATTGATGCTAAATGTAAATGTTTACTGTATGACACTCTATCATGTGAATTAGAATGTAACATTGTATGGACACCCAAAACATCCAAAATCTTGCTAAATAAATTTGAGAAAATGTGTAATGACAAAGGGACAGATACTAAAGGTAAATCAAGAAAACTCTAGAAATTTAAGTGTACATTCATATAAGCAGATATAAAATGTTTACTGTATGCTTGTACCTAACTGCCATATTGTCTTTTGAGAACAAATTCGTACTGTATGTATATCCAACCCATAATGCACTACTTTCAATTATGTTTTGTAGAGTGCTTTTTCTTACCGTATCTCCCCACCCCCCCTCCAACCCTCTTTTCTCATAGAAGGAACGCTGAGTATTGTGTACTGTCCCCTGTTCAAGAGAATATTCATTGTCTGTCGAGCATAATGTACTATTGTATAAAACACTCAGATAATTAGTTTAATGTTGTGCAGTTTAATAATTCTCTTTCCTTAGGGGCATCACCTATGTAGGCCACTGGTTTACATTATTTAGCACATGCAGCCTGTTTTGAATCTTTGTTCATTATTTAGTCAGGGATTTTGTTAGATGCAGAAGAATAATAGTAACTAAAGTGACAGTTTTACCCTCCATACAACACTGTTTACATTCCTGTGCATCAGCAGGTGGCTTCTTAATCAAGGTATCTATGGGTGGTGTGATCTTGAAGTGATATTATGTTTGGTAACTTTATTATTTTGTGTTTTGCAAAACTGTAGGTAATGGTCTACTACATTATGCAAAAAGAGCTAGAGACTGTCAGAGATTCACCCAGTTAGTAATAGAATAGATGCATACTACAGAAGAGATTTTATCCCCAGGTCTCAAACTCAAAAAAGAACAGAATAATGCAGATGTTTGGTCGCTTCTATCTGTTCCTTAGCGATAAGAAAGATGTAGATTTACATCAGAAATTGTATAATTCATGTTAACTGGGTGGAATTAAGAACTGTGACCTCATGCTGAGGAAACTGTTCAAGGCAAAGCTGCCAAGTTACAAACAACTCTTCTTCTTACGACTATCAGATTAGATTAGATTAGATTAGTACATGTTCCATAGATCATGAATATGACACTTCGTAATGATGTGGAACGTGTCAGGTTAATAAAAGGTGTCTATACAAGATATTACATTACACAAAATATTACATGACACTTAATTTTTTTGGGGGGGGGGGGGAGGGGGCGTTGAGGAAATTGCCCACTTACCATATCCAAAAATTCATCTAATGAGTAGAAGGAATTTTTATGAAGAAATTCTTTTAATTTCCTTTTAAATGCTATATGGCTGTCAGACTTTTGACGCTATTAGTTAAGTGACCAAAGACTTTTGTGGCAGCATAATTTACCCACTTCTGAGCCAAAGTTAGATTTAACCTTGAGTAGTGAGGATCATCCTTTCTCCTAGTGTTCTAGCCATGTACACTGCTATTACTTTTGAATTCGTTTCGATTGTTAATAACAAATTTCATAAGTGAATATATATATTTTGAGGCTACAGTGAAGATCTCTAGCTCTTTAAATAAGTGTCTGCAGGATGATTTTGGATGAGCTCCAGCAATTATTCAGATTACACGCTTTGTGCAATGAACACTCTTTTACTCAATGATGAGTAACCCCAGAATATGATGCCATACAAAAGCAGAGAATGAAAATAGGCGTGGTAAGCTAATTTACTGAGATGTATATCGCCAAAACTTGCAATGATCCCAGTAGCATAAGTAGCTGAACTCAAACGTTTCAGCATCTTCTCAGTGTGTTTTTTCCAGTTCAACCCCTCATCAATGCATACACCTAGAAATTTTGAATATTCTACCTTAGCTACCGACTTCTGATGGAAGTCTATATTTATTAATGGTGTCATTCCATTTACTGTATGGAACTGTATATACTGTGTTTTGTCGAAGTCTAATGAGAGGCAATTTGCAGAGAACCACTTAATTATTATCTGAAAACATCATTTACAATTTCACCAGTTAATTCTTGTCTGTTGGGTGCGATAGCTATACTTGTATCATTGGCAAAAAGTACCAGCTTTGCATCTTCGTGAATATAGAATGACAGATCATTAATATATATTAAGAACATCAGAGGACCCAAGACCCAACCTAGCGGCACCCCATTCTTGAAGGTTGCCAGTTTGAGAAATCACTAGTTTTTGCATATTATGTGAACTGCTTATTTCAACTTTCTGCACTCTTCCAGTTAGGTATGATTTAAACCATTTGGGCACTGTTCCATTCGTACCACAGTACTTGAGTTTATCTAGAATAATTCCATGATTTACACAATAGATCACAAAAAACCCAACAGGTGACTTCCTGTTACTCAGAGCATTTAATATTTCATTAGTGAAAGTATATATAGCATTTTCCGTTGAAAAATCCTTCTGGAAACCAAACTGACATTTTGTTAAAACTTTATTTTTACAAAGGTGTGAAGCTACTCTACAATACATTACTTTTTCAAGAATTTTGGATAAGGCAGTCAGAAGAGAGATTGGGCGGTAGTTGTTGACATCATACGTATCCCCTTTTTTATGCAGTGGTTTAACAATGGCATACTTCAGTCTATCTGGGAAAATACCTTGCTTCAGAGAGCTATTACATATGTGGCTACGAATCCCACTTATTTTTTGGGAACAAGCTTTTATTATCCTACTGGAAATGCCATCAATTCCATGTGAGCTTTTATTCTTCAGAGAGTTTATTATCTTCCTAATTTCAGAAGGAGGGGTGTGTGGAATTTCAATTTTATCAAATGGTGTGGGTAAGTCCTATTCCATTAACTGCCTTGCTTCTTGTAATGAAAATTTAGATCCAATTTTCTCTACAACATTTAAAAAATGATTATTCAAAATGTTTTCGACTTCCGGCTTGTTGTTTATCAAGTTTCCATTCGCTTTGATGGTGATGCCATCATCCTGTACTCTTGGTTGCCCTGTCTCCCTTGTAATAATATTCCAAACTGTTTTGATTTTGATATCAGAGGTATTAATCTCAGACATGATGCACATGCTTCTGGACTTTTTAATAACCTTTCTTAATGTAGCACAGTAGTTTTTATAATATTTGGCTGTTTATGGGTCATTACTCTTTCTTGTTGTTAAATATAGTTCCCTTTTGTGGTTACAAGATATTTTTATTCCTTTAGTAAGCCAAGGTTTTTTGCATGGTTTCTTATAATTAGATTTAATTACTTTCTTAGGCAAACAGTTTCCAAATTCTCTTACAAGTTTATCATGAAATAAGCTATATTTTAAATTAGCATCGGGTTCATTGTACACCTCATCTCAGTCGTTAGACTGAAGATTTTCTCTGAAATTTCTAATCGTTGACTCATTAATTGAACACACAACTTTGGAGGGTAGTTTTGAATTACTGAATGGAGCTATGTCATATACTGTAACTAGCGGAGCATCATGATCAGAAAGGCCATTCTCAACAGGACAAGAATTTATGTTTCTAACCTATCTTGGTCTATAAAAGTGTTATCTATCGATGTGCTGCTGTCCTTTACTACCCGAGTAGGAAAATTAATGACAGATGTCAGATTGAAAGAACCAAGCAACACTTCCAGGTCACTCTTCCTATTACACTCTTTCAGTGAATCAACACTGAAGTCCCCAGAAATAATAATTTGCTTTCCCCTATCTGACAGATAGCACAACAAGGCCTCCAAGTTTTCCAGGAATGAATGTACACAGTGATAACTTATGACATATATGGCAACTCCTCCTTTCACCTTAGTCTCTCTACTCATATGTGCAGCTAGTTTATAACCACTGATATTTACCTTTTCCATATCAGACACAATGTGATGCTCAGACAGGCATAGTATATATATTACATTATAAGATTCACTGTCATCTAAACAAGCCAGGAGCTCATCTTCTTTATTCTTCAGTCCCGGGATATTTTGGTGAAAATTGGTAACATTATTTTTTACTTTACTTTTGTGAGAATATACTTTTTTCTTTAATCCACACTGATATTAGTCTAAAAAAGAGGTACATCCATGAGTACTAGTGTCCCCCCTTACGGATTTCGCTAACAACCCTGCCAGGTTACCCTTCCCTTTCCTATTGAAGTGTAGGCCATGCCTTATGAAATCCCCCCTATCAATAGTCTCGACAGGAACCAATCCAATGTCTGGCAGAGTGGCCGCCCTACCCAACGCCATATTTACCCTCCTGACGGAGCGGCTCAACTGGGGCTGATCATGCCGCACGAAAGCAGGCACCAGCCCAACACTGGTATGGAGAGTACTGACTGTTCGTTCCATTTGCTAGTTATTTTGCTCACGAATCTAGTTAAGTTTATTTAGTGGTCTGTTTCTGCAGTAATTTATTGAGCCAGTTTTAGTTAGCTTTCTTCATTTTGACTGTCAACTAAGAGCTTTCTCTCTCTCTCTCTCTTTCTCTCTGAGTGCTCTCTCTCTCTCTCTCTCTGAGTACTCTCTCTCCCTCTCTCTGTGTGTGTGTGTGTGTGTGTGAGAGAGAGAGAGAGAGAGAGAGAGAGAGGGTGGGGGGAGAGCGAGAGACAGAGAGAGAGAGAGAGAGAGGAGGTTGCTTTTCTGTTATGATTGTGGTAAGTTTTACACTGATTCTCATGAATTTTTATATCACATTCTTTGTCTAGAATTAATTTCATGATGTGGGACGATTTTAATTAGCTCGTTCGTAGCTTAATATAATAAGCAGTAAAAGTGAGACTCTCATAAATGTAATGTATTTGTCAGCATAATAAATATCTTAAATGGCAATGCGCAAAAAGTAACGTAAAAAGTCGTCTTCCATTGAGCATCTTCTGTTAAATAAAGACTGTGTAGCAGAAAAGTTCCTATCCAACTAAAATGTGCGTTTATCCGATCTTATTTTATCGAACTTTAGTCTGTAATTCCAGTATAATCACAAGCTACTCATCATCATCGTCATTTAAGACTGATTATGCCTTTCAGCGTTCAGTCTGGAGCATAGCCCCCCTTATACAGTTCCTCCATGATCCCCTATTCAGTGCTAACATTGGTGCCTCTTCTGATGTTAAACCTATTACTTCAAAATCATTCTTAACCGAATCCAGGTACCTTCTCCTCTGATTGTTGCCAGCATCATATTTAAAGTACTAGAGAAGCAGGTTGCTAGCCTTACTTGCCCCGAGTCCCATTGGGTTTTACCCCTAACGGCTGAGGGACTAACCGGTGGATTTGGTAGTCTTTGCCGTATGAGCACAAAGGTGACCACGACTCAGAATATGTCCGAGATGCCCAGCCTTATTCCAAAGTAACTGGTATCCCGACTGTCGGGACCACTTACTTGGCCACTCATACGTTGCCTGTGGTTCATGAACTAGGACATGACTACAGGAACCCACACCATGAACCACATGCTGTAATTAAACAAATGTAATTTTTTGTCACTACTTCCTTTTATGCACTGTTTCTAAAAAGCATCCTTTTTAACTGCGGACTGCTTCAAGCCTCCTAACCAGAGAAGTGGGAATCCAGGTGTAAAGTGAGGGAAGCTGTCTGTATGATCCACAAACCGCACTGTATGATAAAGATACGTCCACAGAGAGAGTGCACATATACAGGGTGTCGTATTTATATTGCTCATCCGAATTAACCTTTTCTGATTGTTTCAGCCATCGCCTTCTAACATCGTTGGGTAGTTTTTGCTGAGGGTACATGTTTTATGCATCGCCACAGATGCAGGAAACACGGCGTAGAGATTAAATTATTGAACTGGAACCATGTACATTCCATTCAAGAATACGCTCACCCAAGAGATATTCAAAAATATATCACACTGCACCACTTTTGTCAATAAAACGTAGACATGTAAATGATAAAGAATACACAGGTTGTGAAGAAACCGAGTTGTTTACTGCCTTGATTGTACACGTTACGTAAACAATGTAGTGCTACTCTAAAGTAAAATTCATTTGAAAATCTGTCTTGGTATAAATTTACGCATTCCAGTAGAAGATGCAGTTCGTAAACCTATATTAATAGATGATTATAAAATGTTGGAGAAATGCGATCTGTCATGTATAAGGTTGGTAGGTCTTGTTGCTTGGTCGAACTCGTGCAATTCAGCAGCTAGATCTTTCCTGATCACATGACGGTCAGCGGATCCCCATAGTGACGTCACAGATAACTGTTAAGGCCACCGTAAACAATTAAACGCGTTTGACAAAATTGCTCTTATTTAGGCATGGATTTTCCAAGCAAGCCCGTACACGTAAAAACAACGTTTGTCAGTTTACTCTCACTTTGAAGCAGTCGCTGTTGGTCTTCGTAAGTACTGTGACAGTATTGAGAATGGCCACAAATACAGACAAACGAGTCCTGGAATTGACTTTTGCACTGTATGAGAAGAAGAAGAAGCAGAAGAAGAAAACAAATCTCTGGGCCAGGAATGAGAGATTTGACCATGAATATCTGATAAAGGAAATATTACCCTCAGAACCCGATGACTTTCTTGAAATGGGTAACGATTTTTTTAAAAACTTGTTAAGGCCCTGTTTAGGAGGAGTTCGCTCTTATCTAGCCACGGATGTGTCAAACAGCCCTGTACACGTGCAAACAAAGCTTGTCAATTTAACCTTACTTTTGATGCAGAAGCTTTTCGTATATGCTGTATTTTGGCATTAGAAGGAGTGGCTACAAATGCAGATAAAGCATTTTCAGTAGCACGGAGAGCTGCGTCAAACCACTCTTCGGCCTGAAGACCACAAAACAACACTGGCTCTGGCACTATGTTTCAAGGGGAGAAAAGAAGATGCTGGTCCAGGGAATTGTTTATAATGAGAGAGAAATATACAACTGAAAACCGGTAAAAGGAAATTTTACATTCGGTACCTGATGATTATATCAACTTTCTACGGATGGACAGAGAAACGTTCAATAACTTGTTCAGCGCTACGTCGCCTCCACACTGAAAAAGAAGACACAAGTATGCTAAAATTTATTATCTTCTGCTTATTTTTCCAATGACAGTTCATTAAAATACACAACATAAGAACATATAACCCACATCTTCCATGGGAGAACCATGGAACTTTCTTTTATTCCATTCAACTTTCGTTTGTTTGTGACCGTATGAGTAAAATATTGATTTTGTTCATAACCTCTTCATGCGTAATATACGGCTGGGAAAGACGCTATGCCTCAACCATTTTGGTGATTGTCAGTGCTTTACTGTAGTTTCCATGGTTGTGGAAACTCACAACAGAATGAGATAAATTGTAACAAAACAATTTTTCGCTAACTAATGCGGCGAAACATCGTCACAAATAAACTCTGCCGTCATGTCAAACTTTCCTTCAATCAAAATTTCTGGCAAATACATCAAACACGATCTATCCTTGATAAACATAAACAGTGCCCTATACAGTCAAATACTTCGGAAGCATAGTTAAGTTTGATAAAATGTTTGATCATTTATGTGGGCGTTTACAGAGGTTGTGAAGAAAACGGTTCCTGGAGATTTTCTATGACCGTGAATTTGTAATGAGAAAATGCTTAAAGAAAGACTGCACGAAGTAAATTAACATTGTATAAACCCCAAGAACCCGTTTTACTTCCGGGAACTTCAAAAGCAAACCATGTATGACAAGTTATTCAATCCTGTTAAATTTCTGATAAAATCCTTTCTCATAGTGAAAACAGTAAAACACTCTAAAGCTAATTTGATAAATAAGTACACAGTATACTGTAATTTTGCTTGCCACTAACAGTTAAACACAGATAAATTTGCATCTAAACATGAATTGATGGAAATATGACGTTAAGTGGCATGCAAACAAAGATTGCGTACTTTGACAGCTGTTAGATAACTTGAATCAATCGCGAGTAAGCAACTTCTTTGTAATAGGTCTGTGTAAATAACTTAAATGACGAATGCCTCAACTTACTTGCCTGGCCACATTTCACAGTACAACACATAAATTCTCCTGCCTAAACTACTGTATATACATGTCGAAGCACTCCTCTCCAAAAGACACACGCAGCACATGCAACGACTAGTACAAATCCACTAAAAGGAAAAACAAATAAATGATGGCAAGAACTGCTGTTAATGGTGGACTCAAAAATCACTGAAGGTGAACAGTCTTTACAATACACTACTTTTATTTGCGGAGAAAAACATTAAGATATAGTCTGTCACAAAGCAAAAAGAGATTAAATCGGTTACAATTGTCTTTGTCGAAGGTAGGAATTGTCTTTAGTCTTATTTGTTCTGGGTGGACTTGACGTGGCGACGGTGGTGGAAGCAGTTTAAAGTTGCTGATGTGAATCCTGTAAGTTCATCCAGTCTTGTTCCTTACATACTGTTTCGGCTGGCGGTGATAATAAGTTGCATGGCATCCATTTGTCATAGGCCGGAACAAAGTAACTGCTTATGCAGCACTCGAAGGTCGTATTAGTTCTTCAGTAACTTTCACACATGATAGTTTGGCGCAGTCCATACATCGTGTTTAAATTATCATTCCATTTGCTATAATTTGCCAACTGAGAAGTTTGACAATCGATCTGGTGGTAATATTCATTGTTCATGATAACACTGTTCCCGCGAAAACAGTCAAATAGCAACACAGTTCACAGTTTGCACATTGGCTGTTAGTGTTTTAGCATACGTCATATTTCGTTGTCAAGAAAAATGAGCAATCTTAAATTCACAGTTTATGTAATGCAGTTCAATTCTAAACCGACGAAAATACTGTATGTTCGCTAGTGTTGTCACTGCCACGAGCACCATTCTGCAAAAACCAACAGCGTTCGCGTAATACAACGTCTGTTTGGAATGTGCATCATAAATTCAAATTTCAAACCGTGTCTAACACATGAAAGTCCGGTATTAATACCGCGTTAAACGCACACCGTTACTACACACAATACTTTTTCCTTACCGTCACGCTCATGCGCCATCCGAGATTGTCTGCCACACTGTTCGTCCCGACAACTATCGATACCCGTCTCGCTCCACAGTTTTAAAAACACTTCTGCCTATTGCTTTACGTTTCACGCAATACACTTGTTGTTGTTGTTGTTGTCTTCAGTCCAGAGACTGGTTTGCTGCAGCTCTCCGTTCCACTCTTTCCTGTGCAAGCTTCTTCATCTCCCTGTACCTACTGCAAACTATATCCTTCTGAATCTGTTTAGTCTATTCATCTCTTGGTCTCCCTCTACGATTTTTACCCTCCAAGCTGCTCTCCAATACTAAACTGGTGATCCCTTGATGCCTCAGAGTGTGTCCTACCAAGCGATCCCTTCTTCTGGTCAAGTTGTGCCACAAATTTCTCTTCTCCCCAATTCTATTCAATACCTCCTCATTAGTTATGTGATCTACCCATCTAATCTTCAGCATTCTTCTGTAGCACCACATTTCGAAAGCTTCTATTCTCTTCTTGTCTAAACTATTTATCGTCCATGTTTCGCTTCCGGCTACACTCCATACACATACTTTCAGAAACGACTTCCTGACACTTAAATCCATACTTGATGTTAACAAATTTCTCTTCTTCACAAACGCTTTCCTTGCCATTGCGTCTACATTTTACATCCTCTCTACTTCGACCTCCCGGGTTCGATTCCCGGCGGGGTCAGGGATTTTCTCTGCCTCGTGATGACTGGGTGTTGTGTGATGTCCGTAGGTTAGTTAGGTTTAGGTAGTTCTAAGTTCTAGGGGACTGATGACCATAGATGTTAAGTCCCATAGTGCTCAGAGCCATTTGACCCAGACCAATGTTGTGACGGGTCTGTTACCGAAGAATCTTGGTTCAAATGGTTCAAATGGCTCTGAGCACTATGGGACTTAACATCTGTGGTCATCAGTCCCCTAGAACTTAGAACTACTTAAACCTAACTAACCTAAGGACATCACACACATCCACGCCCGAGGCAGGATTCGAACCTGCGACCGTAGCAGTCGCGCGGTTCCGGACTGAGCGCCTAGAACCGCGAGACCACCGCGGCCGGCGAAGAATCTTGATTTTCGCGTCGTGATTTAATAGCAGACAATGCATGGTTCCAGGCTGTACTCAGTTGAAATCCCGGCAGAAGGAGTTTGAATATGGCACCATCTATCTGCAAATCACTGCGCATGCGCGATTTCCGCGCCTGCGCATTCTTCACGCGCATTTCGAGAAACGGGGCGTCGACGTGCGGATACCGTCAGTCGTACGTAGCCACCTGCATGGTTGTTGAACCACCCGAAGATGTCGGACAGTTGCTCCGAGCAAATATTGTGGAATTTGCACTACGTGATCCGACGGCAAACCCGTGGAGACTATTTAGGCTTGTTCGCTTTTATTCTGCGTCTTGTCTTGCTCTTCACGAAACCCACTTCCGTGACGACCACTCGGCAACATTTTGCGGTTATCGGGTCTTCTGTGGGAACTGTTCCTGCACGGGATAGCCTCTGGAAGGGTCTGCACATTGGTTAACATTGATGTCTTTAGTGACTGGATCCGCCTTCATACCAACCTGGAAGCAATATCGGTGTGCGAACGAATCACCATCTACAGTGTCTAACTCTCTTCAGGTAGGACTCTTCCTTATGTTGCTCTGGCTACCTTAATACAGCAACTCCTGCCCCCATATCTCCTACACGGGGACGTCAGTGCAAACTACCTCTTGTGTGTGTGTGGGGGGGAGGGAGGTGGGGGGGGGGTGCGACTTCGATGGGAAGGCGTCTTCATACTAACTTACTTATTACTGTGTTTTGTGTCTCCTCAGTGACAGTGGCCCTACCCTCATCAGTTCCATTCGTGGCACCGTTTCTGCTGTCGATCTCACGATCTTCTCCCCTGCTCTCGTGGTTTCCCTGCGTTTGTCACCCCATGATGATCATTGCAACAGTTACCATTTTCCCATGATTCTATCGTTCCCCTGCTTTCGCTAGGTAGACGGACCCCCACGTTGGGCATTCTGCAGAGCCAGTTGACCTTTATATACGTCTGCTGTGCACTTCGACATTTCTCTCTCTCTCTGATTGCATTGATCTCATGCAAGACGTCTCTGTCACTATCTTCATTCCGGTAGTACTGCTATCCCCCTATCCACAAGTCCCTCTCGTCGTCGATTGGTACCATGGTGGACCACGGATGTAGCAGTCACTATCCAGGAGCAATAACGGACACTGCAACGATTTAAGTCACATCCTTCACAGACCAACCTTATTGCTTTTAAGCGTCTCCCTGCTAAGACTAGCTACCTTATTAATAGAAGTAAAAAGGAATGATAGGAGCGCTGTGTTTCCTCTCTGGGGATGTATGCCTCTTTATCACAGTTTTGGTCCAAGCTCAGTAGCCTTCTGGGTCGCCAGCGACAATCTACTGGCCAGGGTCCTGCTCTGTGTGGTGATCCATTGGTCCTTGCAGAAAGCCTCAGACACACTTTGTGACAGCGTCAGCTCTTCTTCCTATCCTGCTACCTCTCTGGCAGAAACGACAAGTTGAAGAAATCGTCCTCCTTTTCAGCCCCTATAATGAACCCTTCACTATCTGAAAATTCTCCCAGGCCTGGATTCGATCCACAACCACATGATCCAACACTTGGACGTTACCCAGAGGCAATATCTACTCAGCATCTTCAACCGCATTGGGCTCATGGGTGCCATCCCCTCGCAATGGCGAGACAGTATAATTACCCCCTCCTTAGTCCTGGAAGAACCTAATGTCTCACGACAGCTACCGACTGATTAGCCTGACCAACGTACTTTGGAAACTGCTTGAGAGGATGGCTAGCTTCCGATTACATTGGGTACTGCAATCTCGGGGCCTCTTATCCCCACATCAGTGTGGCTTCTGGAAGGGACTACCTACAATTGACCATTTACTCAGATTGGAAACAACAATCCAGCAGGTTTTTACTAGCTGCCGACACCTTGTCGCGCTCTTTGACCTCCATAAGGCATACGACACGGCTTGGCGCTGTCACAATTTAGTTAACCTCCATAACTGGGGCTTTCGCGGCCCCCTTCTGATTTTTATCCGTGAGTTTTTATCCCACTGGCTCTTTCAGGTTCGAGTCGGCTATTATTTCAAGTGCTGTTTCAATTGTGAGTTTCTGTGTTTCATAGTCTTTGTCGTTAGGTCGTCTTGGCATTGCATTATAAGCGTTGTGCTGATTTTGTTGTTGTCTTACACTGTGAGAAATTATGATTAGTTTGTTGTTTAGTCGACAGATTAGTGGGATTGACAAGTGAATTTAGTTGATATTTTGAAGTCAGTAATAAATGAAGGTGCATTCGGACAACGCAAGCATTGAATTTAATTGTACAGTGGGGAGTTCAAAAAGATATGTGACTAAGATTTAGACAAAGTATACTGAGAGAAGAGGAGTAAACATTGAAGAAACAAGTCAAACCAAAAATCTGATATGGAACAAAATATTATCGCAGTAGTGTATAATGCTGAAGGACGATGCACATTTTAGAGAGACATGGAGAATAGAGCACACAAATACAAAAGCTTCGCTTGAGGCGAGATGCAGGAGAGCAAATAACGTGCGACATCTGCGAAGTAATATCGGAAATTGCAGGTGAGATTGACGAGATGAGCTGCTCAAAGGACGTAAACAACAGCGGCTCATACACACCATAAAAACCGAGTGGTAAATTTAAATTGGCACATGCCCGAGGGCTCGTAATTTTTGGACACAAGGAAGCGCGATTCGACGCCAAATATAAAGTCATACGTAGAAAGCATCAATAGGGCAGTGAGCCGCGGCCGAGATGGCCACTGGCTGACGAAATTCATTAATGATTAAACGGAAAACGAAATCGGATATAGGTGTGGTGTCGGAGAGTTTGTAATAGTTTGTTCTTAACCATACGTATTGATAAATGTGAAAAATGGCAGAGAAATAGTCAAAACATGTAAAACTGTTTGCGGTATTTCTAATTTACGATCGATTTAAGTAAGGAAACGGGAATAACTTTAAGAACAGGTATTTAGTCAGATAGGTTAGCAGTAGATATTTGTGAATAGAGATCTGTTTGTGGTCATTATTTTCGAGTTAAATTATAATTGGCAGTGTCAATGTTCGATAAGTAAATCTCGTGACAAATTCGGAAGATAATAACACGCACAGTCTGATTTCAAACTTAAGAAATCCGACAAAGTTGCGATGGTATCATTAGAACACATGTGCTAAGGTCCAGGAATGAGTAAAGAGAACACAGTATACGGTTTTTGAGTAGTAATCCATCCAGACCATGTCAGTGGGATGTTTTTATAAGCTGTTATTTTGTTGATGAAGAGCTGGAAGTGATAAAATGAGTAATGTAAGAGGAGCACAGCTTTGGGTGAGAAGCACTGTCGCAGTTACTTCTATAAAATATCTATGAGTGTCCTTATGGATTCATTTAATGTGGAACGACAACATGTCTGCCCCTGAAGACTTCCCAACCAATCTAACTAAGCTGCCTCCATTCCCCCCTGAGCAATTATCCTTATGATTCACATCAGTGGAATGTGTGTTCACATCACTGTGGATGCTGCACGACGGTTCCAAGCTTGTCACATTCATCTGCCACCTGGCTGAACATGCCAGCATGATAATTGTCATCCTTGCGCTCCCTGTCATGATAAATACGCTACAGGAAAATCAGTATTTCTACAACAACAGGCACTGTGAGCGTAACCGTCATCAATTAAGAAAAATCGCAACTGCGGAGATCAGAAGTAACCTTCCTCGGACGCACTCTAAACGCCAATGGCATTAAACCCACACTGGAACAGACTGAATTCGTCCGGCTGCTCCTAAGGACAAGTTCATAAAGTTTAAAGACACTTGGTCGATTCAACTCCAAGCTGCAGATGACACATGGGATGATTACTCATGTGTTACGAATCGAAAATCTTCACTGCCCACGGGCCTTCCTCGCTACTGACGTAAATGAATCGGCGCTAGGTGTGGACTTTGTTCAACATTTTCACTCGTCAGTTGACCTCGAACAAGCAGCCGTCATGCATCACGTGACACGATGCCTCGTTCCTGGAGCCTCCACCAGCAGCGCACTCTCCCTCAGAGTCCGCTGGTCCAACTAACAATGCCGACAACGAATGCCCAGCTATCATTCAAGAATTGCAAAGGTCATCGATGCAATCACAATGACACATCAACAGTACCTCGACACTCATCAAGAAGCAGGGACTCTTTGCCTAGACGATGAAAACCTACGACTCTGTCTTGGCAACATTCCACGAGAACTCACACATGCTCGAGGAATGCAGGACACTCGCTGCAGCCCACCCACACAGCGGCTCCATCCTGCCAGACCGCCACCAGGCACACCATACTTGCTCCGGACACTGCGAGAGGGCTGTACAAGCAATGATCACACGCACGGCACAGCGGACACACCAGGAACCGCGGTGTTGGCCGTCGAATGGCGCTAGCTGCGCAGCATTTGTGCACCGCCGCCGTCAGTGTCAGCCAGTTTGCCGTGGCATACGGAGCTCCATCGCAGTCTTTAACACTGGTAGCATGCTGCGACAGCGTGGACGTGAACCGTATGTGCAGTTGACGGACTTTGAGCGAGGGCGTATAGTGGGCATGCGGGAGGCCGGGTGGACGTACCGCCGAATTGCTCAACACGTGGGGCGTGAGGTCTCCACAGTACATCGATGTTGTCGCCAGTGGTCGGCGGAAGGTGCACGTGCCCGTCGACCTGGGACCGGACTGCAGCGACGCACGGATGCACGCCAAGACCGTAGGATCCTACGCAGTGCCGTAGGGGACCGCACCGCCACTTCCCAGCAAATTAGGGACACTGTTGCTCCTGGGGTATCGGCGAGGACCATTCGCAACCGTCTCCATGAAGCTGGGCTATGGTCCCGCACACCGTTAGGCCGTCTTCCGCTCACGCCCTAACATCGTGCAGCCCGCCTCCAGTGGTGTCGCGACAGGCGTGAATGGAGGGACGAATGGAGACGTGTCGTCTTCAGCGATGAGAGTCGCTTCTGCCTTGGTGCCAATGATGGTCGTATGCGTGTTTGGCGCCGTGCAGGTGAGCTCCACAATCAGGACTGCATACGACCGAGGCACACAGGGCCAACACCCGGCATCATGGTGTGGGGAGCGATCTCCTACACTGGCCGTACACCACTGGTGATCGTCGAGGGGACACTGAATAGTGCACGGTACATCCAAACCGTCATCGAACCCATCGTTCTACCATTCCTAGACCGGCAAGGGAACTTGCTGTTCCAACAGGACAATGCACGTCCGCATGTATCCCGTGCCACCCAACGTGCTCTAGAAGGTGTAAGTCAACTACCCTGGCCAGCAAGATCTCCGGATCTGTCCCCCATTGAGCATGTTTGGGACTGGATGAAGCGTCGTCTCACGCGGTCTGCACGTCCAGCACGAACGCTGGTCCAACTGAGGCGCCAGGTGGAAATGGCATGGCAAGCCGTTCCACAGGACTACATCCAGCATCTCTACGATCGTCTGCATGGGAGAATAGCAGCCTGCATTGTTGCGAAAGGTGGATATACACTGTACTAGTGCCGACATTGTGCATGCTCTGTTGCCTGTGTCTATGTGCCTGTGGTTCTGTCAGTGTGATCATGTGATGTATCTGACCCCAGGAATGTGTCAATAAAGTTTCCCCTTCCTGGGACAATGAATTCACGGTGTTCTTATTTCAATTTCCAGGAGTGTATTAAGAAACGCTCAAGTTTATGGACATATCTGTATAATGGCTATATAATGTGCAGATGAAAGTTGTGAGACAAATATAGAGTGCAACTCTTCAAATGTGAGAGTCAATGTATGATTTTATTTGTGGACCTCTGTGACTTAAATGTAAGAAATTTAAGTACTGTTAAAGTCTGCAGTTGTGTGATGGAGGTGGTGACAGTGGCGTGGTCAAGCCCCCCCCCCCCCTCCCCTCTCCCCAGTTGCTGGCTGGCACCGACAGAAGAGACCCCCCTCCCTCCCAGTGTGGGACATCCACACTATTTTATGCAAACACACAATGGAATTATTTTAGATCCTGTAGCTTCAAATAGGCCATACTTGTCGATGGTGTCATACACGGATCGGCTTTGTCAACGATGTTGGTACAAAGACAGGGGTTAGTGATCATGCCTAATCAGAGCGACAATGGTTACTAAAGTTAATAAATCAACCAAGAAGGCTAGGAAAGTACTTCTCCTAAAAAGGGCAGATAAACCGTAGTTATCATCCTAACGAGACAATGAACAGACGCTGTTTAGTTCCAAAATGATGGGTATAGAGGAATTATAGGGAAACTTTAAACAGATTTTTAATCGCGCTCTACAGAAATATGGACCGAGTAAGTGGATCAGGACGGAAAAGACCTCCGTGGTTTAATAACAAAATACGGAAATAGCTGACGATACAAACAACTTTCTGGGAAGGGCAAGCACAGTTCAGAAACAATGAGTGCTGAATGTTGTTACTGTTAGCTGAGGAAGCAGAGACTGTTGCACTTTCGACTCAAAAGACAACGCACAAATGACAACTGACAAAAGTTAGTACAAATTCGAATTCGTGCGTCTGTAAAAGATCGATGCGCTAAGCATACTGCAACCACCGTTATACATTAGCAAAATACTTTAGCCAGAACCTGAGAAAATTCTGGTCCTATGTAAAATCGCTAAGTGGGTCGAAGACACCTATCCAGTCACTCATTGAACAGGCTGGTGTGGCAACAGAAAAGAGCAAACCAAAGCCGAAGCCGAAGTTTTAAATCCCGCGTTTAAGATTATCCACGCAGGACGATCGTACACACCTCATTTGACCATCGCACGAATGCCCATAAGGAGGACATTGTAATGCGGATACCTCGCGCAGAGAAGCAACTTAGTACTCTGAGATGCTGACTCCTTACTTATCTCGCATTGATCACGAATCTCACGCCAATGCATTGTCAGCAGCCGGCTAAAATAGAAAAAAAAATCGCAAGGGACTCATATATAATATAAAACCTATCAAAGTATGTGTTGTTGAATGAAACGTGAATGTGGGGTTCTATTATTTTATTTCATTTAATTTATATTTTATTTTTATTTTTAATTTGATTTTCGTTTCACTCCAAAGATATGCGAAGGCACCGATCGTTCTTAGATTTTACTGACACAAAAATGTAGCGTGGGATCCTGCATAATTATTAAAGTTGCTTAGACGAATCCGTGCTCAAAAACAGTTATAGGCTATATACATACACACACACACACACACACACACAAAAGTACTTCACCATTTTCAATACGTGAGGCCCTATATGTGATTTAATGACGTCTTAGTGTAGGCCAAGTCTGTGTCCTATTGTGCGTTCCATAAATAGGCTGAATAAATCGTTAAGTACTTTGAAAATGTCAGTTTCCTATAGATCATGAATGAAAGAAATAATATCGCCGACCTCTAGCGTCATTTGTAGAAAAAACGGGATAATAATTACGATAAATTGAAATTGCCGCGTAATGGCGGCCAATTGTCGCCGTCCAGCGATGGTCAGATTGTTTCCGGCGCGGCGTCTGAAATTCCCTTAAAAATGATGGTACAAGCAAACGGAATATGTGGTGCAGGTTACAGTTAAAATTAACAACAGCAATTCTTTACACATATATTGTAGCTGACTGCTCAAATAATAAAACATGTGCACACTTTATTATGTAGATTGCAAACAATGGCTTCCTATCTGAACAAGACCAAGCAAGAGAGTGTCCGTCTGGAGCATTTTGTTTCTCGCCGATACCAAAAATAACGAAGATAATAATAATACTTATGTTGCAGATAACAGTTTTTCTGTATAATCGCATTATTCATTGACTTTCAGTAGAATTCTTTTACATATGACAAATATAATTGCTTAATATCGTGGAAAAATATTTAATAATTTTTGGTTCTCTTAATCTGGGCCATGGGGCATCGTAAGACCCCCTGGAATGCCATGTTCACATGTTCTGATGTCCGGGCATGACATTCCACATTACATGACATGAAGCACTTTCACTGAAGTTTTCACTTCGCATCACAATATTTAACATAAATCCAACCATAGATTTCTATGATTGTCTGATAGTTTGAGTTCACATCAATACACTTTAAATCGTTCAACAAGATTACAAAATTTCAGCAGCATTGGTACATACAAACAATATACACTCCTGGAAATGGAAAAAAGAACACATTGACACCGGTGTGTCAGACCCACCATACTTGCTCCGGACACTGTGAGAGGGCTGTACAAGCAATGATCACACGCACGGCACAGCGGACACACCAGGAACCGCGGTGATGGCCGTCGAATGGCGCTAGCTGCGCAGCATTTGTGCACCGCCGCCGTCAGTGTCAGCCAGTTTGCCGTGGCATACGGAGCTCCATCGCAGTCTTTAACACTGGTAGCATGCCGCGATAGCGTGGACGTGAACCGTATGTGCAGTTGACGGACTTTGAGCGAGGGCGTATAGTGGGCATGCGGGAGGCCGGGTGGACGTACCGCCGAATTGCTCAACACGTGGGGCGTGAGGTCTCCACAGTACATCGATGTTGTCGCCAGTGGTCGGCGGAAGGTGCACGTGCCCGTCGACCTGGGACCGGACCGCAGCGACGCACGGATGCACGCCAAGACCAAAGGATCCTACGCAGTGCCGTAGGGGACCGCACCGCCACTTCCCAGCAAATTAGGGACACTGTTGCTTCTGGGGTATCGGCGAGGACCATTCGCAACCGTCTCCATGAAGCTGGGCTACGGTCCCGCACACCGTTAGGCCGTCTTCCGCTCACGCCCCAACATCGTGCAGCCCGCCTCCAGTGGTGTCGCGACAGGCGTGAATGGAGGGACGAATGGAGACGTGTCGTCTTCAGCGATGAGAGTCGCTTCTGCCTTGGTGCCAATGATGGTCGTATGCGTGTTTGGCGCCGTGCAGGTGAGCGCCACAATCAGGACTGCATACGACCGAGGCACACAGGGCCAACACCCGGCATCATGGTGTGGGGAGCGATCTCCTACACTGGCAGTACACCACTGGTGATCGTCGAGGGGACACTGAATAGTGCACGGTACATCCAAACCGTCATCGAACCCATCGTTCTACCATTCCTAGACCGGCAAGGGAACTTGCTGTTCCAACAGGACAATGCACGTCCGCATGTATCCCGTGCCACCCAACGTGCTCTAGAAGGTGTAAGTCAACTACCCTGGCCAGCAAGACCTCCGGATCTGTCCCCCATTGAGCATGTTTGGGACTGGATGAAGCGTCGTCTCACGCGGTCTGCACGTCCAGCACGAACGCTGGTCCAACTGAGGCGCCAGGTGGAAATGGCATGGCAAGCCGTTCCACAGGACTACATCCAGCATCTCTACGATCGTCTCCATGGGAGAATAGCAGCCTGCATTGCTGCGAAAGGTGGATATCCACTGTACTAGTGCCGACATTGTGCATGCTCTGTTGCCTGTGTCTATGTGCCTGTGGTTCTGTCAGTGTGATCATGTGATGTATCTGACCCCAGGAATGTGTCAATAAAGTTTCCCCTTCCTGGGACAATGAATTCACGGTGTTCTTATTTCAATTTCCAGGAGTGTATTTTAGTTTTCAAGAATAGTCTGTTATTAACTGAAGCTGCGGACATTTACTTTTCATCGCTCTCCATTCGGACGCGGACCCTAAGGGAAACCGCAGAAAACCTGGGTGGAGCGAAACAAAGTATTCTTCATCTCAGTCTGTTATTAACGTTTCAAATATTATCTGTTATTGCATTCTTGATTTGCAAAGTTTGCATTTGATCGAGTAGATACATAATTTGACAGTTGTACGAAGATGCCGTTGGTCGGTGGTGTCGCCAGCTGGAAGGCGCCGTCGGATGTTCGTGGGACGTTGCGTGGAGGCACGCACCTCTCCACGCGTTGACGCTTAACCGCGCTACCGTCCGCCAAGGCTGTATCGGCATCGCCTCCCGCACTGCCGTCTCCCCAAAACCGCTCGTAACGCTTAAGAGTGACCATGAAACAAGTTCGATTACGAAGTATTATTTCTTTAACACACAGAAGGGAATTCGCTATGGGAAAAAATGCGCACTTTATTAATCACTGCTACTGCATTGCTCAGGGCAGCCCGCATCTCGTGGTCGTGCGGTAGCGTTCTCGTTTCCCACGCCCGGGTTCCCGGGTTCGATTCCCGGCGGGGTCAGGGATTTTCTCTGCCTCATGATGGCTGGGTGTTGTGTGCTGTCCTTAGGTTAGTTAGGTTTAAGTAGTTCTAAATTCTAGGGGACTGATGACCATAGATGTTAAGTCTCATAGTGCTCAGAGCCATTTGAACCATTTTTTTGTTCAGGGCAGTTTCGTAACTGTTTATTACACCGCACGTGCGTTAATTCCAATAAGAACATAGTCCTGCAAGCATTGTTGCTTTTTTTCACTGTTTTTATATTCTTAACGTTTCGCGCTATATAAGCGTCCTAAACTCGTCACTCGCTCTACACTTCACCGTGTCTTAGAACGATGACTATTCACTGTTTATAACTTTTTCCAAAATATCACTCTGAGCGCGGAACGTCACTCGCCGACAAAGTGACCGCTTCGCGATGGAGTGTTGGTTGTTGCTGCGCGTGAAACGCTGTCTATTCCAAATACATCGTTCGCACAGCTTACACGAGATAAAATTACACAGTTTTTACATACTCGTCCCACTGTGTGCGCTTAACAACATCTGTTTGTTAAGGGCGTCCGCCAAAGGCTGTACAAAGTACGGCGATCGCTCATTTAACACTTTCTTATACTACAGATTGCGAATTAAACTGTTCCGTACAGTTCAAGTCACGGTTTTTACTGTCTCAGTGACTCCACAAATTTTCTCCGCAGAACAAGTTAATCACAGATTCTGTCACTTACATTACCTGTCTTTTCGTTTAGAGGCAGGTGTTACAATTTGTGAATTACACAATTCATTGTTTACGTTCCTGCACCCCACGTCACGTTTGTCTGACCAATAGATCATCAGGACTTGTACTCAAACTCTGGCCTGCCTTTACAATAATAATGGCTTTATCACATTATACTCAACAAATTGCCTACAATTTTATATTTTCTCAGGACTGCCGTGCATTTTCCTGTATTACACAGTGTCAAATACGCGTTTCTCAAGCCGAATCTAGGTTTAGCCATGGATCCAAAGCTCTAGCGAAGTCATGCGGTAAAATGGCATGACATATACCTTCTCGATTGATTCTGAAATTGTTTCATCGAAATCTGATGATCCTTGGTGTCTCCCTATAACGTGGGTTTACTCATGGTCATCTTCCTTTTTACCCTAGTAGTTGAAATATTACCAAATAAATATATTTAAGAAAATTAAACTTACATCTCTACTAAATCTTTCGCAAGCTGAACCTTCCAATCAAATAATACTCCTAACTTTACATTACAGTATGGAATTAAATCAAATGTTCTCATTAAAAAAATACATATCCGTTTATATTCACTATTCCACTTCAATTTCATGAACTTGTGTTTCTTCGTTACACTGTTCAGTAGTAACTAATGTCTGTCCTATGCATGTTTGAAAAGCAAGTAATATTGTTCTTTTGTCAAGTACACTCACATGGATGACACTTTCTATGTCCTAAATACAGAAAAATATACCACGGAAAACACTTCTGTACTACTATATACATGAAAAATCTAAAAGAAAATCTTATATCTAAATTGTCATTATGAATCATTTTATAACAGTTTTATGTCTATATGAGGGTATAGTCCTTTAATCTTGTCTTCGTATATGTTAGACAAGAGAAAGCTACAATTATGTCGTATGTCAATCATTTTGTATAGCCCAATGTATACCATCTGCCATTTCTCGTTTGTCTTTTTCAATAGCGAAAGTCTCCAGTTTTATATTGCACTATCTTTTTTTATATATTTTGGTCATATTTTTTATTATTTCTTATTTCTTTTGTAACTGCCTTTTTCGTTGACCACGGTACGAAAATGCAGCGTGTCACAAAGTTTCATGGGGCAACGCCTCTATGTTGTATTCGTACCCCTTTATTACTCTAGATTTCTTCGAGAAAACATTAAAATGATCTGACAGCAAACGAGTAAGCTGATGTTGCTGGCCACTGTTAGGATAATCTGATTCGTTAATCTTGTTGTAAACCATTTCCTGTATTTCCGTAGTGTTCTCTATTCCCTTTTCAGGATAATGGTATTCCTTCCCTTTGAAATCACAGCTAAGTTGTAAAATCTTTAACCCGTGGCATTCGATTCGAATACTCTGGCAATACTTGCCATGTACTTCTTTCGTTCTGAGCATGTCCAGTACAATCCTCCTTCCACCATACGTTAAAGTAATTTCCCTGGTGGAAAGGTCAATATTTGCCTTTCTGCTCTTCAGGAAATCACAACCCACGATACAAGCTACTGATAAACCTTTAACTACTAGGAAAGAGCATTTGATCGCTCCTTCCCCAAATTTCAGGTCAACCTGTACCTGGAATTTAACTATTTGTGCCTGTCCCCCAATAGCTCCAGAAACCCGACAGTTTTGTACTGGATACGTCGCTCTTTTATTTGTCTCACATAATGCCTTATACAGTTCCAAACTCAGCACACTAGTAGTCGCGCCAATATCAATTTACTGGTCGACTGGAATATCTTCTAGCTGCGTTTTAATCACAGAGTGTATCTGTTCTAGATTGCTGCTTTTGCACTTACTAGGTTCGTTTAATAATTCAACCTGCATTGTTATATCATCATTATACAGTAGCAGGTAAACGGTTTCACGAGTCTGTTTTGGTGTGCCCCCACTTCGCCTGCCAACCAACAACAGGGAGCTTATTGCGGTCGAAACTACACTCCTGGAAATGGAAAAAAGAACACATTGACACCGGTGTGTCAGACCCACCATACTTGCTCCGGACACTGCGAGAAGGCTGTACAAGCAATGATCACACGCACGGCACAGCGGACACACCAGGAACCGCGGTGTTGGCCGTCTACATCTACATCTACATCTACGTCCATACTCCGCAAGCCACCTGACGGTGTGTGGCGGAGGGTACCTTCAGTACCTCTATCGGTTCTCCCTTCTATTCCAGTCTCGTATTGTTCGTGGAAAGAAGGATTGTCGGTAAGCCTCTGTGTGGGCTCTAATCTCTCTGATTTTATCCTCGTGGTCTCTTCGCGAGATATACGTAGGAGGGAGCAATATACTGCTTGGCTCTTCGGCGAAGGTATGTTCTCGAAACTTCAATAAAAGCCCGTACCGAGCTACTGAGCGTCTCTCCTGCAGAGTCTTCCACTGGAGTTTATCTATCATCTCCGTAACGCTTTCGCGATTACTAAATGATCCTGTAACGAAGCGCGCTGCTCTCCGTTGGATCTTCTCTATCTCTTCTATCAACCCTATCTGGTACGGATCCCACACTGCTGAGCAGTATTCAAGCAGTGGGCGAACAAGCGTACTGTAACCTACTTCCTTTGTTTTCGGATTACATTTCCTTAGGATTCTTCCAATGAATCTCAGTCTGGCATCTGCTTTACCGACGATCAACATTATATGATCATTCCATTTTAAATCACTCCTAATGCGTACTCCCAGATAATTTATGGTATTAACTGCTTCCAGTTGCTGACCTGCTATTTTGTAGCTAAATGATAAAGGATCTATCTTTCTGTATATTCGCAGCACATTACACTTGTCTACATTGAGATTCAATTGCCATTCCCTGCACCATGCGTCAATTCGCTGCAGATCCTCCTGCATTTCAATACAATTTTCCATTGTTACAACCTCTCGGTACACCACAGCATCATCTGCAAAAAGCCTCAGTGAACTTCCGATGTCATCCACCAGGTCATTGATGTATATTGTGAATAGCAACGGTCCTATGACACTCCCCTGCGGCACACCTGAAATCACTCTTACTTCGGAAGACTTCTCTCCATTGAGAATAACATACTGCGTCCTGTTATCTAGGAACTCCTCAATCCAATCACACAATTGGTCTGATAGTCCATATGCTCTTACTTTGTTCATTAAACGACTGTGGGGAACTGTATCGAACGCCTTGCGGAAGTCAAGAAACACGGCATCTACCTGTGAACCCGTGTCTATGGCCCTCTGAGTCTCGTGGACGAATAGCGCGAGCTGGGTTTCACATGACCGTCTTTTTCGAAACCCATGCTGATTCCTACAGAGTAGATTTCTAGTCTCCAGAAAAGTCATTATACTCGAACACAATACGTGTTCCAAAATTCTGCAACTGATCGACGTTAGAGATATAGGTCTATAGTTCTGCACATCTGTTCGACGTCCCTTCTTGAAAACGGGGATGACCTGTGCCCTTTTCCAATCCTTTGGAACGCTACGCTCTTCTAGAGACCTACGGAACACCGCTGCAAGAAGGGGGGCAAGTTCCTTCGCGTACTCTGTGTAAAATTGAACTGGTATCCCATCAGGTCCAGAGGCCTTTCCTCTTTTGAGCGATTTTAATTGTTTCTCTATCCCTCTGTCGTCTATTTCGATATCTACCATTTTGTCATCTGTGCGACAATCTAGAGAAGGAACTACAGTGCAATCTTCCTCTGTGAAACAACTTTGGAAAAAGACATTTAGTATTTCGGCCTTTAGTCTGTCATCCTCTGTTTCAGTACCATTTTGGTCACAGAGTGTCTGGACATTTTGTTTTGATCCACCTACCGCTTTGACATAAGACCAAAATTTCTTAGGATTTTCTGCCAAGTCAGTACATAGAACTTTACTTTCGAATTCACTGAACGCCTCTCGCATAGCCCTCCTCACACTACATTTCGCTTCGCGTAATTTTTGTTTGTCTGCAAGGCTTTGGCTATGTTTATGTTTGCTGTGAAGTTCCCTTTGCTTCCGCAGCAGTTTTCTAACTCGGTTGTTGTACCACGGTGGCTCTTTTCCATCTCTTACGATCTTGCTTGGCACATACTCATCTAACGCATAATGTACGACGGTTTTGAACTTTGTCCACTGATCCTCAACACTATCTCTACTTGAGACAAAACTTTTGTGTTGAGCCAACAGGTACTCTGAAATCTGCATTTTGTCACTTTTTCTAAACAGAAAAATCTTCCTACCCTTTTTAATATTCGAATCGCGCTAGCTGCGCAGCATTTGTGCACCGCCGCCGTCAGTGTCAGCCAGTTTGCCGTGGCATACGGAGCTCCATCGCAGTCTTTGACACTGGTAGCATGCCGCGACAGCGTGGACGTGAACCGTTTGTGCAGTTGACGGACTTTGAGCGAGGGCGTATAGTGGGCATGCGGGAGGCCGGGTGGACGTACCGCCGAATTGCTCAACACGTGGGGCGTGAGGTCTCCACAGTACATCGATGTTGTCGCCAGTGGTCGGCGGAAGGTGCACGTGCCCGTCGACCTGGGACCGGACCGCAGCGACGCACGGATGCACGCCAAGACCAAAGGATCCTACGCAGTGCCGTAGGGGACCGCACCGCCACTTCCCAGCAAATTAGGGACACTGTTGCTTCTGGGGTATCGGCGAGGACCATTCGCAACCGTCTCCATGAAGCTGGGCTACGGTCCCGCGCACCGTTAGGCCGTCTTCCGCTCACGCCCCAACATCGTGCAGCCCGCCTCCAGTGGTGTCGCGACAGGCGTGAATGGAGGGACGAATGGAGACGTGTCGTCTTCAGCGATGAGAGTCGCTTCTGCCTTGGTGCCAATGATGGTCGTATGCGTGTTTGGCGCCGTGCAGGTGAGCGCCACAATCAGGACTGCATACGACCGAGGCACACAGGGCCAACACCCGGCATCATGGTGTGGGGAGCGATCTCCTACACTGGCCGTACACCACTGGTGATCGTCGAGGGGACACTGAATAGTGCACGGTACATCCAAACCGTCATCGAACCCATCGTTCTACCATTCCTAGACCGGCAAGGGAACTTGCTGTTCCAACAGGACAATGCACGTCCGCATGTATCCCGTGCCACCCAACGTGCTCTAGAAGGTGTAAGTCAACTACCCTGGCCAGCAAGATCTCCGGATCTGTCCCCCATTGAGCATGTTTGGGACTGGATGAAGCGTCGTCTCACGCGGTCTGCACGTCCAGCACGAACGCTGGTCCAACTGAGGCGCCAGGTGGAAATGGCATGGCAAGCCGTTCCACAGGACTATATCCAGCATCTCTACGATCGTCTGCATGGGAGAATAGCAGCCTGCATTGCTGCGAAAGGTGGATATACACTGTACTAGTGCCGACATTGTGCATGCTCTGTTGCCTGTGTCTATGTGCCTGTGGTTCTGTCAGTGTGATCATGTGATGTATCTGACCCCAGGAATGTGTCAATAAAGTTTCCCCTTCCTGGGACAATGAATTCACGGTGTTCTTATTTCAATTTCCAGAAGTGTAGTTTGTTGTCTGGGAGGGGCCTGGACGGTTGCCATCTGACACCTCCACTATCCTAATATTAGATTGCTGTGCTGATCAATGTTACCGATTTACGTTTCCTCCGCGATTTTCATTTCTTTGTTCACAGTTCGGTCCCGGTGGGGGACTTTTGTTTTGATTCCACTGTGGCCAGAAATACTCTACCACTGGTTTCGGTTATTACTGTTGCTGTTTCGTCACTTCGAATTGGTTTGGTATCCGGTGTTGGGTCTGTCATCCCACTTTCATTATCTATTCAATTGCGGATAACAATCGCCATTCACTTGCCTTCCATTACTAATTGGCTGATAATAACCTTTACCATTGTTGTTATTGTGGCCTTGTTTGTTATTTCTATTGCCATTTTTCTGCGCAGAAGACGAATAATTTGCATCTCTTTTTTCTTCCTTCGTCTCCTATAGTGCCAAATCAATCTTGTCTAATACTGATAGGTATACGTCTAATTCTTCCTCGTCAACATTAATTAACTTATCTTTGATATGTCTGGGCAGCTTCAACATTAGCAGCCGGATCACATCATTGGCTCATATCAGAACCTGGTCTTACTAATGTATTTCTCAAAATATTTCCGTACTCTACTGTGTCTGGGATTATACATTTCTGGACAATAGACTCCATTCTTAATACATCATCACCATCATCATCATCATCTCAGCCTTTTCCATGTCATGTAGGATCGGCGTTGCTTTGCTCGATCCTTCTCTTCCATAAATGTCTATCCAGTGCTTCTCTGAGCCATCCACTCTCCCGTAGGTCCTCTACTACCTTGTCCTTCTGTAGCGGTGCAAGAGATACCAAATTTGTCATAAAAGTATGTAAATTTCTCAACTGATAGTATTTTTCAGTAAAGGTATTCCGTTCATTCCAAGCAAGTATCAATTCGTGACGTCATCGTCCAGATTCGAGTTGACAGTAATCTGAAACCGTTTTGGCCGACTAATAGTTTCTTTCACAGGTTAAAATTTTATTGATTATGAGATACAAGTTCTTGAAGTTTATTTAGAATAGGAAATGTTTAATTAGTAACTGCATGCCATAATTTATCTGTTTAACATAAAGGGTTTTGATTTTTGTATGCACGTAAAAAGTGTGAATTTATGAGCAGCTTTTACTCTTAGACGAGTTACCACTTAGAGGCTAAAAGTGCGCGTGTACCGTTCGCTGACCAGTGCGGTGAATTTCGTTTTGTGATTTTGAGCCGAACAGAGACAAATCCAGACTTTAGTGAGATAGACACATCACGTTATTACAAAAAGTCGTTTTGCCCGCCAAGAAAAATTGAAACCTGCGCGCTCGATTTGAAACACGTTACACGCTAGCGCGTGAATGAGCTGTCCATTAAATCGGGCATAATAATTGCAAACGTACTTGAACTTAATGCACGAAGTCTGAAATTACTTTTCGAGGCAAATACTGATTTTTGATGAAAACGAACCGAAAATTTATTCAAAATATGGAGGTTGTGTTTTAATTTGGAGACATATCTTCTTGATCACTTTGCTTAGCAAAACTGTAATGCAAATAAATTAATTCATTAGAACGATTTGCGGCGTAATAAGTCCCATTATACTTACAAATTGTTACACGGAATTTGCTGATCGAGTGAGAGTATAAGAGTGTTCTTTTCCAGAAATGGCAATAAACCAGCGGTTTCAAAAGTTAAATTACCAACTGTTGTGTAACTTCATTTATATTACATTTCAGTGACGAACACTATTGTTTTTGATAAATGAACATTAACTGCAAGCAGATTTTAAATGCTCATCAACACCGCCAAGCAGCAGTTCACATCACAACCAGTAATAAATGCCAATATAACTGAATGGGTATTACTTAATTAAAACAGAGCAATCAGTTTCCAATTCTAGGATAAACTGTACCAGGTGGAATTATTAAAATCTTGTGGAAGTGTAATAAGGTTGAGCTGAACACTTCTATCATACATTATTATTTCACATTAACTGGACAGATTAATAGTCGGAAACGAATTCACCCAGAACAGATTGTCCCACGCCACTATTAAACTTTTATCGTGACTCTTCACAAGGGATCTCAAGAAGCCGGCCGGAATGGCCGAGCGGTTCTAGGCGCTACAGTCTGGAACCGCGTGACCGCTACGGTCGCAGGTTCGAATCCTGCCTCGGGCATGGATGTGTGTGATGTCCTTAGGTTAGTTAGGTTTAAGTAGTTCTAAGTTCTAGGGGACTGATGACCTCAGAAGTTAAGTCCCATAGTGCTCAGGGCCATTGAACCATTTGATCTCAAGAAACCGGGATCAAGAAACAAGAAAAGAAGAGACATCGGTATATTTCCATTCAGTTTCGGTCTTCCTCTTCTCTTTGGTCCTTCAATTTCTAGGTCTTCAATTCTTCTCCCCATGTAGTACTCCCCTCTTCTTTCCACATGTCCATACCATCTTAGCCTACTTTCGTGGATCTTCTTCCCTATGGGCCCCACTTTCACTGTTCCCTGATGTACTCATTCCTTAGTCTATCCTTTCGTGTCACCCCATTCATCCGCCTTAACATTCTCATTTCTGCCACTTCCATCTTATTCTCTTGGGCTTTTGTAATTGGCCAAGTTTCTGCACCATACAGCATCGCAGGTCTCACCACAGACTTCTAAAGCTTTCCTTTCTGCAGCTAACCTTCTTATCGCACAGTACTCCGCTCAGATTCCTCCAGTTCATCTATCCACTATTTATCCTGTGCTGTATTTCGGCCTCCAGTCCTCTATCACTTTGCATGTAAGAGCCTAGGTATTTAAATTTCTTGAACAGCGTCAGTTGTTCTCCTTGCAGGTTAACATATAGGTCTTTGGCATCCTTTGTAAACATATACTCTGTTTTCACCCTGCTACTTCTCATTCCCCTTTCCTCTAGAGCTTTCCTGTTCAAGCTTCACTTCTTAATCTCTCTTGAATATTCGGTGACCAATACTTGCCTAAGAAAGCCTTTTTAAATTGCTCAGTATTCTGACACTGTAATATTATTGGGCTTTCCGTCGTATGAAAGCTGTGGGTACCCTTGGAAAGGCATTCACCTAGCTGTGTATTAAATGATCAACTTATGAGATGAGACATTTGTTTTACATAATTTACGTAACTGTAAAGATGCGCATCTAGCGCGAACTCGAATACATCGATTTTCAAAGAAACATTTTAACAGAAGCTGAACTGAACTTCAATCTAAATAAGAAATATGATGGTATAAAGCCTTTGTAGATCTTCAGATTTTATCGTACTTCTGCTTGTAATGTGAAAGCGTAAAGTAAGTCGTCTTTAAGCCGCAAAAGTGAGCGGTCTCGATTAATAAAATTCAAGTAATTTATGTTCGATACTGTAAATCGGCAAGTTATTGTTATGAAGGTGTTGAACGGTGCAAGAATTGTCTCGAAGGAAGGAGAAAAGTAATGACTGTAATTTGTGACAAAAAACGTGAACCAAGAAGTTAGCACAGGACAGGCTGAAATCTGATCGCACCGTACAGTCAGAAAATTACTTATGTAAGTTATACTGTTTATAAATAAGCTCTAATTGCTTGTGACAATTATTTGAATATATTTAGTGTTTGCCAGATTGCTTATTCTATTCTTTTCCTTTATTTTTTTTTACCTCCATGCGATATTATTTTTATAAATGTCAAACAGCCTTTACTACAGCAGAGAATACTGCGGCATCCTGGTCGTAGACAGAAGGCCGCTCCTTGTCTTCTATACAACTCATAGCTGCCCCATTTATTAATGATTTCATTTTCAAATGCAATTTTTTTATTGTTCATTGTTAAAGGTCCCTTAGGTAATTATAAAATTCATACTGATTACGTAAAGAAATCCGGGTTGTTCTTTTCCAAATAATAGAAGCCTTTGCGTAATCAAAAACTAGCCTTCGTGTTTCCTGTGGCAAAGCTGTGCCAAACTGGGAATACGACATTCTAGTATGAAACACAAAATATAGTTTTAGCTGCTCCAGGTACATCAGGAGATACGCTTATCAGTGATTTAGGAGAGATTTGTAGAGTTTTTCACCGAGAACTTCACGAGTGGAAATGACACCTCACTGAGGAAATCGAGCAGTTGAAACAACAAGTAAATGATTTTCCTAATGACAATAGAAGTTAGTATTCACACTTGCTTTCTTCAGAATATGAATACAATAAAAATCCCATGCCTCGTATAAAATTCTCTCCACTTGTTCATGGTCACAGCAGTAAGAGCCAGTACGCAACCAGAATGTTCAGTTCTTGTTGAGCTCATGAAACAAGAAAGCGTTCTCAAGCACCGCGTGTTCCAGCCTTTTCTGCCAGAGAAACGCAACATCCACCCAATGGTTTTTCTGAAGTCATTTAAGGGTGTTTTTCCTGAGAGCTGGGATGACAAGCAACGTATACGCTTTATAGTAGCTTACAGTCAAGGAGAGGGTTCTGCCTGGGGAACAGAAGTGATTGACAGATGAAATAATTACGCTGACTTCGAAAAACAATTTCTGAACAAATTCTGGAATTCAGGCATGCAACAACGCCTCAGAAATGAAGTATATAATGCTGAAGCGTTTAATACGATAAGTGCTGGTCTCCGTAGGTACTTTGAGAAATGCCTGCGAAAAATGCAATATTGGGACACGCCCATTTCCACGAAGGACGTAATTATGATCCTTAAGTCAAAGCTACCGGTATCAATCAGGGAGAAGTTAGCAAATATCAGTGACGACGAAACGGAGACTTTTCTGTCAGTACTTGACAACCTTGACATGATTCAAGAAGACGTGCGTGCTAGTGCGCGGAGTAATTGTAATCTTGGCCCGCACACTACGCAGCAGCACGCCGTTGGCGCAGACTCAGGTATGTCATGCCAACTCAACAACAGTAAAGGACACGACGTGCCATGTAATACGAGGTGCATTCAAGTTCTAAGGCCTCCGAATTTTTTTCTCCGGACTGGAAAGAGATAGAAACATGTGCATTGTTTTAAAATGAGGCCGCGTTCATTGTCAATATGTCCCAGGGATGGCAGCACCGTACGGCAGATTGAATTTTACCGCCAGCGACGAGAATGAGAACAGTTTTAAATACTTAAAATGTCGACGTTTTCCTTACTTGAACAGCGTGCAATCATTCGTTTTCTGAATTTGCGTGGTGTGAAACCAATTGAAATTCATCGACAGTTGAAGGAGACATTTGGTGATAGAGTTATGGATGTGTCGAAAGTGCGTTCGTGGGTGCGACAGTTTAATGAAGGCAGAACATTGTGTGACAACAAACCGAAACAACCTCGGGCTCGCACAAGCCGGTCTGACGACATGATCGAGAAAGTAGAGAGAATTGTTTTGGGGGATCACCGAATGACTGTTGAACAGATCGCCTCCAGAGTTGGCATTCCTGTAGGTTCTGTGCACACAATCCTGCATGACGACCTGAAAATGCGAAAAGTGTCATCCAGGTGGGTGCCACGAATGCTGACGGACGACCACATGGCTGCCCGTGTGGCATGTTGCCAAGCAATGTTGAGGCGCAACGACAGCATGAATGGGACTTTCTTTTCGTCGGTTGTAACAATGGATGAGACGTGGATGCCATTTTTCAATCCAGAAACAAAGCGCAGGTCAGCTCAATGGAAGCACAGAGATTCACCGCCACCAAAAAAATTTCGGGTAACCGCCAGTGCTGAAAAAATGATGGTGTCCATGTTCTGGGACAGCGAGGGCGTAATCCTTACCCATTGCGTTCCAAAGGGCACTACGGTAACAGGTGCATCCTACGAAAATGTTTTGAAGAACAAATTCCTTCCTGCACTGCAACATAAACGTCCGGGAAGGGCTGCGCGTGTGGTGTTTCACCAAGACAACGCACCCGCACATCGAGCTAACGTTACGCAACAGTTTCTTCGTGATAACAACTTTGAAGTGATTCCTCATGCTCCCTACTCACCTGACCTGGCTCCTAGTGACTTTTGGCTTTTTCCAACAATGAAAGACACTCTCTGTGGCCGCACATTCACCAGCCGTGCTGCTATTGCCTCAGCGATTTTCCAGTGGTCAAAACAGACTCCTAAAGAAGCCTTCGCCGCTGCCATGGAATCATGGCGTCAGCGCTGTGAAAAATGTGTACGTCTGCAGAGCGATTACGTCGAGAAGTAACGCCAGTTTCATCGATTTCGGGTGAGTAGTTAATTAGAAATAAAATCGGAGGCCTTAGAACTTGAATGCACCTCGTAATAACAACTATTATCGCCGCAAAGGGAAGCAGAAACATAAATTCCAGAATCAAAACAGGTACCACCCCATATACCAGACAACACAACAGCAATACGGTAATTCACCAGTTAATTACAATGATCGCTATCTCTACAATAACGATCCCCAAGGTAATAATAATAATAATAATTTCAATGGAAAAGGACGTTGGATTAACACCAACAGTCAACAACGGTACGGTAACCAGTCTAGACTCCAGCACTGTTCTCAAGGGTGAAATGCTCCAGATCCTTCCAAGCAATACGAACAACGGTGTGTTCCCAACTTTAGGAATAGTTCGCCATCTTTTACTAACAATCAAGTTGAAAATCACGAACCTCAAAATTCTCGCATCTATTATGCCCCAACAAACCAGCCAACACACACCATCTTGGCTGAAATTCCGGCAAATAGCCCGCATCTTAGGTGGAATACGGAAGCAAATTTCGGACCGAGCGTACCGCCCGGTACTTCAAAGGTAATTGTGAGCGAAATTCAACCTAATAAACATGTGGAAAACTAAAAGCAGCTTCTTTTTCTTGCCTGCTTGTATAAGCTGCGGAACACGTTGGGGACGATTTCATTAGAGGACAAATCAACCTTATACGATATGACAATGACTGTGACTTACGGGATGACTTGTTGAAGCAGAATGACGTTTTGAATGGTGAGGATTTATGAGAAAACCAGGTTCAGGCATTCACTATGATTCATATTCATGATGTACCACTTGTCACTATAATAGATACTGGTGCCAATATCAATGTTTTGTCTTTATTTCTTTTTGTTTTTATTTATGAATTTGGCCAGCTATGGACCGGATACAACTTAAGACTTATGGTGTTTCTTTTTCTTCCGTTCTTCCCAGTACTTCTTCATTTTCTCGCCAACTGCTCATCTCTGCTCATCTGTTCACACTCTCTTGGGTCGAGGTTTTAGCTCATCTTCTCCATAGTTTGCGTTTTCTATAAGTAGCCTAAAATTATTCCTGTCACGTATTATTTCTTCTGTAACACCTATTTTGTTGGCGTCTTTCTTTACCGCTTCTATCCATCCTACAGTTTTTTTTTCAGCTTACTAACGTAATTAATAATATTCTTTGTAATCCGTGTTTCTTCCATTCTTTTTAAATGTCCCTAAAATTTTAGCCGTCTCTTCCTCATTGTATCTGTGATCTTTTCTGTATTTTTGTATAGGTATTCATTTCTCCTTTTAATCCACCTATTTTCCTTGTTTTTCTCAGGACCTAGAATTTTTCTTAATATTTTTTTCTCTCTCTTTTCTAGTTCTCTTAATTCGCCTTTCTTATTCAATGTTAGGCACTCTGATCCATACGTTGCTTGTGTCCTAATAACTGAATTATAATGTTTAATCTTTGCTTGTATGGATATTGATTTCTTATTGTAGTAGTTTTGTGTTAATTTATATGCAAATTCTAACTTTTTTATTCTTTCTTTATTTGTTGTGTTATCCAGTCCATTGGCTTGGATCCACTCCCCCAGGTATTTGACTCTATCAACTCTTTTAATTTTTCCATACTTTGTTTCCATAAATTTTTCTGTATTATGTTTGTGTTCTATATACCCTGTTTTCTCATAGGATATTTTTAGCCCAGTCTTTTCAGTAATCTCGTGTAACAGATCAAGCATAACTGTTGCGTCTCTTCGGTTTTCAGTTATCAATGCCATATCATCCGCAAAGACTTAACATTTCACTTCAAATTTGTTATTTCCTTGGCCCATGTTTATACCCTTTGTGCCTCTGTTTTTTAATGTGTTTTCCCACGTTTTTACTATTTTATCTAAAACCAAGTTAAAGAGAATTGGGGACAGTCCGTCTCCTTGTGGAACTCCTGTTTTGATTTTGAATGGTTCAGATTTTTCGTCTTGAAACTTAATTCTTGATGTTGTATCTGTGAGCGTTTGTTCAAGTGTTCTGGTGTTTTCATCTATCCCTGATTCATAAAGTATCTGGAACAGTGTTTGTCTGTCAACTGAGTCGTAGGCCTTCTTGAAGTCTACGAAAGTAATTACTGTATTTTTATTTTGTATAGCTCTCACTCTCAAAATTGTTTTTAAACTAAGAATCTGTTCTACACATGATCTACCTTTTCTAAATCCTGCTTGATAATCTCCTATATTAGGTCCTGCTTGTTCCTCTATTCTATTTAAAAGTGCTTTAGAAAGTATTTTGTATGTCACTGGTAACAAGGATATGCCCCTATAGTTGTTGGTGTCTGTTTTATCTCCTTTTTTATGGAGAGGGTGAATCAATGCTTGTTTCCAGTCACTGGATATGATTCCTTTTGTCCAAATGTTTTTAAGTACTTTGTGAATTTTCTGACATGCGGATAAGCCCCCTAGTTTCCACATTTCTGCCACTATCCCATCCTCACCTGGTGCTTTCTTATTCTTCAATGCTTTGATAATCTTTTCTATTTCTTCTACTGTAGGTGGTTCCGATGGTGGATTTTCATGTTGTGGTTTTTGAAATTGTAACCTGTCATTAGGCTCCTCACAATTTAATAGATTTTCAAAGTATTCAGCTAAAATTTGGCAGTTCTTTTTATTGCTTAAAACCATTTTTCCATTTTTATCTTTAAAATTTAAACTTGGTGACTGGAATCCTGTTAAAACTTCTCTGAAAGTCTTATAGAAGTCTCTAGTGTTGTTCCTTTTGAAGTCAGAATCCATTTCTTCTAATCTGTCTTTGTCATATTTTCTTGTCACTGATCTGATGATTTTTGCTGTCTTTTTCCTTTCTTCTCTAAACTCTTCCCAGTATTCGTGTTTCTTATTACTGTTCCATTTTTTCCATGCCTTTAGTCGATTGTCAATTGCTTCATCACACAGCTCGTTCCACCATCTGTGATTTGGTATTATTCGTGGCTGTCCCATTTCTTTAACTGACACTAGCATTGTTTCTTTAATTTCTTCCCAATTATCCATTTTTCTTGTGTTTAGTATATGACAGAATTTGTCCTGATTTTGCAGGAGAAATTTAGCGTTTACTCTTGGAAATCTTCTTGGTTTTGGTTTAGGTTTGTTTGGTTGGAACATGGTCTTTATTTCTGTCAGATAATGGTCTGAGTCTATGTTTAGGCCCTTCCTTACTCTGACATCCAAGATTTCCTTGTAGTTGCGAGTCGTTATTGCCACATGGTCCAACTGATATTCACCTTGATTTGGATTAGGTGATACCCACGTTTCTTTCTTTTTTGCAAGTTTCCTGAAACACGTCGACATTAATTTTAGATTAAACTGTCTACAAAAATCTATGAGTCTTTCCCCATTTCTGTTGGTTCTTGCATGTGCTGGATAATCTCCAACTACTGATTTAAATTTTATTTCTTTGCCAACTTGTGCATTAAAGTCTCCCACTAAAAAATTTATATGTTCTTTTGGTAATATGGATGTTTCGTGTTCTAGCATTCCCCAAAAGTCTTCCTCTTTTTCAGCATTTTTTCTGTTATGTTGGTTAATAAGTGCATGTGCATTTATAATAGTGTAACGTTTATTGCCTAACTTGAACGTCAGAAATGAAATTCGTTCTGATTGGGAGCTAAAATTAGTTATTGATTCCGTAAGTTGCTGTTTGAATATAAATGCGGTCCCTAATATATTCGTATTATTGAAATTTTTAATGGCTGGTTTTCCTTTGTAGATCCTGTACCCACCTGATTCAAATGCATTTTCATCCAGATACCTTGTTTCTTGAAGAGTTAAAGTATGTTGCGTTGATTGAGAGTGTCCGTTAGGTGTTTTAGTTTTCCAACTTTCATAAGTGTGTTGATATTCAGAGTCCCCAGTAGATGTTTTTTATTGGGTCTTATCTTTAAAGAAGTACTAGGAAGCTCCGACTCTTCCTTACATGATGTTCTAGGCTCTCCAGAATCCAAAGGCCTAGTTGCACCGCCATGAATAGCGATGGAATATTGGTTACTTCCTGGAGTAGTTTTCCTTTTGAAATTTACCATCATGTCTTAGGTTAAAATTTGGTTCGGGGAAAGGTAGTTCCTTAACGTGTGTATAAGAAAGTGTGTTCTGTAGCAAAAGTTCTGTCACTGCCAGTACAAGGGTGTACTGTATCCAGAGCTGTAGGCACTTTAGTTCAAAAATTCATGTACCAGTGAGATTTCCAGCAGACACCGTACCATGTACTTTTCTCGTTGTTAAAAATCTGTCAGTACCTTGACTCCTAGGAATGGAGTTTCTACGTAAGAATCGTGTCATCATAGATTTGTATGAAGGTACATGTATTCTCAGATGCAGTGATAAGAGGATAGTGATTCGACTTATGAGGACCAAAGTTAAGTTGTCCAGCCAAAAACATAAAGTAAAGCTCCGCAAGCTCACATATCGACAACAATATTTCAATTATTTAGACGAGTCAGGAGACGCGGACGAAGACATATTACCGACACATCAAGTATTACTGACGAAGGCTAATCAATCTGACGTATTAGGTGGCCGACATAGACCTGTTGACACAATTAATCAATGTGTTTTCTAAGAAACCGGGAATAATAGCCAACTATGTATTCGACATGAAGGTTAAGCCCCACAGCACCTACTGTAAAACCACTTATGCAGTTCCGCAATCCCGCAAGGAAGCAGTTCGACAGGAAATCCGCAAAATGTTAAACTGGAAAATAATTGAGCCCTCTGACTCTCCATATTCGAGCCCATTATTGTCCATATTTAAACAGTACGGAAGTGTTAGGCTTGTTCTAGACGCTAGGAACGTCAACAAATTTATTGTTCCTGTGTGTACCCGATCGGGAGCATTGGAGGAGCAACTACAAAGGTTTTATGGTGTCAAATTTCTAACCTCAATCGACCTTCGAAGTAGCTATTAGTGGGTGAAGTTGTCGCCAACTTCAGGGAAGTACACGGCCTTTATCTTTGCAGGTCGGTCATATCAATTTTGTGTCGTACCCTTTGGCTTGAAAATTAGTTCAGGTATCTTTATTGCCGCACTTGACCGTGTCTTAGGTCATGATTTACAGGGCAAAATAACTGTCTATGTCGATGATCTCTTAGTAGCCTCGACTGCATGGGAGGAACATCTTGACTTGATTCGGAAAATCTTCGAGAGGTTTGGTCACTTTGGCGTTACTGCCAATTTACAGAAATCAAAGTTTGTAAAAAAAGAAGTAAAACACCTTGATCATATTATCTCTCCTGAGGGAATTTCTCCCGATCCTAACAAACTGTCTGCTATAAGGAATTTACCTGTGCCCTCCACCAAAAGACAATTAAAAGGTTTTCTAGGGTTAACGTCTTTCTTTTGAAATCCATGAACAATCCAGTGTTGCACAATCTATTAAAGAAAAACGTTCATTGGGTATGGACCTCTGAATGTCAGCAAGCCTTTGATAAAATCAAACAAGCTCTTCTGAATAGCAATATCCTCAGTCATCCGGATATGAACTCAGAATTCTACATTTCTTGTGACGCCTCATTTCAAGGCTTGGGCGCGCGAGAGATCGTACTCTGTTACGGAGTTAAAAGTATTGGCAGTCGTATGGGCGTTCCGCCGTTTCAGTTGTTACATTTGTGGTCATCCGATCAAAGTGTATTCCGACCATAAAGCTCTTAGCTTTCTCCTTTCGTGTAAGCTGTATCACCCGAGACTGGTGCCTATTTCTACAGGAGTACAATTTCGAAATTGTTTACGTGAAAGGCAAGAACAACATCGTTGCAGGTGCATTGTCACGCATGTCGGAACGTATGCCGGAGCCTACGGAACTTTTAGAACATATTTCTAATCACAAGATACTCCTTATGAAAGATCCGTTGAATCGTAGTTATTTTCTACGTCTTTGCCGACAGATGGGCACTCTGCAAGAAAGTGACCGTAAATGGAAGCGAGTTAGCTTCTACAAGACAACCCTAATCACCGTTTTTCGAAATTTTATAAATCACACAATGGTGTTTTATTTCATCGTACATCTATGTTGACGGAGCAGTGGTGTGTTTGTATTCCTGAGGAGTATGATGAATATCTCATATGGTACACTCACCTATCCTGAGAAGTGTAAAAGAAAGATTTCTGCCTATTGCTACGTACCCAATCTGCATAAGCGAATTCATAAACTGCTAAGCTTCACTAAGCACGTGCGTTTATACGCGATGAAGTCTTAATAAGACGAAGAGAAAAGGATTATTTTCCTCGTTTTGGTAAGCCGGAAACCATGTTGTCTGATAATGCTTCAAACTTCGTTGGAAAAGAGTGGAGACAGTTTCTTGCCTGTTATGGTACTAGACAGATTCTAATTTCAATATTTTGACCCCAAAGTAACCCGACAGTACGAGTCTTCAAAGAATTTAATCGTTTTATTCGCACATATGTACCGAACCAGCAAACGTGGTTGGTCGATTTCGTTACTCCAGTTGAAGAAATTGTAAATAACCTTCCGCACAGTTCGACCGGTTTCACACCTTCAGAACTAATCTCCAGGCAAAAGGAAAGCAATGAATGGACTGATCCTATCCTCACAAGGTCCAGAAGTCAACCTAGATAATAAGTTAAGAAAAGCCCTGATCTCTCTCACAACTCATGCTAATTTTTAAAAAAGGCATTTGACAAGCATGTCAATAAAGTTCTGTCGTATCGCTTGAACGAGTGTGTTCTTCTGAGGACACACTTCAAACGATCTCTCATCTTACGTAAAAATCGTAACGAAGGACCGTTTGTTAGAGACAGCAAGCCAAATATTGGTTCTTATGTGTTGGCAGATCCAGTTAGTTGACGAGTAAAAGGACTTTACCACGTAGACCTAAAGAAGTACCATGAAAAACATTTACAAAATAATTTAGTATGTTATGCTGCAACTTGAAACAAGAGTGTGATCTGTTTAGAAAGTATGTGAGTCAACAGCATGTACATGCATTCTGCAGGTGACGTAATCATTTGAGTGAGGTGGACGCAAAGTAATGATGGAGCTTGAAGGATATGAAGTGATTGAAGAAGGTGCTCTAAGTATTTCGAAAATAAGATTTGCCTTAGTTTTAAGGTAGTTTTAAGTTTCTTGAGCCATAGAGGGTTGCATTCGTTGAATTGAGTAAGCGATGTGCCGAAGTACCACCTGCTGCTTTAGTTTTAAGTTATGGCAAATCTCCTTTTTACCAAGTAGTAAAGGTTTTCTTTAAATCCCTCATTCAGACCTGTGGTTCAAATGGCTCTGAGCACTATGGGACTTAACATCTGAAGTCATCAGTCCCATAGAACTTGGAACTACTTAAAACCAACTAACCTAAGGGCATCACACACATCCATGCCCGAGGCAGGATTCGAACCTGCGACCGTAGCGGTCGCGCAGGTCAAGACTGAAATGCCTAGAACCGCTCGGCCACTCCGGCCGGCTCATTCAGACCAGAATGTCCGTATATGTGAATTAATAACCTAAGTTAAGCTTTGAAAGGATTGATATTTTAAGTCGCTAGAACCATGTACGATGCAAAACTAATACAATCTGTAGATTACACCGAGTATAAGCAGCAACATATAGTTAATATACAAAGAAATGAGTGATGGTACTCGCAACTGGAGAGCAACTTTAATTTATTTATCACTATGAGTCAACCAGGTCCAGAAATATGCATTTCTAATGATAATTAGGTCCTGTATTCGAGAAACTTAGAGAGACTTTTCCTATGCCACGAGTATCATATAGAAACCTTCAATACTCAGATACCTACTTCAGGACTGAGATAATCTGCTTATATTCTACTGCTGTGTCAACGTGGCGTGATTTTGAGATATATTTGACGATGCTTTGGAAGCGGATTTGTGCGACATTTCAATACTGAAGTCAAGTTACGCCGCGTGGATGACACTAAAAGCGGTGGAGCCGAAGAATGAATTTGCTAAACTGATTATTTCACCTATTATCTATCTTCGTATCTTTTATTTCTTTACATTATCCTGTTGTAGTTTTCTTCTTTAGCATTATTACCTTTCTACCTTATCCGGCAGGGGAAGAAATTTGGAAATTGGTTAAAACTACTTGACGTGTGTACAGGGTGGTCCATTGAAAGTGACCGGGCCAAATATCTCACGAAATAAGCATCAAACGAAAAAACTGCAACGAACGAAACTCGTCTAGCTTGAAGGGGGGAACCAGATGGCGCTATCGTTGGTAGAACGATGGGTTCGATGACGGTTTGGATGTACCGTGCACTATTCAGTGTCCTCTCGACGATCACCAGTGGTGTACGGCCAGTGTAGGAGATCGCTCCCCACACCATGATGCCGGGTGTTGGCCCTGTGTGCCTCGGTCGTATGCAGTCCTGATTGTGGCGCTCACCTGCACGGCGCCAAACACGCATACGACCATCATTGGCACCAAGGCAGAAGCGACTCTCATCGCTGAAGACGACACGTCTCCATTCGTCCCTCCATTCACGCCTGTCGCGACACCACTGGAGGCGGGCTGCACGATGTTGGGGCGTGAGCGGAAGACGGCCTAACGGTGTGCGGGACCGTAGCCCAGCTTCATGGAGACGGTTGCGAATGGTCCTCGCCGATACCCCAGAAGCAACAGTGTCCCTAATTTGCTGGGAAGTGGCGGTGCGGTCCCCTACGGCACTGCGTAGGATCCTTTGGTCTTGGCGTGCATCCGTGCGTCGCTGCGGTCCGGTCCCAGGTCGACGGGCACGTGCACCTTCCGCCGACCACTGGCGACAACATCGATGTACTGTGGAGACCTCACGCCCCACGTGTTGAGCAATTCGGCGGTACGTCCACCCGGCCTCCCGCATGCCCACTATACGCCCTCGCTCAAAGTCCGTCAACTGCACATACGGTTCACGTCCACGCTGTCGCGGCATGCTACCAGTGTTAAAGACTGCGATGGAGCTCCGTATGCCACGGCAAACTGGCTGACACTGACGGCGGCGGTGCACAAATGCTGCGCAGCTAGCGCCATTCGACGGCCAACACCGCGGTTCCTGGTGTGTCCGCTGTGCCGTGCGTGTGATCATTGCTTGTACAGCCCTCTCGCAGTGTCCGGAGCAAGTATGGTGGGTCTGACACACCGGTGTCAATGTGTTCTTTTTTCCATTTCCAGAAGTGTATTTAGCGACGAAGCGTCATTCACCAACAGCGGTGACGTAAACCGGGATAATATGCACTATTGGGCAACGGAAAATCCACGATGGCTACGGCAGGTGGAACATCAGCGACTATGGTGGGTTAATGTATGGCGCGGCATTATGGGAAGAAGGATAATTGGCCCCCATTTTATCCATGGCAATCTAAATGGTGCAATGTATGCTGATTTCCTACGTAATGTATACCGATGTTACTTCAAGATGTTTCACTGCATGACAGAATGGCGATGTACTTCCAACATGATAGATGTCTGGCACATAGCTCGCGTGCGGTTAAAGCGGTATTGAATAGCATATTTCATGACAGGCGGATTGGTCGTCGAAGCACCATACCGTGGCCCGCACGTTCACCTGATCTGACGTCCCCGGAATTCCTTCTGTGGGGAAAGTTGAAGAATATTTGCTATTGTGATCCACAGTCAACGTCTGACAACATGTGTCAGCGCATTGTCAATGCATGTGCGAACATTACGGAAGGCGAACTACTCGCTGTTGAGAGGAGTGTCGTTACACGTATTGCCAAATGCATTGAGGTTGACGGACATCATTTTGGGGATTTATTCCATTAATGTGGTATTTACAGGTAATCACGCTGTAACAGCATGCGGTCTCAGTAATGATAAGTTCACAAAGGTACATGTATCACATTGTAACAACCGAAATAAAATGTTCAAACGTACCTACGTTCTGTATTTTAATTCAAAAAACCTACCTGTTACAAACTGTTCGTCTAAATTTGTGAGCCACATGTATGTGAGTATTACAGCGTCATCTATCACAAAGCGAAAAAATTGGTCCAACTAAAACATTCATATTTCTTTAAGTACTAGACGAATGTGTAATAAAAAAATCGGGGTTCCTATTTTAAAAAACGCAGTTGATATCCGTTTGACCTATGGCAGCGCCATCTAGCGGGCCAACCATAGCGCCATCTGGTTTTTCCCTTCAAGCTAGACAAGTTTCGTTCTTTGTAGTTTTTTTCGTTTGACATTTATTTCGTGAGATATTTGGCCCGGTCACGATCAATGGACAACCCTGTATATTGTGTGTATTGACGATCGTGGCTAATGCGTATCTGCAGTACTTATCGAAACGTGATGTAAATCTGATTTGTTATGAGCAAAAGCAGCCTAGGAAATATGAATAATTTTCCCGATTTCTATTAGATGGAGTTTTGAACGTGACCTATTCGGCACGCCAAAGAGGGTATATTTTACTGATTGTTGATGTAACCGAGTAAATGAACAAAGAAACTAAAAAAAAGGTTGTTATAGAACAATAAGAAAAGGAAACGAATCAGATACAAAATACATATAAAATCTAGTGTGATTCAGAAGCACCATTCAGAATAGCAAATACACTTAAGTTAGGTCTTGGACAGTAGTTAAAAAAACTATGTACATTTTGTAAATCACTGCCCCCTCCCCCACCCCACCCCCCTCCACCGGCCACAGAGAGAGACTTGTGATAAGACTTATAATGAGAAATCATTTTTTTAGAAAATACTGTTCTGAAATTCAGGTTTTTAAACCATAATATCTTATAATCAAAAACATAACACCACAAGGTCCCAATATAAACAACAGCTGCCACCGCCTGCCGCCGTACCAGTGTCACTTTTTTTCCATAGTTCTGCTTCATACGTCTTGGCACAAGTCGGTAGTCTTCGTGACTATGACGTCATGTTTCCAAATGCAGCCAGCAACAACGTTCGAACAGTTGCTTTGTAGCTGCTCTATGAACGTGTGTTCAATATTAATCAACAAGGCATTTAGCGGTTAATGACGATGTAGATATTCCTGCTCCATCTGGGTCTCGTACGATTCTGATTTCCCACGTCTTCACGAAACGTTAATTCCGTGTGCTTTTTGTACCATAGCAGCTGATGGTTGCGTCGCGCCCGAGTTGATAACAATGCAAAATAAAGATAAAACATTCCCCCCTCTCCCACCTCACCCTGAGGCTACCGTAATCTTCCTCCTCTCCTCTCCTCTGCTCTCCACACCATGTTACACTGCCATGGGGAAAGACTATATGTAATTTTCTTCAGTCAGATTTTGTCATTCAAAACTTTCACGATAGTGAGTGAAAAAGAAATCACAAGTTTTATTTATACAGGTAATAAATAAATTCGCTTCTAAATGTAAAATAGAACAGAATAAAAAATATCTATGACTACTTACACGATCATTTAACTTTCTGATTTCATCACTACAATTCATACACACGCTGTTTTATCGGTGAAATTTTAACTTTTTTTACACTATGCAGGTACAGCCAATCTGTTGTTACAAAAAGTGTGATACTGCTCAATAAAATCAATTGAACTAGTTCTAGACACAATAACTTTAGTGATGGTATACATTTTCTTTCAAATATTCATCCACAGTATAAAAAGATTTATCTGTCAGGTAATATTTGAGAACTTGTTTAAATTTTGGCAGTCCTGTATGAACACATTTGATATGTAGTGGGAGAGCATTGAACAGCTTAATGCTGGAGTAGTAAACTCCTTTTTGTACCAGAGTGAGACGTTTCGTAGATTGTTTTTGTTTCTGGTGTTATAGCCATGGAATTTACTATTGTCTTGCTAGATAGAATAATTTTTGCACACAAAGGTCAGCAAGGAAAAATTGTTAGGATACCTATCTTTCGAAACAAGTGCCTGCAAGAGTGTCTTTGATGGACTACACACATTTTTCTGATTGCTTTTTTTTTGGACGGTGAAAACTTTTTTTGCAAGTGGTTGGTTCCCCCAGAATATGATAGCATATGACATCAATGAGTGGAAGTAGCCAAAGTAGACAGCCTTAATGGTGTCAACTTCAGCCACTGAAGAAATTACCCGTAATGCAAATGTTGCTGAGCTAAGTTTTTTACATAGATGAAGAATGTGAACTGACCAATTACATTTGTTGTCTATATAAGCACCCAGGAATTTTGTATCTTCAAATCAAAATATCGACGGGTATGCTGCCGGTCTATAGTGTCCAACGGGCACAATATTTCGGCGATCAAACATGTCGCCATCATCAGGTGAACTGACGGACTGAGCTCCTGTGAACGTGCCGGCACGGAGATCCGTACGCTATGGCTGCTCAGAGGGAACTGGGTTTGGTCGCGGCGGCGGCCGATTTAAATACCCTCCGCCCGCGGCGCGCTCCCTCCGCCGTCCGCGCCCAGCGCCACGGTCGCGCGGTGGAACAGATTGCGACGGCGTCTGAGATGACGTCGGTGTGATGGCTCTGTCCGCCGTGGTCGTCACAACTATACGTCTGCTCGATTTACTCTTGATTAACCCGATCGCTGGTTCCCAAGCCTTGCTAAGATTATAGCCACCGTCCCGGTTTATGAGGTCGTCATTGGTGCGAATTTCGATGGCCTCTCTAACAACGCTGTCCCAGTATCTCGACGTCTGTACCAGAATCCTCGTGCGGTCATACTCCATGGCGTGATTTTCCGACAAACAATGTTCAGCGACCGCCGACTTGCTCGGATACATCAGTCGAGTGTGCCTCTGGTGTTCACGGCATCGATCCTCGACGGTACGCATCGTCTGACCGATATACGACTTGCCACATTGACACGGAATCTGGTACACGCCGGCCTTCCTCAAACCGAGGTCATCTTTGGCGCTCCCCACCAGTGCACGAGTTTTATTTGGAGGACAAAACACAGTTCCGACCCGGTGTTTCTTCAGAATGCGGGCGATTTTCCCCGAGAGTGCGCCTGTGTATGGAATAAATGCAATGCCTACCTCCTCCCTCGTGACTTCATCCATCTCAACAGGTTGTGCTGCAGTGGGTGGGCGGAGAGCACGTTGAATCTGCCACTCTGAGTACCCATTTTTTCGAAATACAGTTCTCAGATGTTCCAATTCCTGGGGTAGACTCTCTGCGTCAGAGATAGTGCGCGCCCTATGTACTAGAGTTTTAAGTACCCCATTCCTCTGTGAAGGGTGGTGGCAGCTGTCTGCATGCAAATACAGATCAGTGTGCGTAGCCTTCCGATACACCCCATGACCTAGGGTGCCGTCCGCCCTTCTCTTGACCAAGACGTCAAGGAAAGGTAATTTACCCTCCGTTTCAGTCTCCATAGTGAATTTGATGTTGGGGTGTATGGAGTTTAGATGTGTAAGGAAGTCAAGGAGTTTATCCATACCATGTGGCCAGATGACGAACGTGTCGTCCACGTAACGGAAAAAGCAAGTAGGTTTCCATACGGATGACGACAGGGCTTCCTCCTCGAAGTTCTCCATGTACAAATTCGCTACCACCGGTGAGAGTGGGCTACCCATGGCGACTCCCTCCGTTTGTTCGTAGTATTCTCCATTAAAAAGAAAATACGTGGAAGTCAAGACATGCCTAAAAAGTTCAGTGGTCTTCTCATCAAACTTCTGACTAATCAATTCTAGTGACTCTCGCAGGGGTACCCTCGTAAACAAGGAAACGACATCAAAACTCACCATGATATCTGACTCATCCAACCTGAAGCTATCAAGGCGTTTAACAAAATCCACGGAATTACGGATGTGATGAGGGCATTTACCCACATAAGGACTTAATATTCCCGTCAGGTATTTGGCCAACAAATATGTAGGTGCCCTGATGTTGCTGACAATGGGGCGTAATGGTACCCCCTCTTTGTGAACCTTCGGGAGTCCATATAGTCTAGGCGGTACCGGACCTTGGGGTAACAATTTCTTAGCGTCACCCTCCGGTAAATCTGCGTCTTTGAGAAGCGCCCTCGTCTTGTTCTCCACCTTCTTTGTAGGGTCAACGCTGATCTTCCGGTAGGAATCGTCATTTAGCAGGCTCTGCATCTTATCAGTGTAGTCCTTATGGGAGACAACAACTGTAGCATTGCCTTTGTCAGCTGGTAAGACAACAATTTCAGAGCGCTCCCTCAGATCACGAATGGCCGCCCTCTCTTTACTGCTGATATTTGACTTCATCGGCTTGGATTTCGTCAACGCACGACAAGTTTCACGACGTATTTCTTCGGCTGATTCTGGCGGAAGTCGAGCTGCAACCTGTTCAACAGCACTAACAATTTCTGCGACCGGAGTGAACTTGGGGGTGGGAGCGAAGTTGAGACCTCTCTGCAAAACCGAGACCGCATCATCACTCAACACCATGCCACTCAAATTGATGACAGTCTTGCACGGAACTTGCAGGGATGGTTTGTCAAGGAGACGTGAGAACTTAGCTGTTTGACGTCCTGTAGCCTTCTTATGGGCGGAATCAGCAGACACCCAGGTGACACCATCAATCCAATCCCAGGAACAAGAAGTGAACTTACTAGCTAGTTGCAAATGTAGTTTGAGTAATTCCTGTGAGATAAACTCAAGGCTCCGGCGGGTGAATTGCACTCTCTCACGTACCAATGCGAGGCTGGCTCGTTTCTTGATTCTTTTAGCTGCTGCAGAATCGATGTGATGCATAACCTTAGCAAAATTTGGAACAACATTCTCGGAACGACATCTCTTTAGAAAGGCAAGAGTACTTAGCAAACGACATCTACGGTGGCGCAACTTTTCAAATTTCTTCATGCTGCGATACATCTCCTCCCCGTAAAGGTGTATGATGTGATTTTTGAGTTTCTCCCGGCGTATTTGATAATCAAAATATCCACGGGTATGCTGCCGGTCTATAGTGTCCAACGGGCACAATATTTCGGCGATCATCATATGTACTAGAGTTTTAAGTACCCCATTCCTCTGTGAAGGGTGGTGGCAGCTGTCTGCATGCAAATACAGATCAGTGTGCGTAGCCTTCCGATACACCCCATGACCTAGGGTGCCGTCCGCCCTTCTCTTGACCAAGACGTCAAGGAAAGGTAATTTACCCTCCGTTTCAGTCTCCATAGTGAATTTGATGTTGGGGTGTATGGAGTTTAGATGTGTAAGGAAGTCAAGGAGTTTATCCATACCATGTGGCCAGATGACGAACGTGTCGTCCACGTAACGGAAAAAGCAAGTAGGTTTCCATACGGATGACGACAGGGCTTCCTCCTCGAAGTTCTCCATGTACAAATTCGCTACCACCGGTGAGAGTGGGCTACCCATGGCGACTCCCTCCGTTTGTTCGTAGTATTCTCCATTAAAAAGAAAATACGTGGAAGTCAAGACATGCCTAAAAAGTTCAGTGGTCTTCTCATCAAACTTCTGACTAATCAATTCTAGTGACTCTCGCAGGGGTACCCTCGTAAACAAGGAAACGACATCAAAACTCACCATGATATCTGACTCATCCAACCTGAAGCTATCAAGGCGTTTAACAAAATCCACGGAATTACGGATGTGATGAGGGCATTTACCCACATAAGGACTTAATATTCCCGTCAGGTATTTGGCCAACAAATATGTAGGTGCCCTGATGTTGCTGACAATGGGGCGTAATGGTACCCCCTCTTTGTGAACCTTCGGGAGTCCATATAGTCTAGGCGGTACCGGACCTTGGGGTAACAATTTCTTAGCGTCACCCTCCGGTAAATCTGCGTCTTTGAGAAGCGCCCTCGTCTTGTTCTCCACCTTCTTTGTAGGGTCAACGCTGATCTTCCGGTAGGAATCGTCATTTAGCAGGCTCTGCATCTTATCAGTGTAGTCCTTATGGGAGACAACAACTGTAGCATTGCCTTTGTCAGCTGGTAAGACAACAATTTCAGAGCGCTCCCTCAGATCACGAATGGCCGCCCTCTCTTTACTGCTGATATTTGACTTCATCGGCTTGGATTTCGTCAACGCACGACAAGTTTCACGACGTATGGCTCTGTCCGCCGTGGTCGTCACAACTATACGTCTGCTCGATTTACTCTTGATTAACCCGATCGCTGGTTCCCAAGCCTTGCTAAGATTATAGCCGGCGGACAGAGCCATCACACCGACGTCATCTCAGACGCCGTCGCAATCTGTTCCACCGCGCGACCGTGGCGCTGGGCGCGGACGGCGGAGGGAGCGCGCCGCGGGCGGAGGGTATTTAAATCGGCCGCCGCCGCGACCAAACCCAGCCAGAGCAGCAAACATTCGCGCTTGAGATGTCGAAGCGAACGGAGCTACGTACTGCGAAGGGTGTGGCAGATCGCCGACCGGCCGCGCTTGCGCCGCCGGCGGCCCCATCTGGCCCCCCACTTATGACGACCAGTGCTATGGCTATGGCTATGGATTTGCCGGACACAGCTCCGGAAACGTTGAAGACTGCGCTGTCTACTCCGCTGCCAGATTCAGAAGATGAGAGCTCTACCGCGCCCCAGCCACACGGACGCAGCGGGAAACAGAAGAGGAGGGCAACTGTCGCGACGTCCGTTGCTCGCAGCCCGCCGTTCGAGAAGAGATCCAAGCAGGATTACGCCCCTGATGCCGACGGTTTCGTTCCGGCCAGGCGCACTGCAAGACGCATGCTGTCATCGACGACGCCTCCAACTGCCGTCGCCAACTCATTCCACGCGCTTGAAGACGCGCCGGACCCGCCGCCCCGCGCTCCTGCGCCGAAGAGAGACTCCCATCTCCCGCCGGTGGTCCTCCAATTTCGGCCGCCGTATGGGGAACTGCAGAAGCTGTTGCGCAGCTGGACAACGGCAGTGTACACCGTGAAGCCTGCGGGGCGCGACCTGTACAGGGTCACACTGCGCTCTACTGAAGATTATCGACGGGTCACTCAGGAGGCGTCTGCTCGTGGTATACCATTCTATACCCACGCTTCAGCGCCTGACAAGGTCTTGAAGATTGTCTTCCGCGACCTCCCGTTCAACATGGAAGCCGATCACCTGCATCGGGAACTCGCTGACCTGGGCTTCTATATCAGAGCGGTCGTGAAGATGAAGTCGCCGAAATCACGCGAAGATATGCCGCTCTTCCTGGTCGTCTGCTCTGACACCGTGGAGAACCGCAAACTCTATCAATTGACGCGGGTAGCCGACGTTCCGGTTCAGACCGAAGATCTTCGCTCCCGGAGAGGCCCTGTGCAGTGTTTTCGCTGCCAGGGGATCAATCACGTCGCGCGCCACTGCTCCATGCCGGACAGATGTGTTAAATGCGCCGGCGCTCATGCGGGGCGTGCGTGCCCCCGTCCGCCCACCGAGAAGCCAACATGTGCACTCTGTGGCGGTGCTCACGTGGCCAGTTATCGTGGGTGTGAGGTGTGGAAGCGTGCCATCGCTCGACAACGTGGCCAAACACCGGCGCCACGTCAGAAGCGGCCAGCAACGCGACGGCCAGGCGTCTCTTTCGCGGCGGCAACGTCAGGGGCGCCCTCCGCCGCTCCAACTGCGCCGGCTGCTCCTGCTCCTGCCGCATCCGAGGCCGTCCTGCCGCCTGATGCTCCTGCGCCTCCAGCACAGCTGCTAGTGGCGGAACCGGCTGCTGCCTCTCCCGGGACGTCGGCCAGGCCACGCCCCGCTAACCGCCGGCGCGGGAGTCGCCGCCCTGAGGGCACCCAGCCCTTGGCATCATCCGTCGAGCAGCCCCAGACGGACTCTCACAGCGAAGCAGCCACGCCTCCCCCTTCCAGCGCCGGGGCCGCGCCGGCTGCCTCCACCGCTGACCTGGCCAACCTCGTCGCGCAGCTCACCGCTCTGGTGACCAGTGCTACGAAGTTGATTGACGTCCTGTCGCAGCAACTCACCGCTGCAGTGCCGATGGCCTATACGGCCCCGACCGCTGTCCACACTCCCCAGCCGCACCATGGGCAGCGTTAGAGGGCTCACAGTCGTCGCGTGGAATGCCAACGGCGTCCGCACTCAAGCTGGCGAACTTCGCCAATTTCTCCGTGACGAAGCCGTCGACGTCTGCCTTATCAATGAAACACACCTCAAGCCTGGGGTCGACGTCAGGGCGGCTAACTATTCCAGCTATCGCACCGACCGACCGACGGCGGGTGGCGGAACAGCCGTCTACGTCCGCAACGGCATTCGTCATCATGTGATACAACTTCCCCCGCTGGCAACGCTGGAGGCCACTGGTGTCGTTGTTCACACCTCGGCGGGCGCCATCACGTTCGTCGCGGCCTACCGGCCGCCGTCTCGTCCCCTGGACCCTGCTGACATCGATGCTCTGCTCTCCCTGAGGGGGCAGGTGTTCGTCGCCGGGGACTTCAATAGCAAACACGTCTCCTGGAACTCCAGGATCACCAATGCCGCTGGCCGCTGCCTGCTCCGGGTAGTGGAACGTCACAATGCGCTGGTGGTGGGGCCGTACGACCCGACAATCTTCCCTGCCCGTGGGCTCCCAGATATAATTGACATCGCGGTCGTCAAGGGCGTCCCTCATCAGATCACCGCCACGACGAGGACGGCGCTGTCTTCGGATCATGTCCCTGTAGTTTTTGATATCGACCTAGACGCCCTCCAACAGCCCAGGCGCGGTATCTCACTTGCTGGCATCGACTGGGACAGGTTCCAAGCAGCCGTGACGCATTCACTCGCCGTCGCGCCGCCCCCTGCGGAAGTTGGAGCGGACGAAGCACTTCTGCACTTCGCGGCCACCACGATCGACGCTGCCACCATGGCGACGCCGCCCCGACCTCGCCCTCCGCCAGACTACTCCCGACAGCTGCCGCCGGACATCCTTGCCGCCATCACCGAGAAGAACAGGGTCTACCGGGAGTGGCAGAGGACGCGAAATGCCAACACCAAGCGCCTCCTCAACAGGATGCGTCGGGACATCCGGGCCGCCATTGACAACCATCGCAACCGCGACTGGACTAACAAGGTCGCCACCCTTTGTCTTGAAGACGGCACAGCCTGGCAGACGACGAAGCGCCTTCTACGACGCACACAACGTATCCCTCCGCTGCTGGTACGTGGTCAGGCTGTCTGCGAACCGGCTGCGAAGGCTGATGCCCTCGCGGACGTCTTCGAGGCTGCGTTTACGCCTATCGCAGACCCGATCGACGCTGTCCACGACGACCTGGTTGCTGACCGGCTCCCTCGCTACCTGGAGGTACGCGACGACGACGACGTCATTGAAGAGACGACGGCGGAGGAGGTGTCGTCCATCCTGCGTGTCCTAAACCCCAGGAAAGCTGCGGGCCCAGACGAAGTTTCCAACGCCCTACTGCAGAAGTTGCCACCCGTGGCCGTCACTCATCTTACCGACGTTTTTAATGTCATCCTCCGGTCCTGCAGTTTTCCTCAGTCCTGGAAGCATGCGGAAATCGTGGCGATTCCGAAGATGGGGAAGGATCTGCGGCAGCCAGTGAACTACAGACCTATTAGTTTACTGCCGGCCGTCTCCAAGGTCTTTGAAAGGGTGTACATCAGGCGGCTGCAGCGCCACGTCGACGAGGAAGGCCTCCTGCCCGAAGAGCAGTTCGGATTCCGCAGGGGCCACTCGGCAGTTCACCAACTCCTTCGGCTAGTGGAAGATGCGTTCATCGCCCTCGAGCAGCGCGAGTTCTTCGGCGCGGTGTTCCTGGACGTGTCGCGCGCCTTCGACAGTGTGTGGCACCGCGGCCTCTTGTTCAAACTTTTTGAACTTGGGGTCCCGACGTCGCACGTCCGTCTCATCGCTTCCTATCTTGCCGATAGGACCTTCCATGTGCGGGCCGCGCAGGGCTTGTCCTCCGTCCGCCGCATCAACGCCGGCGTGCCGCAGGGCTCGGTCTTGGGGCCTCTCCTGTACTCGCTGTACACGTCTGATGCACCGAAGATCGACCGTGTGCGGCTCGCCCTGTACGCCGATGACACGGCTCTCTATACCAGGAGCCTCAATGCCGCCGTCATGCGCCGCCGTTTGCAGCTCGCTGTTGACACCCTGGCAGCCTGGGCAGTCAAGTGGCGTCTCCAATTCAACGGTGCCAAGACCCAGTTCCTGATCGTCACCAGGCGACTCGTACCTGCGGGTCTGCAACCGCTCACCGTCGGTGGCAGCCCTGTCCTGTGGCGCCCAACGGCGCATTACCTCGGCGTCACCATCGACCGCCGCCTCACGTGGGTTCCGCACATCCGCGAAGTAAAGGCCAAAGTGCGGAACAGGCTCCGCACCCTGTACCCGGTGCTGAATCCCGACTCCCAACTACCACCGCGGCTGGGCATCACCCTGTACAAGGCGCTGCTCCGCCCTGTACTCCAATATGCCGCTGTCGTCTGGGGGAACGCCGCCGACACGAACCTGAAGAAGCTGGAGACATTGCAGAACCGCATCCTTCGGCTGGCCTTACACCTGCCTTACGATTTTCCCACCGCTCATCTACATGACGTCGCGGAAGTACCTCTGCTCCGTGACCTTTTCCAGACGACCGCCCGCACCTTTTACGAACGTGCTGGCCGGTCGCACAATGCCCAAATCCGGACGCTGGGCCGCCAACTGCAGCGCAACGTCACCACCCGCTGGCCACACCTGCTCGCTGCATAGCTAGCTCTGCAGACCTGTGCTGAGGAGGCACCCCAGAAGACAATCCACATATGAAGACGCAACACCAACATGCATGGGAGGCAAAGCACTAACTGCTGTGAACTCCATCACACATCGGAGGATCAGTCATCTCCGTGAAGATCCACGCGACCAAACCCAGTTCCCTCTGAGCAGCCATAGCGTACGGATCTCCGTGCCGGCACGTTCACAGGAGCTCAGTCCGTCAGTTCACCTGATGATGGCGACATGTTTGATCGCCGAAATATTGTGCCCGTTGGACACTATAGACCGGCAGCATACCCGTGGATATTTTGATTATCAAATACGCCGGGAGAAACTCAAGAATCACATCATACACCTTTACGGGGAGGAGATGTATCGCAGCATGAAGAAATTTGAAAAGTTGCGCCACCGTAGATGTCGTTTGCTAAGTACTCTTGCCTTTCTAAAGAGATGTCGTTCCGAGAATGTTGTTCCAAATTTTGCTAAGGTTATGCATCACATCGATTCTGCAGCAGCTAAAAGAATCAAGAAACGAGCCAGCCTCGCATTGGTACGTGAGAGAGTGCAATTCACCCGCCGGAGCCTTGAGTTTATCTCACAGGAATTACTCAAACTACATTTGCAACTAGCTAGTAAGTTCACTTCTTGTTCCTGGGATTGGATTGATGGTGTCACCTGGGTGTCTGCTGATTCCGCCCATAAGAAGGCTACAGGACGTCAAACAGCTAAGTTCTCACGTCTCCTTGACAAACCATCCCTGCAAGTTCCGTGCAAGACTGTCATCAATTTGAGTGGCATGGTGTTGAGTGATGATGCGGTCTCGGTTTTGCAGAGAGGTCTCAACTTCGCTCCCACCCCCAAGTTCACTCCGGTCGCAGAAATTGTTAGTGCTGTTGAACAGGTTGCAGCTCGACTTCCGCCAGAATCAGCCGAAGAAATACGTCGTGAAACTTGTCGTGCGTTGACGAAATCCAAGCCGATGAAGTCAAATATCAGCAGTAAAGAGAGGGCGGCCATTCGTGATCTGAGGGAGCGCTCTGAAATTGTTGTCTTACCAGCTGACAAAGGCAATGCTACAGTTGTTGTCTCCCATAAGGACTACACTGATAAGATGCAGAGCCTGCTAAATGACGATTCCTACCGGAAGATCAGCGTTGACCCTACAAAGAAGGTGGAGAACAAGACGAGGGCGCTTCTCAAAGACGCAGATTTACCGGAGGGTGACGCTAAGAAATTGTTACCCCAAGGTCCGGTACCGCCTAGACTATATGGACTCCCGAAGGTTCACAAAGAGGGGGTACCATTACGCCCCATTGTCAGCAACATCAGGGCACCTACATATTTGTTGGCCAAATACCTGACGGGAATATTAAGTCCTTATGTGGGTAAATGCCCTCATCACATCCGTAATTCCGTGGATTTTGTTAAACGCCTTGATAGCTTCAGGTTGGATGAGTCAGATATCATGGTGAGTTTTGATGTCGTTTCCTTGTTTACGAGGGTACCCCTGCGAGAGTCACTAGAATTGATTAGTCAGAAGTTTGATGAGAAGACCACTGAACTTTTTAGGCATGTCTTGACTTCCACGTATTTTCTTTTTAATGGAGAATACTACGAACAAACGGAGGGAGTCGCCATGGGTAGCCCACTCTCACCGGTGGTAGCGAATTTGTACATGGAGAACTTCGAGGAGGAAGCCCTGTCGTCATCCGTATGGAAACCTACTTGCTTTTTCCGTTACGTGGACGACACGTTCGTCATCTGGCCACATGGTATGGATAAACTCCTTGACTTCCTTACACATCTAAACTCCATACACCCCAACATCAAATTCACTATGGAGACTGAAACGGAGGGTAAATTACCTTTCCTTGACGTCTTGGTCAAGAGAAGGGCGGACGGCACCCTAGGTCATGGGGTGTATCGGAAGGCTACGCACACTGATCTGTATTTGCATGCAGACAGCTGCCACCACCCTTCACAGAGGAATGGGGTACTTAAAACTCTAGTACATATGATGATCGCCGAAATATTGTGCCCGTTGGACACTATAGACCGGCAGCATACCCGTGGATATTTTGATTATCAAATACGCCGGGAGAAACTCAAGAATCACATCATACACCTTTACGGGGAGGAGATGTATCGCAGCATGAAGAAATTTGAAAAGTTGCGCCACCGTAGATGTCGTTTGCTAAGTACTCTTGCCTTTCTAAAGAGATGTCGTTCCGAGAATTTTGTTCCAAATTTTGCTAAGGTTATGCATCACATCGATTCTGCAGCAGCTAAAAGAATCAAGAAACGAGCCAGCCTCGCATTGGTACGTGAGAGAGTGCAATTCACCCGCCGGAGCCTTGAGTTTATCTCACAGGAATTACTCAAACTACATTTGCAACTAGCTAGTAAGTTCACTTCTTGTTCCTGGGATTGGATTGATGGTGTCACCTGGGTGTCTGCTGATTCCGCCCATAAGAGGGCTACAGGACGTCAAACAGCTAAGTTCTCGCGTCTCCTTGACAAACCATCCCTGCAAGTTCCGTGCAAGACTGTCATCAATTTGAGTGGCATGGTGTTGAGTGATGATGCGGTCTCGGTTTTGCAGAGAGGTCTCAACTTCGCTCCCACCCCCAAGTTCACTCCGGTCGCAGAAATTGTTAGTGCTGTTGAACAGGTTGCAGCTCGACTTCCGCCAGAATCAGCCGAAGAAATACGTCGTGAAACTTGTCGTGCGTTGACGAAATCCAAGCCGATGAAGTCAAATATCAGCAGTAAAGAGAGGGCGGCCATTCGTGATCTGAGGGAGCGCTCTGAAATTGTTGTCTTACCAGCTGACAAAGGCAATGCTACAGTTGTTGTCTCCCATAAGGACTACACTGATAAGATGCAGAGCCTGCTAAATGACGATTCCTACCGGAAGATCAGCGTTGACCCTACAAAGAAGGTGGAGAACAAGACGAGGGCGCTTCTCAAAGACGCAGATTTACCGGAGGGTGACGCTAAGAAATTGTTACCCCAAGGTCCGGTACCGCCTAGACTATATGGACTCCCGAAGGTTCACAAAGAGGGGGTACCATTACGCCCCATTGTCAGCAACATCAGGGCACCTACATATTTGTTGGCCAAATACCTGACGGGAATATTAAGTCCTTATGTGGGTAAATGCCCTCATCACATCCGTAATTCCGTGGATTTTGTTAAACGCCTTGATAGCTTCAGGTTGGATGAGTCAGATATCATGGTGAGTTTTGATGTTTCCTTGTTTACGAGGGTACCCCTGCGAGAGTCACTAGAATTGATTAGTCAGAAGTTTGATGAGAAGACCACTGAACTTTTTAGGCATGTCTTGACTTCCACGTATTTTCTTTTTAATGGAGAATACTACGAACAAACGGAGGGAGTCGCCATGGGTAGCCCACTCTCACCGGTGGTAGCGAATTTGTACATGGAGAACTTCGAGGAGGAAGCCCTGTCGTCATCCGTATGGAAACCTACTTGCTTTTTCCGTTACGTGGACGACACGTTCGTCATCTGGCCACATGGTATGGATAAACTCCTTGACTTCCTTACACATCTAAACTCCATACACCCCAACATCAAATTCACTATGGAGACTGAAACGGAGGGTAAATTACCTTTCCTTGACGTCTTGGTCAAGAGAAGGGCGGACGGCACCCTAGGTCATGGGGTGTATCGGAAGGCTACGCACACTGATCTGTATTTGCATGCAGACAGCTGCCACCACCCTTCACAGAGGAATGGGGTACTTAAAACTCTAGTACATATGATGATCGCCGAAATATTGTGCCCGTTGGACACTATAAACCGGCAGCATACCCGTGGATATTTTGATTATCAAATACGCCGGGAGAAACTCAAGAATCACATCATACACCTTTACGGGGAGGAGATGTATCGCAGCATGAAGAAATTTGAAAAGTTGCGCCACCGTAGATGTCGTTTGCTAAGTACTCTTGCCTTTCTAAAGAGATGTCGTTCCGAGAATGTTGTTCCAAATTTTGCTAAGGTTATGCATCACATCGATTCTGCAGCAGCTAAAAGAATCAAGAAACGAGCCAGCCTCGCATTGGTACGTGAGAGAGTGCAATTCACCCGCCGGAGCCTTGAGTTTATCTCACAGGAATTACTCAAACTACATTTGCAACTAGCTAGTAAGTTCACTTCTTGTTCCTGGGATTGGATTGATGGTGTCACTTGGGTGTCTGCTGATTCCGCCCATAAGAAGGCTACAGGACGTCAAACAGCTAAGTTCTCACGTCTCCTTGACAAACCATCCCTGCAAGTTCCGTGCAAGACTGTCATCAATTTGAGTAGCATGGTGTTGAGTGATGATGCGGTCTCGATTTTGCAGAGAGGTCTCAACTTCGCTCCCACCCCCAAGTTCACTCCGGTCGCAGAAATTGTTAGTGCTGTTGAACAGGTTGCAGCTCGACTTCCGCCAGAATCAGCCGAAGAAATACGTCGTGAAACTTGTCGTGCGTTGACGAAATCCAAGCCGATGAAGTCAAATATCAGCAGTAAAGAGAGGGCGGCCATTCGTGATCTGAGGGAGCGCTCTGAAATTGTTGTCTTACCAGCTGACAAAGGCAATGCTACAGTTGTTGTCTCCCATAAGGACTACACTGATAAGATGCAGAGCCTGCTAAATGACGATTACTACCGGAAGATCAGCGTTGACCCTACAAAGAAGGTGGAGAACAAGACGAGGGCGCTTCTCAAAGACGCAGATTTACCGGAGGGTGACGCTAAGAAATTGTTACCCCAAGGTCCGGTACCGCCTAGACTATATGGACTCCCGAAGGTTCACAAAGAGGGGGTACCATTACGCCCCATTGTCAGCAACATCAGGGCACCTACATATTTGTTGGCCAAATACCTGACGGGAATATTAAGTCCTTATGTGGGTAAATGCCCTCATCACATCCGTAATTCCGTGGATTTTGTTAAACGCCTTGATAGCTTCAGGTTGGATGAGTCAGATATCATGGTGAGTTTTGATGTCGTTTCCTTGTTTACGAGGGTACCCCTGCGAGAGTCACTAGAATTGATTAGTCAGAAGTTTGATGAGAAGACCACTGAACTTTTTAGGCATGTCTTGACTTCCACGTATTTTCTTTTTAATGGAGAATACTACGAACAAACGGAGGGAGTCGCCATGGGTAGCCCACTCTCACCGGTGGTAGCGAATTTGTACATGGAGAACTTCGAGGAGGAAGCCCTGTCGTCATCCGTATGGAAACCTACTTGCTTTTTCCGTTACGTGGACGACACGTTCGTCATCTGGCCACATGGTATGGATAAACTCCTTGACTTCCTTACACATCTAAACTCCATACACCCCAACATCAAATTCACTATGGAGACTGAAACGGAGGGTAAATTACCTTTCCTTGACGTCTTGGTCAAGAGAAGGGCGGACGGCACCCTAGGTCATGGGGTGTATCGGAAGGCTACGCACACTGATCTGTATTTGCATGCAGACAGCTGCCACCACCCTTCACAGAGGAATGGGGTACTTAAAACTCTAGTACATATGATGATCGCCGAAATATTGTGCCCGTTGGACACTATAGACCGGCAGCATACCCGTGGATATTTTGATTATCAAATACGCCGGGAGAAACTCAAGAATCACATCATACACCTTTACGGGGAGGAGATGTATCGCAGCATGAAGAAATTTGAAAAGTTGCGCCACCGTAGATGTCGTTTGCTAAGTACTCTTGCCTTTCTAAAGAGATGTCGTTCCGAGAATTTTGTTCCAAATTTTGCTAAGGTTATGCATCACATCGATTCTGCAGCAGCTAAAAGAATCAAGAAACGAGCCAGCCTCGCATTGGTACGTGAGAGAGTGCAATTCACCCGCCGGAGCCTTGAGTTTATCTCACAGGAATTACTCAAACTACATTTGCAACTAGCTAGTAAGTTCACTTCTTGTTCCTGGGATTGGATTGATGGTGTCACCTGGGTGTCTGCTGATTCCGCCCATAAGAGGGCTACAGGACGTCAAACAGCTAAGTTCTCGCGTCTCCTTGACAAACCATCCCTGCAAGTTCCGTGCAAGACTGTCATCAATTTGAGTGGCATGGTGTTGAGTGATGATGCGGTCTCGGTTTTGCAGAGAGGTCTCAACTTCGCTCCCACCCCCAAGTTCACTCCGGTCGCAGAAATTGTTAGTGCTGTTGAACAGGTTGCAGCTCGACTTCCGCCAGAATCAGCCGAAGAAATACGTCGTGAAACTTGTCGTGCGTTGACGAAATCCAAGCCGATGAAGTCAAATATCAGCAGTAAAGAGAGGGCGGCCATTCGTGATCTGAGGGAGCGCTCTGAAATTGTTGTCTTACCAGCTGACAAAGGCAATGCTACAGTTGTTGTCTCCCATAAGGACTACACTGATAAGATGCAGAGCCTGCTAAATGACGATTCCTACCGGAAGATCAGCGTTGACCCTACAAAGAAGGTGGAGAACAAGACGAGGGCGCTTCTCAAAGACGCAGATTTACCGGAGGGTGACGCTAAGAAATTGTTACCCCAAGGTCCGGTACCGCCTAGACTATATGGACTCCCGAAGGTTCACAAAGAGGGGGTACCATTACGCCCCATTGTCAGCAACATCAGGGCACCTACATATTTGTTGGCCAAATACCTGACGGGAATATTAAGTCCTTATGTGGGTAAATGCCCTCATCACATCCGTAATTCCGTGGATTTTGTTAAACGCCTTGATAGCTTCAGGTTGGATGAGTCAGATATCATGGTGAGTTTTGATGTCGTTTCCTTGTTTACGAGGGTACCCCTGCGAGAGTCACTAGAATTGATTAGTCAGAAGTTTGATGAGAAGACCACTGAACTTTTTAGGCATGTCTTGACTTCCACGTATTTTCTTTTTAATGGAGAATACTACGAACAAACGGAGGGAGTCGCCATGGGTAGCCCACTCTCACCGGTGGTAGCGAATTTGTACATGGAGAACTTCGAGGAGGAAGCCCTGTCGTCATCCGTATGGAAACCTACTTGCTTTTTCCGTTACGTGGACGACACGTTCGTCATCTGGCCACATGGTATGGATAAACTCCTTGACTTCCTTACACATCTAAACTCCATACACCCCAACATCAAATTCACTATGGAGACTGAAACGGAGGGTAAATTACCTTTCCTTGACGTCTTGGTCAAGAGAAGGGCGGACGGCACCCTAGGTCATGGGGTGTATCGGAAGGCTACGCACACTGATCTGTATTTGCATGCAGACAGCTGCCACCACCCTTCACAGAGGAATGGGGTACTTAAAACTCTAGTACATATGATGATCGCCGAAATATTGTGCCCGTTGGACACTATAAACCGGCAGCATACCCGTGGATATTTTGATTATCAAATACGCCGGGAGAAACTCAAGAATCACATCATACACCTTTACGGGGAGGAGATGTATCGCAGCATGAAGAAATTTGAAAAGTTGCGCCACCGTAGATGTCGTTTGCTAAGTACTCTTGCCTTTCTAAAGAGATGTCGTTCCGAGAATGTTGTTCCAAATTTTGCTAAGGTTATGCATCACATCGATTCTGCAGCAGCTAAAAGAATCAAGAAACGAGCCAGCCTCGCATTGGTACGTGAGAGAGTGCAATTCACCCGCCGGAGCCTTGAGTTTATCTCACAGGAATTACTCAAACTACATTTGCAACTAGCTAGTAAGTTCACTTCTTGTTCCTGGGATTGGATTGATGGTGTCACTTGGGTGTCTGCTGATTCCGCCCATAAGAAGGCTACAGGACGTCAAACAGCTAAGTTCTCACGTCTCCTTGACAAACCATCCCTGCAAGTTCCGTGCAAGACTGTCATCAATTTGAGTAGCATGGTGTTGAGTGATGATGCGGTCTCGATTTTGCAGAGAGGTCTCAACTTCGCTCCCACCCCCAAGTTCACTCCGGTCGCAGAAATTGTTAGTGCTGTTGAACAGGTTGCAGCTCGACTTCCGCCAGAATCAGCCGAAGAAATACGTCGTGAAACTTGTCGTGCGTTGACGAAATCCAAGCCGATGAAGTCAAATATCAGCAGTAAAGAGAGGGCGGCCATTCGTGATCTGAGGGAGCGCTCTGAAATTGTTGTCTTACCAGCTGACAAAGGCAATGCTACAGTTGTTGTCTCCCATAAGGACTACACTGATAAGATGCAGAGCCTGCTAAATGACGATTACTACCGGAAGATCAGCGTTGACCCTACAAAGAAGGTGGAGAACAAGACGAGGGCGCTTCTCAAAGACGCAGATTTACCGGAGGGTGACGCTAAGAAATTGTTACCCCAAGGTCCGGTACCGCCTAGACTATATGGACTCCCGAAGGTTCACAAAGAGGGGGTACCATTACGCCCCATTGTCAGCAACATCAGGGCACCTACATATTTGTTGGCCAAATACCTGACGGGAATATTAAGTCCTTATGTGGGTAAATGCCCTCATCACATCCGTAATTCCGTGGATTTTGTTAAACGCCTTGATAGCTTCAGGTTGGATGAGTCAGATATCATGGTGAGTTTTGATGTCGTTTCCTTGTTTACGAGGGTACCCCTGCGAGAGTCACTAGAATTGATTAGTCAGAAGTTTGATGAGAAGACCACTGAACTTTTTAGGCATGTCTTGACTTCCACGTATTTTCTTTTTAATGGAGAATACTACGAACAAACGGAGGGAGTCGCCATGGGTAGCCCACTCTCACCGGTGGTAGCGAATTTGTACATGGAGAACTTCGAGGAGGAAGCCCTGTCGTCATCCGTATGGAAACCTACTTGCTTTTTCCGTTACGTGGACGACACGTTCGTCTTCTGGCCACATGGTATGGATAAACTCCTTGACTTCCTTACACATCTAAACTCCATGCACCCCAACATCAAATTCACTATGGAGACTGAAACGGAGGGTAAATTACCTTTCCTTGACGTCTTGGTCAAGAGAAGGGCGGACGGCACCCTAGGTCATGGGGTGTATCGGAAGGCTACGCACACTGATCTGTATTTGCATGCAGACAGCTGCCACCACCCTTCACAGAGGAATGGGGTACTTAAAACTCTAGTACATATGATGATCGCCGAAATATTGTGCCCGTTGGACACTATAAACCGGCAGCATACCCGTGGATATTTTGATTATCAAATACACCGGGAGAAACTCAAGAATCACATCATACACCTTTACGGGGAGGAGATGTATCGCAGCATGAAGAAATTTGAAAAGTTGCGCCACCGTAGATGTCGTTTGCTAAGTACTCTTGCCTTTCTAAAGAGATGTCGTTCCGAGAATGTTGTTCCAAATTTTGCTAAGGTTATGCATCACATCGATTCTGCAGCAGCTAAAAGAATCAAGAAACGAGCCAGCCTCGCATTGGTACGTGAGAGAGTGCAATTCACCCGCCGGAGCCTTGAGTTTATCTCACAGGAATTACTCAAACTACATTTGCAACTAGCTAGTAAGTTCACTTCTTGTTCCTGGGATTGGATTGATGGTGTCACTTGGGTGTCTGCTGATTCCGCCCATAAGAAGGCTACAGGACGTCAAACAGCTAAGTTCTCACGTCTCCTTGACAAACCATCCCTGCAAGTTCCGTGCAAGACTGTCATCAATTTGAGTAGCATGGTGTTGAGTGATGATGCGGTCTCGATTTTGCAGAGAGGTCTCAACTTCGCTCCCACCCCCAAGTTCACTCCGGTCGCAGAAATTGTTAGTGCTGGTGAACAGGTTGCAGCTCGACTTCCGCCAGAATCAGCCGAAGAAATACGTCGTGAAACTTGTCGTGCGTTGACGAAATCCAAGCCGATGAAGTCAAATATCAGCAGTAAAGAGAGGGCGGCCATTCGTGATCTGAGGGAGCGCTCTGAAATTGTTGTCTTACCAGCTGACAAAGGCAATGCTACAGTTGTTGTCTCCCATAAGGACTACACTGATAAGATGCAGAGCCTGCTAAATGACGATTACTACCGGAAGATCAGCGTTGACCCTACAAAGAAGGTGGAGAACAAGACGAGGGCGCTTCTCAAAGACGCAGATTTACCGGAGGGTGACGCTAAGAAATTGTTACCCCAAGGTCCGGTACCGCCTAGACTATATGGACTCCCGAAGGTTCACAAAGAGGGGGTACCATTACGCCCCATTGTCAGCAACATCAGGGCACCTACATATTTGTTGGCCAAATACCTGACGGGAATATTAAGTCCTTATGTGGGTAAATGCCCTCATCACATCCGTAATTCCGTGGATTTTGTTAAACGCCTTGATAGCTTCAGGTTGGATGAGTCAGATATCATGGTGAGTTTTGATGTCGTTTCCTTGTTTACGAGGGTACCCCTGCGAGAGTCACTAGAATTGATTAGTCAGAAGTTTGATGAGAAGACCACTGAACTTTTTAGGCATGTCTTGACTTCCACGTATTTTCTTTTTAATGGAGAATACTACGAACAAACGGAGGGAGTCGCCATGGGTAGCCCACTCTCACCGGTGGTAGCGAATTTGTACATGGAGAACTTCGAGGAGGAAGCCCTGTCGTCATCCGTATGGAAACCTACTTGCTTTTTCCGTTACGTGGACGACACGTTCGTCTTCTGGCCACATGGTATGGATAAACTCCTTGACTTCCTTACACATCTAAACTCCATGCACCCCAACATCAAATTCACTATGGAGACTGAAACGGAGGGTAAATTACCTTTCCTTGACGTCTTGGTCAAGAGAAGGGCGGACGGCACCCTAGGTCATGGGGTGTATCGGAAGGCTACGCACACTGATCTGTATTTGCATGCAGACAGCTGCCACCACCCTTCACAGAGGAATGGGGTACTTAAAACTCTAGTACATAGGGCGCGCACTATCTCTGACGCAGAGAGTCTACCCCAGGAATTGGAACATCTGAGAACTGTATTTCGAAAAAATGGGTACTCAGAGTGGCAGATTCAACGTGCTCTCCGCCCACCCACTGCAGCACAACCTGTTGAGATGGATGAAGTCACGAGGGAGAAGGTAGGCATTGCATTTATTCCATACACAGGCGCACTCTCGGGGAAAATCGCCCGCATTCTGAAGAAACACCGGGTCGGAACTGTGTTTTGTCCTCCAAATAAAACTCGTGCACTGGTGGGGAGCGCCAAAGATGACCTCGGTTTGAGGAAGGCCGGCGTGTACCAGATTCCGTGTCAATGTGGCAAGTCGTATATTGGTCAGACGATGCGTACCGTCGAGGATCGATGCCGTGAACACCAGAGGCACACTCGACTGATGTATCCGAGCAAGTCGGCGGTCGCTGAACATTGTTTGTCGGAAAATCACGCCATGGAGTATGACCGCACGAGGATTCTGGTACAGACGTCGAGATACTGGGACAGCGTTGTTAGAGAGGCCATCGAAATTCGCACCAATGACGACCTCATAAACCGGGACGGTGGCTATAATCTTAGCAAGGCTTGGGAACCAGCGATCGGGTTAATCAAGAGTAAATCGAGCAGACGTATAGTTGTGACGACCACGGCGGACAGAGCCATCACACCGACGTCATCTCAGACGCCGTCGCAATCTGTTCCACCGCGCGACCGTGGCGCTGGGCGCGGACGGCGGAGGGAGCGCGCCGCGGGCGGAGGGTATTTAAATCGGCTGCCGCCGCGACCAAACCCAAGCCAGACATTCGCGCTTGAGATGTCGAAGCGAACGGAGCTACGTACTGCGAAGGGTGTGGCAGATCGCCGACCGGCCGCGCTTGCGCCGCCGGCGGCCCCATCTGGCCCCCCACTTATGACGACCGGTGCTATGGCTATGGCTATGGATTTGACGGACACAACTCCGGAAACGTTGAAGACTGCGCTGTCTACTCCGCTGCCAGATTCAGAAGATGAGAGCACTACCGCGCCCCAGCCACGCGGACGCAGCGGGAAACAGAAGAGGAGGGCAACTGTCGCGACGTCCGTTGCTCGCAGCCCGCCGTTCGAGAAGCGATCCAAGCAGGATTACGCCCCTGATGCCGACGGTTTCGTTCCAGCCAGGCGCACTGCAAGACGCATGCTGTCATCGACGGCGCCTCCAACTGCCGTCGCCAACTCATTCGACGCGCTTGCAGACGCGCCGGACCCGCCGCCGCGCGCTCCTGCGCCGAAGAGAGATTCCCATCTCCCGCCGGTGGTCCTCCAATTTCGGCCGCCGTATGGGGAACTGCAGAAGCTGTTGCGCAGCTGGACAACGGCAGTGTACACCGTGAAGCCTGCGGGGCGCGACCTGTACAGGGTCACACTGCGCTCTACTGAAGATTATCGACGGGTCACTCAGGAGGCGTCTGCTCGTGGTATACCATTCTATACCCACGCTTCAGCGCCTGACAAGGTCTTGAAGATTGTCTTCCGCGACCTCCCGTTCAACATGGAAGCCGATCACCTGCATCGGGAACTCGCTGACCTGGGCTTCTATATCAGAGCGGTCGTGAAGATGAAGTCGCCGAAGTCACGCGAAGATATGCCGCTCTTCCTGGTCGTCTGCTCTGACACCGTGGAGAACCGCAAACTCTATCAATTGACGCGGGTCGCCGACGTTCCGGTTCAGACCGAAGATCTTCGCTCCCGGAGAGGCCCTGTGCAGTGTTTTCGCTGCCAGGGGATCAATCACGTCGCGCGCCACTGCTCCATGCCGGACAGGTGTGTTAAATGCGCCGGCGCTCATGCGGGGCGTGCGTGCCCCCGTCCGCCCACCGAGAAGCCCACATGTGCACTCTGTGGCGGTGCTCACGTGGCCAGTTATCGTGGGTGTGAGGTGTGGAAGCGTGCCATCGCTCGACAACGTGGCCAAACACCGGCGCCACGTCAGAAGAGGCCAGCAACGCGACGGCCAGGCGTCTCTTTCGCGGCGGCAACGTCAGGGGCGCCCTCCGCCGCTCCAACTGCGCCGGCTGCTCCTGCTCCAGCCGCATCCGAGGCCGTCCTGCCACCTGATGCTCCTGCGCCTCCAGCGCAGCTGCTAGTGGCGGAACCGGCTGCTGCCTCTCCCGGGACGTCGGCCAGGCCACGCCCCGCTAACCGCCGGCGCGGGAGTCGCCGCCCTGAGGGCACCCAGCCCTTGGCATCATCCGTCGAGCAGCCCCAGACGGACTCTCACAGCGAAGCAGCCACGCCTCCCCCTTCCAGCGCCGGGGCCGCGCCGGCTGCCTCCACCGCTGACCTGGCCAACCTCGTCGCGCAGCTCACGGCTCTGGTGACCAGTGCTACGAAGTTGATTGACGTCCTGTCGCAGCAACTCACCGCTGCAGTGCCGATGGCCTCTACGGCCCCGACCGCTGTCCACACTCCCCAGCCGCACCATGGGCAGCGTTAGAGGGCTCACAGTCGTCGCGTGGAATGCCAATGGCGTCCGCACTCAAGCTGGCGAACTTCGCCAATTTCTCCGTGACGAAGCCGTCGACGTCTGCCTTATTAATGAAACACACCTCAAGCCTGGGGTCGACGTCAGGGCGGCTAACTATTCCAGCTATCGCACCGACCGACCGACGGCGGGTGGCGGAACAGCCGTCTACGTCCGCAACGGCATTCGTCATCATGTGATACAACTTCCCCCGCTGGCAACGCTGGAGGCCACTGGTGTCGTTGTTCACACCTCGGCGGGCGCCATCACGTTCATCGCGGCCTACCGGCCGCCGTCTCGTCCCCTGGTCCCTGCTGACATCGATGCTCTGCTCTCCCTGAGGGGGCAGGTGTTCGTCGCCGGGGACTTCAATAGCAAACACGTCTCCTGGAACTCCAGGATCACCAATGCCGCTGGCCGCTGCCTGCTCCGGGTAGTGGAACGTCACAATGCGCTGGTGGTGGGGCCGTACGACCCGACAATCTTCCCTGCCCGTGGGCTCCCAGATATAATTGACATCGCGGTCGTCAAGGGCGTCCCTCATCAGATCACCGCCACGACGAGGACGGCGCTGTCTTCGGATCATGTCCCTGTAGTTTTTGATATCGACCTCGACGCCCTCCAACAGCCCAGGCGCGGTATCTCACTTGCTGGCATCGACTGGGACAGGTTCCAAGCAGCCGTGACGCATTCACTCGCCGTCGCGCCGCCCCCTGCGGAAGTTGGAGCGGACGAAGCACTTCTGCACTTCGCGGCCGCCACGATCGACGCTGCCACCATGGCGACGCCGCCCCGACCTCGCCCTCCGCCAGACTACTCCCGACAGCTGCCGCCGGACATCCTAGCCGCCATCACCGAGAAGAACAGGGTCTACCGGGAGTGGCAGAGGACGCGAAATGCCAACACCAAGCGCCTCCTCAACAGGATGCGTCGGGACATCCGGGCCGCCATTGACAACCATCGCAACCGCGACTGGACTAACAAGGTCGCCACCCTTTGTCTTGAAGACGGCACAGCCTGGCAGACGACGAAGCGCCTTCTACGACGCACACAACGTATCCCTCCGCTGCTGGTACATGGTCAGGCTGTCTGCGAACCGGCTGCGAAGGCTGATGCCCTCGCGGACGTCTTCGAGGCTGCGTTTACGCCTATCGCAGACCCGATCGACGCTGTCCACGACGACCTGGTTGCTGACCGGCTCCCTCGCTACCTGGAGGCACGCGACGACGACGACGTCATTGAAGAGACGACGGCGGAGGAGGTGTCGTCCATCCTGCGTGTCCTAAACCCCAGGAAAGCTGCGGGCCCAGACGCCGTTTCCAACGCCCTACTGCAGAAGTTGCCACCCGTGGCCGTTACTCATCTTACCGACGTTTTTAATGTCATCCTCCGGTCCTGCAGTTTTCCTCAGTCCTGGAAGCATGCGGAAATCGTGGCGATTCCGAAGATGGGGAAGGATCTGCGGCAGCCAGTGAACTACAGACCTATTAGTTTACTGCCGGCCGTCTCCAAGGTCTTTGAAAGGGTGTACATCAGGCGGCTGCAGCGCCACGTCGACGAGGAAGGCCTCCTGCCCGAAGAGCAGTTCGGATTCCGCAGGGGCCACTCGGCAGTTCACCAACTCCTTCGGCTAGTGGAAGATGCGTTCGTCGCCCTCGAGCAGCGCGAGTTCTTCGGCGCGGTGTTCCTGGACGTGTCGCGTGCCTTCGACAGTGTGTGGCACCGCGGCCTCTTGTTCAAACTTTTTGAACTTGGGGTCCCGACGTCGCACGTCCGTCTCATCGCTTCCTATCTTGCCGATAGGACCTTCCATGTGCGGGCCGCGCAGGGCTTGTCCTCCGTCCGCCGCGTCAACGCCGGCGTGCCGCAGGGCTCGGTCTTGGGGCCTCTCCTGTACTCGCTGTACACGTCTGATGCACCGAAGATCGACCGTGTGCGGCTCGCCCTGTACGCGGATGACACGGCTCTCTATACCAGGAGCCTCAATGCCGCCGTCATGCGCCGCCGTTTGCAGCTCGCCGTTGACACCCTGGCAGCCTGGGCAGTCAAGTGGCGTCTCCAATTCAACGGTGCCAAGACCCAGTTCCTGATCGTCACCAGGCGACTCGTACCTGCGGGTCTGCAACCGCTCACCGTCGGTGGCAGCCCTGTCCTGTGGCGCCCAACGGCGCATTACCTCGGCGTCACCATCGACCGCCGCCTCACGTGGGTTCCGCACATCCGCGAAGTAAAGGCCAAAGTGCGGAACAGGCTCCGCACCCTGTACCCGGTGCTGAATCCCGACTCCCAACTACCACCGCGGCTGGGCATCACCCTGTACAAGGCGCTGCTCCGCCCTGTACTCCAATATGCCGCTGTCGTCTGGGGGAACGCCGCCGACACGAACCTGAAGAAGCTGGAGACATTGCAGAACCGCATCCTTCGGCTGGCCTTACACCTGCCTTATGATTTTCCCACCGCTCATCTACATGACGTCGCGGAAGTACCTCTGCTCCGTGACCTTTTCCAGACGACCGCCCGCACCTTTTACGAACGTGCTGGCCGGTCGCACAATGCCCAAATCCGGACGCTGGGCCGCCAACTGCAGCGCAACGTCACCACCCGCTGGCCACACCTGCTCGCTGCATAGCTAGCTCTGCAGACCTGTGCTGAGGAGGCACCCCAGAAGACAATCCACATATGAAGACGCAACACCAACATGCATGGGAGGCAAAGCACTAACTGCTGTGAACTCCATCACACATCGGAGGATCAGTCATCTCCGTGAAGATCCACGCGACCAAACCCAGTTCCCTCTGAGCAGCCATAGCGTACGGATCTCCGTGCCGGCACGTTCACAGGAGCTCAGTCCGTCAGTTCACCTGATGATGGCGACATGTTTGATCGCCGAAATATTGTGCCCGTTGGACACTATAGACCGGCACCATACCCGTGGATATTTTGATTATCAAATACGCCGGGAGAAACTCAAGAATCACATCATACACCTTTACGGGGAGGAGATGTATCGCAGCATGAAGAAATTTGAAAAGTTGCGCCACCGTAGATGTCGTTTGCTAAGTACTCTTGCCTTTCTAAAGAGATGTCGTTCCGAGAATGTTGTTCCAAATTTTGCTAAGGTTATGCATCACATCGATTCTGCAGCAGCTAAAAGAATCAAGAAACGAGCCAGCCTCGCATTGGTACGTGAGAGAGTGCAATTCACCCGCCGGAGCCTTGAGTTTATCTCACAGGAATTACTCAAACTACATTTGCAACTAGCTAGTAAGTTCACTTCTTGTTCCTGGGATTGGATTGATGGTGTCACCTGGGTGTCTGCTGATTCCGCCCATAAGAAGGCTACAGGACGTCAAACAGCTAAGTTCTCACGTCTCCTTGACAAACCATCCCTGCAAGTTCCGTGCAAGACTGTCATCAATTTGAGTGGCATGGTGTTGAGTGATGATGCGGTCTCGGTTTTGCAGAGAGGTCTCAACTTCGCTCCCACCCCCAAGTTCACTCCGGTCGCAGAAATTGTTAGTGCTGTTGAACAGGTTGCAGCTCGACTTCCGCCAGAATCAGCCGAAGAAATACGTCGTGAAACTTGTCGTGCGTTGACGAAATCCAAGCCGATGAAGTCAAATATCAGCAGTAAAGAGAGGGCGGCCATTCGTGATCTGAGGGAGCGCTCTGAAATTGTTGTCTTACCAGCTGACAAAGGCAATGCTACAGTTGTTGTCTCCCATAAGGACTACACTGATAAGATGCAGAGCCTGCTAAATGACGATTCCTACCGGAAGATCAGCGTTGACCCTACAAAGAAGGTGGAGAACAAGACGAGGGCGCTTCTCAAAGACGCAGATTTACCGGAGGGTGACGCTAAGAAATTGTTACCCCAAGGTCCGGTACCGCCTAGACTATATGGACTCCCGAAGGTTCACAAAGAGGGGGTACCATTACGCCCCATTGTCAGCAACATCAGGGCACCTACATATTTGTTGGCCAAATACCTGACGGGAATATTAAGTCCTTATGTGGGTAAATGCCCTCATCACATCCGTAATTCCGTGGATTTTGTTAAACGCCTTGATAGCTTCAGGTTGGATGAGTCAGATATCATGGTGAGTTTTGATGTCGTTTCCTTGTTTACGAGGGTACCCCTGCGAGAGTCACTAGAATTGATTAGTCAGAAGTTTGATGAGAAGACCACTAAACTTTTTAGGCATGTCTTGACTTCCACGTATTTTCTTTTTAATGGAGAATACTACGAACAAACGGAGGGAGTCGCCATGGGTAGCCCACTCTCACCGGTGGTAGCGAATTTGTACATGGAGAACTTCGAGGAGGAAGCCCTGTCGTCATCCGTATGGAAACCTACTTGCTTTTTCCGTTACGTGGACGACACGTTCGTCATCTGGCCACATGGTATGGATAAACTCCTTGACTTCCTTACACATCTAAACTCCATACACCCCAACATCAAATTCACTATGGAGACTGAAACGGAGGGTAAATTACCTTTCCTTGACGTCTTGGTCAAGAGAAGGGCGGACGGCACCCTAGGTCATGGGGTGTATCGGAAGGCTACGCACACTGATCTGTATTTGCATGCAGACAGCTGCCACCACCCTTCACAGAGGAATGGGGTACTTAAAACTCTAGTACATATGATGATCGCCGAAATATTGTGCCCGTTGGACACTATAGACCGGCAGCATACCCGTGGATATTTTGATTATCAAATACGCCGGGAGAAACTCAAGAATCACATCATACACCTTTACGGGGAGGAGATGTATCGCAGCATGAAGAAATTTGAAAAGTTGCGCCACCGTAGATGTCGTTTGCTAAGTACTCTTGCCTTTCTAAAGAGATGTCGTTCCGAGAATTTTGTTCCAAATTTTGCTAAGGTTATGCATCACATCGATTCTGCAGCAGCTAAAAGAATCAAGAAACGAGCCAGCCTCGCATTGGTACGTGAGAGAGTGCAATTCACCCGCCGGAGCCTTGAGTTTATCTCACAGGAATTACTCAAACTACATTTGCAACTAGCTAGTAAGTTCACTTCTTGTTCCTGGGATTGGATTGATGGTGTCACCTGGGTGTCTGCTGATTCCGCCCATAAGAGGGCTACAGGACGTCAAACAGCTAAGTTCTCGCGTCTCCTTGACAAACCATCCCTGCAAGTTCCGTGCAAGACTGTCATCAATTTGAGTGGCATGGTGTTGAGTGATGATGCGGTCTCGGTTTTGCAGAGAGGTCTCAACTTCGCTCCCACCCCCAAGTTCACTCCGGTCGCAGAAATTGTTAGTGCTGTTGAACAGGTTGCAGCTCGACTTCCGCCAGAATCAGCCGAAGAAATACGTCGTGAAACTTGTCGTGCGTTGACGAAATCCAAGCCGATGAAGTCAAATATCAGCAGTAAAGAGAGGGCGGCCATTCGTGATCTGAGGGAGCGCTCTGAAATTGTTGTCTTACCAGCTGACAAAGGCAATGCTACAGTTGTTGTCTCCCATAAGGACTACACTGATAAGATGCAGAGCCTGCTAAATGACGATTCCTACCGGAAGATCAGCGTTGACCCTACAAAGAAGGTGGAGAACAAGACGAGGGCGCTTCTCAAAGACGCAGATTTACCGGAGGGTGACGCTAAGAAATTGTTACCCCAAGGTCCGGTACCGCCTAGACTATATGGACTCCCGAAGGTTCACAAAGAGGGGGTACCATTACGCCCCATTGTCAGCAACATCAGGGCACCTACATATTTGTTGGCCAAATACCTGACGGGAATATTAAGTCCTTATGTGGGTAAATGCCCTCATCACATCCGTAATTCCGTGGATTTTGTTAAACGCCTTGATAGCTTCAGGTTGGATGAGTCAGATATCATGGTGAGTTTTGATGTCGTTTCCTTGTTTACGAGGGTACCCCTGCGAGAGTCACTAGAATTGATTAGTCAGAAGTTTGATGAGAAGACCACTGAACTTTTTAGGCATGTCTTGACTTCCACGTATTTTCTTTTTAATGGAGAATACTACGAACAAACGGAGGGAGTCGCCATGGGTAGCCCACTCTCACCGGTGGTAGCGAATTTGTACATGGAGAACTTCGAGGAGGAAGCCCTGTCGTCATCCGTATGGAAACCTACTTGCTTTTTCCGTTACGTGGACGACACGTTCGTCATCTGGCCACATGGTATGGATAAACTCCTTGACTTCCTTACACATCTAAACTCCATACACCCCAACATCAAATTCACTATGGAGACTGAAACGGAGGGTAAATTACCTTTCCTTGACGTCTTGGTCAAGAGAAGGGCGGACGGCACCCTAGGTCATGGGGTGTATCGGAAGGCTACGCACACTGATCTGTATTTGCATGCAGACAGCTGCCACCACCCTTCACAGAGGAATGGGGTACTTAAAACTCTAGTACATAGGGCGCGCACTATCTCTGACGCAGAGAGTCTACCCCAGGAATTGGAACATCTGAGAACTGTATTTCGAAAAAATGGGTACTCAGAGTGGCAGATTCAACGTGCTCTCCCCCCACCCACTGCAGCACAACCTGTTGAGATGGATGAAGTCACGAGGGAGGAGGTAGGCATTGCATTTATTCCATACACAGGCGCACTCTCGGGGAAAATCGCCCGCATTCTGAAGAAACACCGGGTCGGAACTGTGTTTTGTCCTCCAAATAAAACTCGTGCACTGGTGGGGAGCGCCAAAGATGACCTCGGTTTGAGGAAGGCCGGCGTGTACCAGATTCCGTGTCAATGTGGCAAGTCGTATATTGGTCAGACGATGCGTACCGTCGAGGATCGAAGCCGTGAACACCAGAGGCACACTCGACTGATGTATCCGAGCAAGTCGGCGGTCGCTGAACATTGTTTGTCGGAAAATCACGCCATGGAGTATGACCGCACGAGGATTCTGGTACAGACGTCGAGATACTGGGACAGCGTTGTTAGAGAGGCCATCGAAATTCGCACCAATGACGACCTCATAAACCGGGACGGTGGCTATAATCTTAGCAAGGCTTGGGAACCAGCGATCGGGTTAATCAAGAGTAAATCGAGCAGACGTATAGTTGTGACGACCACGGCGGACAGAGCCATCACACCGACGTCATCTCAGACGCCGTCGCAATCTGTTCCACCGCGCGACCGTGGCGCTGGGCGCGGACGGCGGAGGGAGCGCGCCGCGGGCGGAGGGTATTTAAATCGGCCGCCGCCGCGACCAAACCCAGTTCCCTCTGAGCAGCCATAGCGTACGGATCTCCGTGCCGGCACGTTCACAGGAGCTCAGTCCGTCAGTTCACCTGATGATGGCGACATGTTTGATCGCCGAAATATTGTGCCCGTTGGACACTATAGACCGGCACCATACCCGTGGATATTTTGATTATCAAATACGCCGGGAGAAACTCAAGAATCACATCATACACCTTTACGGGGAGGAGATGTATCGCAGCATGAAGAAATTTGAAAAGTTGCGCCACCGTAGATGTCGTTTGCTAAGTACTCTTGCCTTTCTAAAGAGATGTCGTTCCGAGAATGTTGTTCCAAATTTTGCTAAGGTTATGCATCACATCGATTCTGCAGCAGCTAAAAGAATCAAGAAACGAGCCAGCCTCGCATTGGTACGTGAGAGAGTGCAATTCACCCGCCGGAGCCTTGAGTTTATCTCACAGGAATTACTCAAACTACATTTGCAACTAGCTAGTAAGTTCACTTCTTGTTCCTGGGATTGGATTGATGGTGTCACCTGGGTGTCTGCTGATTCCGCCCATAAGAAGGCTACAGGACGTCAAACAGCTAAGTTCTCACGTCTCCTTGACAAACCATCCCTGCAAGTTCCGTGCAAGACTGTCATCAATTTGAGTGGCATGGTGTTGAGTGATGATGCGGTCTCGGTTTTGCAGAGAGGTCTCAACTTCGCTCCCACCCCCAAGTTCACTCCGGTCGCAGAAATTGTTAGTGCTGTTGAACAGGTTGCAGCTCGACTTCCGCCAGAATCAGCCGAAGAAATACGTCGTGAAACTTGTCGTGCGTTGACGAAATCCAAGCCGATGAAGTCAAATATCAGCAGTAAAGAGAGGGCGGCCATTCGTGATCTGAGGGAGCGCTCTGAAATTGTTGTCTTACCAGCTGACAAAGGCAATGCTACAGTTGTTGTCTCCCATAAGGACTACACTGATAAGATGCAGAGCCTGCTAAATGACGATTCCTACCGGAAGATCAGCGTTGACCCTACAAAGAAGGTGGAGAACAAGACGAGGGCGCTTCTCAAAGACGCAGATTTACCGGAGGGTGACGCTAAGAAATTGTTACCCCAAGGTCCGGTACCGCCTAGACTATATGGACTCCCGAAGGTTCACAAAGAGGGGGTACCATTACGCCCCATTGTCAGCAACATCAGGGCACCTACATATTTGTTGGCCAAATACCTGACGGGAATATTAAGTCCTTATGTGGGTAAATGCCCTCATCACATCCGTAATTCCGTGGATTTTGTTAAACGCCTTGATAGCTTCAGGTTGGATGAGTCAGATATCATGGTGAGTTTTGATGTCGTTTCCTTGTTTACGAGGGTACCCCTGCGAGAGTCACTAGAATTGATTAGTCAGAAGTTTGATGAGAAGACCACTAAACTTTTTAGGCATGTCTTGACTTCCACGTATTTTCTTTTTAATGGAGAATACTACGAACAAACGGAGGGAGTCGCCATGGGTAGCCCACTCTCACCGGTGGTAGCGAATTTGTACATGGAGAACTTCGAGGAGGAAGCCCTGTCGTCATCCGTATGGAAACCTACTTGCTTTTTCCGTTACGTGGACGACACGTTCGTCATCTGGCCACATGGTATGGATAAACTCCTTGACTTCCTTACACATCTAAACTCCATACACCCCAACATCAAATTCACTATGGAGACTGAAACGGAGGGTAAATTACCTTTCCTTGACGTCTTGGTCAAGAGAAGGGCGGACGGCACCCTAGGTCATGGGGTGTATCGGAAGGCTACGCACACTGATCTGTATTTGCATGCAGACAGCTGCCACCACCCTTCACAGAGGAATGGGGTACTTAAAACTCTAGTACATATGATGATCGCCGAAATATTGTGCCCGTTGGACACTATAGACCGGCAGCATACCCGTGGATATTTTGATTATCAAATACGCCGGGAGAAACTCAAGAATCACATCATACACCTTTACGGGGAGGAGATGTATCGCAGCATGAAGAAATTTGAAAAGTTGCGCCACCGTAGATGTCGTTTGCTAAGTACTCTTGCCTTTCTAAAGAGATGTCGTTCCGAGAATTTTGTTCCAAATTTTGCTAAGGTTATGCATCACATCGATTCTGCAGCAGCTAAAAGAATCAAGAAACGAGCCAGCCTCGCATTGGTACGTGAGAGAGTGCAATTCACCCGCCGGAGCCTTGAGTTTATCTCACAGGAATTACTCAAACTACATTTGCAACTAGCTAGTAAGTTCACTTCTTGTTCCTGGGATTGGATTGATGGTGTCACCTGGGTGTCTGCTGATTCCGCCCATAAGAGGGCTACAGGACGTCAAACAGCTAAGTTCTCGCGTCTCCTTGACAAACCATCCCTGCAAGTTCCGTGCAAGACTGTCATCAATTTGAGTGGCATGGTGTTGAGTGATGATGCGGTCTCGGTTTTGCAGAGAGGTCTCAACTTCGCTCCCACCCCCAAGTTCACTCCGGTCGCAGAAATTGTTAGTGCTGTTGAACAGGTTGCAGCTCGACTTCCGCCAGAATCAGCCGAAGAAATACGTCGTGAAACTTGTCGTGCGTTGACGAAATCCAAGCCGATGAAGTCAAATATCAGCAGTAAAGAGAGGGCGGCCATTCGTGATCTGAGGGAGCGCTCTGAAATTGTTGTCTTACCAGCTGACAAAGGCAATGCTACAGTTGTTGTCTCCCATAAGGACTACACTGATAAGATGCAGAGCCTGCTAAATGACGATTCCTACCGGAAGATCAGCGTTGACCCTACAAAGAAGGTGGAGAACAAGACGAGGGCGCTTCTCAAAGACGCAGATTTACCGGAGGGTGACGCTAAGAAATTGTTACCCCAAGGTCCGGTACCGCCTAGACTATATGGACTCCCGAAGGTTCACAAAGAGGGGGTACCATTACGCCCCATTGTCAGCAACATCAGGGCACCTACATATTTGTTGGCCAAATACCTGACGGGAATATTAAGTCCTTATGTGGGTAAATGCCCTCATCACATCCGTAATTCCGTGGATTTTGTTAAACGCCTTGATAGCTTCAGGTTGGATGAGTCAGATATCATGGTGAGTTTTGATGTCGTTTCCTTGTTTACGAGGGTACCCCTGCGAGAGTCACTAGAATTGATTAGTCAGAAGTTTGATGAGAAGACCACTGAACTTTTTAGGCATGTCTTGACTTCCACGTATTTTCTTTTTAATGGAGAATACTACGAACAAACGGAGGGAGTCGCCATGGGTAGCCCACTCTCACCGGTGGTAGCGAATTTGTACATGGAGAACTTCGAGGAGGAAGCCCTGTCGTCATCCGTATGGAAACCTACTTGCTTTTTCCGTTACGTGGACGACACGTTCGTCATCTGGCCACATGGTATGGATAAACTCCTTGACTTCCTTACACATCTAAACTCCATACACCCCAACATCAAATTCACTATGGAGACTGAAACGGAGGGTAAATTACCTTTCCTTGACGTCTTGGTCAAGAGAAGGGCGGACGGCACCCTAGGTCATGGGGTGTATCGGAAGGCTACGCACACTGATCTGTATTTGCATGCAGACAGCTGCCACCACCCTTCACAGAGGAATGGGGTACTTAAAACTCTAGTACATAGGGCGCGCACTATCTCTGACGCAGAGAGTCTACCCCAGGAATTGGAACATCTGAGAACTGTATTTCGAAAAAATGGGTACTCAGAGTGGCAGATTCAACGTGCTCTCCCCCCACCCACTGCAGCACAACCTGTTGAGATGGATGAAGTCACGAGGGAGGAGGTAGGCATTGCATTTATTCCATACACAGGCGCACTCTCGGGGAAAATCGCCCGCATTCTGAAGAAACACCGGGTCGGAACTGTGTTTTGTCCTCCAAATAAAACTCGTGCACTGGTGGGGAGCGCCAAAGATGACCTCGGTTTGAGGAAGGCCGGCGTGTACCAGATTCCGTGTCAATGTGGCAAGTCGTATATTGGTCAGACGATGCGTACCGTCGAGGATCGAAGCCGTGAACACCAGAGGCACACTCGACTGATGTATCCGAGCAAGTCGGCGGTCGCTGAACATTGTTTGTCGGAAAATCACGCCATGGAGTATGACCGCACGAGGATTCTGGTACAGACGTCGAGATACTGGGACAGCGTTGTTAGAGAGGCCATCGAAATTCGCACCAATGACGACCTCATAAACCGGGACGGTGGCTATAATCTTAGCAAGGCTTGGGAACCAGCGATCGGGTTAATCAAGAGTAAATCGAGCAGACGTATAGTTGTGACGACCACGGCGGACAGAGCCATCACACCGACGTCATCTCAGACGCCGTCGCAATCTGTTCCACCGCGCGACCGTGGCGCTGGGCGCGGACGGCGGAGGGAGCGCGCCGCGGGCGGAGGGTATTTAAATCGGCCGCCGCCGCGACCAAACCCAGTTCCCTCTGAGCAGCCATAGCGTACGGATCTCCGTGCCGGCACGTTCACAGGAGCTCAGTCCGTCAGTTCACCTGATGATGGCGACATGTTTGATCGCCGAAATATTGTGCCCGTTGGACACTATAGACCGGCACCATACCCGTGGATATTTTGATTATCAAATACGCCGGGAGAAACTCAAGAATCACATCATACACCTTTACGGGGAGGAGATGTATCGCAGTATGAAGAAATTTGAAAAGTTGCGCCACCGTAGATGTCGTTTGCTAAGTACTCTTGCCTTTCTAAAGAGATGTCGTTCCGAGAATGTTGTTCCAAATTTTGCTAAGGTTATGCATCACATCGATTCTGCAGCAGCTAAAAGAATCAAGAAACGAGCCAGCCTCGCATTGGTACGTGAGAGAGTGCAATTCACCCGCCGGAGCCTTGAGTTTATCTCACAGGAATTACTCAAACTACATTTGCAACTAGCTAGTAAGTTCACTTCTTGTTCCTGGGATTGGATTGATGGTGTCACCTGGGTGTCTGCTGATTCCGCCCATAAGAAGGCTACAGGACGTCAAACAGCTAAGTTCTCACGTCTCCTTGACAAACCATCCCTGCAAGTTCCGTGCAAGACTGTCATCAATTTGAGTGGCATGGTGTTGAGTGATGATGCGGTCTCGGTTTTGCAGAGAGGTCTCAACTTCGCTCCCACCCCCAAGTTCACTCCGGTCGCAGAAATTGTTAGTGCTGTTGAACAGGTTGCAGCTCGACTTCCGCCAGAATCAGCCGAAGAAATACGTCGTGAAACTTGTCGTGCGTTGACGAAATCCAAGCCGATGAAGTCAAATATCAGCAGTAAAGAGAGGGCGGCCATTCGTGATCTGAGGGAGCGCTCTGAAATTGTTGTCTTACCAGCTGACAAAGGCAATGCTACAGTTGTTGTCTCCCATAAGGACTACACTGATAAGATGCAGAGCCTGCTAAATGACGATTCCTACCGGAAGATCAGCGTTGACCCTACAAAGAAGGTGGAGAACAAGACGAGGGCGCTTCTCAAAGACGCAGATTTACCGGAGGGTGACGCTAAGAAATTGTTACCCCAAGGTCCGGTACCGCCTAGACTATATGGACTCCCGAAGGTTCACAAAGAGGGGGTACCATTACGCCCCATTGTCAGCAACATCAGGGCACCTACATATTTGTTGGCCAAATACCTGACGGGAATATTAAGTCCTTATGTGGGTAAATGCCCTCATCACATCCGTAATTCCGTGGATTTTGTTAAACGCCTTGATAGCTTCAGGTTGGATGAGTCAGATATCATGGTGAGTTTTGATGTCGTTTCCTTGTTTACGAGGGTACCCCTGCGAGAGTCACTAGAATTGATTAGTCAGAAGTTTGATGAGAAGACCACTGAACTTTTTAGGCATGTCTTGACTTCCACGTATTTTCTTTTTAATGGAGAATACTACGAACAAACGGAGGGAGTCGCCATGGGTAGCCCACTCTCACCGGTGGTAGCGAATTTGTACATGGAGAACTTCGAGGAGGAAGCCCTGTCGTCATCCGTATGGAAACCTACTTGCTTTTTCCGTTACGTGGACGACACGTTCGTCATCTGGCCACATGGTATGGATAAACTCCTTGACTTCCTTACACATCTAAACTCCATACACCCCAACATCAAATTCACTATGGAGACTGAAACGGAGGGTAAATTACCTTTCCTTGACGTCCTGGTCAAGAGAAGGGCGGACGGCACCCTAGGTCATGGGGTGTATCGGAAGGCTACGCACACTGATCTGTATTTGCATGCAGACAGCTGCCACCACCCTTCACAGAGGAATGGGGTACTTAAAACTCTAGTACATAGGGCGCGCACTATCTCTGACGCAGAGAGTCTACCCCAGGAATTGGAACATCTGAGAACTGTATTTCGAAAAAATGGGTACTCAGAGTGGCAGATTCAACGTGCTCTCCGCCCACCCACTGCAGCACAACCTGTTGAGATGGATGAAGTCACGAGGGAGGAGGTAGGCATTGCATTTATTCCATACACAGGCGCACTCTCGGGGAAAATCGCCCGCATTCTGAAGAAACACCGGGTCGGAACTGTGTTTTGTCCTCCAAATAAAACTCGTGCACTGGTGGGGAGCTCCAAAGATGACCTCGGTTTGAGGAAGGCCGGCGTGTACCAGATTCCGTGTCAATGTGGCAAGTCGTATATTGGTCAGACGATGCGTACCGTCGAGGATCGATGCCGTGAACACCAGAGGCACACTCGACTGATGTATCCCAGCAAGTCGGCAGTCGCTGAACATTGTTTGTCGGAAAATCACGCCATGGAGTATGACCGCACGAGGATTCTGGTACAGACGTCGAGATACTGGGACAGCGTTGTTAGAGAGGCCATCGAAATTCGCACCAATGACGACCTCATAAACCGGGACGGTGGCTATAATCTTAGCAAGGCTTGGGAACCAGCGATCGGGTTAATCAAGAGTAAATCGAGCAGACGTATAGTTGTGACGACCACGGCGGACAGAGCCATCACACCGACGTCATCTCAGACGCCGTCGCAATCTGTTCCACCGCGCGACCGTGGCGCTGGGCGCGGACGGCGGAGGGAGCGCGCCGCGGGCGGAGGGTATTTAAATCGGCCGCCGCCGCGACCAAACCCAGTTCCCTCTGAGCAGCCATAGCGTACGGATCTCCGTGCCGGCACGTTCACAGGAGCTCAGTCCGTCAGTTCACCTGATGATGGCGACATGTTTGATCGCCGAAATATTGTGCCCGTTGGACACTATAGACCGGCAGCAAACCCGTGGATATTTTGATTATCAAATACGCCGGGAGAAACTCAAGAATCACATCATACACCTTTACGGGGAGGAGATGTATCGCAGCATGAAGAAATTTGAAAAGTTGCGCCACCGTAGATGTCGTTTGCTAAGTACTCTTGCCTTTCTAAAGAGATGTCGTTCCGAGAATGTTGTTCCAAATTTTGCTAAGGTTATGCATCACATCGATTCTGCAGCAGCTAAAAGAATCAAGAAACGAGCCAGCCTCGCATTGGTACGTGAGAGAGTGCAATTCACCCGCCGGAGCCTTGAGTTTATCTCACAGGAATTACTCAAACTACATTTGCAACTAGCTAGTAAGTTCACTTCTTGTTCCTGGGATTGGATTGATGGTGTCACCTGGGTGTCTGCTGATTCCGCCCATAAGAAGGCTACAGGACGTCAAACAGCTAAGTTCTCACGTCTCCTTGACAAACCATCCCTGCAAGTTCCGTGCAAGACTGTCATCAATTTGAGTGGCATGGTGTTGAGTGATGATGCGGTCTCGGTTTTGCAGAGAGGTCTCAACTTCGCTCCCACCCCCAAGTTCACTCCGGTCGCAGAAATTGTTAGTGCTGTTGAACAGGTTGCAGCTCGACTTCCGCCAGAATCAGCCGAAGAAATACGTCGTGAAACTTGTCGTGCGTTGACGAAATCCAAGCCGATGAAGTCAAATATCAGCAGTAAAGAGAGGGCGGCCATTCGTGATCTGAGGGAGCGCTCTGAAATTGTTGTCTTACCAGCTGACAAAGGCAATGCTACAGTTGTTGTCTCCCATAAGGACTACACTGATAAGATGCAGAGCCTGCTAAATGACGATTCCTACCGGAAGATCAGCGTTGACCCTACAAAGAAGGTGGAGAACAAGACGAGGGCGCTTCTCAAAGACGCAGATTTACCGGAGGGTGACGCTAAGAAATTGTTACCCCAAGGTCCGGTACCGCCTAGACTATATGGACTCCCGAAGGTTCACAAAGAGGGGGTACCATTACGCCCCATTGTCAGCAACATCAGGGCACCTACATATTTGTTGGCCAAATACCTGACGGGAATATTAAGTCCTTATGTGGGTAAATGCCCTCATCACATCCGTAATTCCGTGGATTTTGTTAAACGCCTTGATAGCTTCAGGTTGGATGAGTCAGATATCATGGTGAGTTTTGATGTCGTTTCCTTGTTTACGAGGGTACCCCTGCGAGAGTCACTAGAATTGATTAGTCAGAAGTTTGATGAGAAGACCACTAAACTTTTTAGGCATGTCTTGACTTCCACGTATTTTCTTTTTAATGGAGAATACTACGAACAAACGGAGGGAGTCGCCATGGGTAGCCCACTCTCACCGGTGGTAGCGAATTTGTACATGGAGAACTTCGAGGAGGAAGCCCTGTCGTCATCCGTATGGAAACCTACTTGCTTTTTCCGTTACGTGGACGACACGTTCGTCATCTGGCCACATGGTATGGATAAACTCCTTGACTTCCTTACACATCTAAACTCCATACACCCCAACATCAAATTCACTATGGAGACTGAAACGGAGGGTAAATTACCTTTCCTTGACGTCTTGGTCAAGAGAAGGGCGGACGGCACCCTAGGTCATGGGGTGTATCGGAAGGCTACGCACACTGATCTGTATTTGCATGCAGACAGCTGCCACCACCCTTCACAGAGGAATGGGGTACTTAAAACTCTAGTACATATGATGATCGCCGAAATATTGTGCCCGTTGGACACTATAGACCGGCAGCATACCCGTGGATATTTTGATTATCAAATACGCCGGGAGAAACTCAAGAATCACATCATACACCTTTACGGGGAGGAGATGTATCGCAGCATGAAGAAATTTGAAAAGTTGCGCCACCGTAGATGTCGTTTGCTAAGTACTCTTGCCTTTCTAAAGAGATGTCGTTCCGAGAATGTTGTTCCAAATTTTGCTAAGGTTATGCATCACATCGATTCTGCAGCAGCTAAAAGAATCAAGAAACGAGCCAGCCTCGCATTGGTACGTGAGAGAGTGCAATTCACCCGCCGGAGCCTTGAGTTTATCTCACAGGAATTACTCAAACTACATTTGCAACTAGCTAGTAAGTTCACTTCTTGTTCCTGGGATTGGATTGATGGTGTCACCTGGGTGTCTGCTGATTCCGCCCATAAGAAGGCTACAGGACGTCAAACAGCTAAGTTCTCACGTCTCCTTGACAAACCATCCCTGCAAGTTCCGTGCAAGACTGTCATCAATTTGAGTGGCATGGTGTTGAGTGATGATGCGGTCTCGGTTTTGCAGAGAGGTCTCAACTTCGCTCCCACCCCCAAGTTCACTCCGGTCGCAGAAATTGTTAGTGCTGTTGAACAGGTTGCAGCTCGACTTCCGCCAGAATCAGCCGAAGAAATACGTCGTGAAACTTGTCGTGCGTTGACGAAATCCAAGCCGATGAAGTCAAATATCAGCAGTAAAGAGAGGGCGGCCATTCGTGATCTGAGGGAGCGCTCTGAAATTGTTGTCTTACCAGCTGACAAAGGCAATGCTACAGTTGTTGTCTCCCATAAGGACTACACTGATAAGATGCAGAGCCTGCTAAATGACGATTCCTACCGGAAGATCAGCGTTGACCCTACAAAGAAGGTGGAGAACAAGACGAGGGCGCTTCTCAAAGACGCAGATTTCCGGAGGGTGACGCTAAGAAATTGTTACCCCAAGGTCCGGTACCGCCTAGACTATATGGACTCCCGAAGGTTCACAAAGAGGGGGTACCATTACGCCCCATTGTCAGCAACATCAGGGCACCTACATATTTGTTGGCCAAATACCTGACGGGAATATTAAGTCCTTATGTGGGTAAATGCCCTCATCACATCCGTAATTCCGTGGATTTTGTTAAACGCCTTGATAGCTTCAGGTTGGATGAGTCAGATATCATGGTGAGTTTTGATGTCGTTTCCTTGTTTACGAGGGTACCCCTGCGAGAGTCACTAGAATTGATTAGTCAGAAGTTTGATGAGAAGACCACTGAACTTTTTAGGCATGTCTTGACTTCCACGTATTTTCTTTTTAATGGAGAATACTACGAACAAACGGAGGGAGTCGCCATGGGTAGCCCACTCTCACCGGTGGTAGCGAATTTGTACATGGAGAACTTCGAGGAGGAAGCCCTGTCGTCATCCGTATGGAAACCTACTTGCTTTTTCCGTTACGTGGACGACACGTTCGTCATCTGGCCACATGGTATGGATAAACTCCTTGACTTCCTTACACATCTAAACTCCATACACCCCAACATCAAATTCACTATGGAGACTGAAACGGAGGGTAAATTACCTTTCCTTGACGTCTTGGTCAAGAGAAGGGCGGACGGCACCCTAGGTCATGGGGTGTATCGGAAGGCTACGCACACTGATCTGTATTTGCATGCAGACAGCTGCCACCACCCTTCACAGAGGAATGGGGTACTTAAAACTCTAGTACATAGGGCGCGCACTATCTCTGACGCAGAGAGTCTACCCCAGGAATTGGAACATCTGAGAACTGTATTTCGAAAAAATGGGTACTCAGAGTGGCAGATTCAACGTGCTCTCCGCCCACCCACTGCAGCACAACCTGTTGAGATGGATGAAGTCACGAGGGAGGAGGTAGGCATTGCATTTATTCCATACACAGGCGCACTCTCGGGGAAAATCGCCCGCATTCTGAAGAAACACCGGGTCGGAACTGTGTTTTGTCCTCCAAATAAAACTCGTGCACTGGTGGGGAGCGCCAAAGATGACCTCGGTTTGAGGAAGGCCGGCGTGTACCAGATTCCGTGTCAATGTGGCAAGTCGTATATTGGTCAGACGATGCGTACCGTCGAGGATCGATGCTGTGAACACCAGAGGCACACTCGACTGATGTATCCGAGCAAGTCGGCGGTCGCTGAACATTGTTTGTCGGAAAATCACGCCATGGAGTATGACCGCACGAGGATTCTGGTACAGACGTCGAGATACTGGGACAGCGTTGTTAGAGAGGCCGTCGAAATTCGCACCAATGACGACCTCATAAACCGGGACGGTGGCTATAATCTTAGCAAGGCTTGGGAACCAGCGATAGGGTTAATCAAGAGTAAATCGAGCAGACGTATAGTTGTGACGACCACGGCGGACAGAGCCATCACACCGACGTCATCTCAGACGCCGTCGCAATCTGTTCCACCGCGCGACCGTGGCGCTGGGCGCGGACGGCGGAGGGAGCGCGCCGCGGGCGGAGGGTATTTAAATCGGCCGCCGCCGCGACCAAACCCAGTTCCCTCTGAGCAGCCATAGCGTACGGATCTCCGTGCCGGCACGTTCACAGGAGCTCAGTCCGTCAGTTCACCTGATGATGGCGACATGTTTGATCGCCGAAATATTGTGCCCGTTGGACACTATAGACCGGCAGCATACCCGTGGATATTTTGATTATCAAATACGCCGGGAGAAACTCAAGAATCACATCATACACCTTTACGGGGAGGAGATGTATCGCAGCATGAAGAAATTTGGAAAGTTGCGCCACCGTAGATGTCGTTTGCTAAGTACTCTTGCCTTTCTAAAGAGATGTCGTTCCGAGAATGTTGTTCCAAATTTTGCTAAGGTTATGCATCACATCGATTCTGCAGCAGCTAAAAGAATCAAGAAACGAGCCAGCCTCGCATTGGTACGTGAGAGAGTGCAATTCACCCGCCGGAGCCTTGAGTTTATCTCACAGGAATTACTCAAACTACATTTGCAACTAGCTAGTAAGTTCACTTCTTGTTCCTGGGATTGGATTGATGGTGTCACCTGGGTGTCTGCTGATTCCGCCCATAAGAAGGCTACAGGACGTCAAACAGCTAAGTTCTCACGTCTCCTTGACAAACCATCCCTGCAAGTTCCGTGCAAGACTGTCATCAATTTGAGTGGCATGGTGTTGAGTGATGATGCGGTCTCGGTTTTGCAGAGAGGTCTCAACTTCGCTCCCACCCCCAAGTTCACTCCGGTCGCAGAAATTGTTAGTGCTGTTGAACAGGTTGCAGCTCGACTTCCGCCAGAATCAGCCGAAGAAATACGTCGTGAAACTTGTCGTGCGTTGACGAAATCCAAGCCGATGAAGTCAAATATCAGCAGTAAAGAGAGGGCGGCCATTCGTGATCTGAGGGAGCGCTCTGAAATTGTTGTCTTACCAGCTGACAAAGGCAATGCTACAGTTGTTGTCTCCCATAAGGACTACACTGATAAGATGCAGAGCCTGCTAAATGACGATTCCTACCGGAAGATCAGCGTTGACCCTACAAAGAAGGTGGAGAACAAGACGAGGGCGCTTCTCAAAGACGCAGATTTCCGGAGGGTGACGCTAAGAAATTGTTACCCCAAGGTCCGGTACCGCCTAGACTATATGGACTCCCGAAGGTTCACAAAGAGGGGGTACCATTACGCCCCATTGTCAGCAACATCAGGGCACCTACATATTTGTTGGCCAAATACCTGACGGGAATATTAAGTCCTTATGTGGGTAAATGCCCTCATCACATCCGTAATTCCGTGGATTTTGTTAAACGCCTTGATAGCTTCAGGTTGGATGAGTCAGATATCATGGTGAGTTTTGATGTCGTTTCCTTGTTTACGAGGGTACCCCTGCGAGAGTCACTAGAATTGATTAGTCAGAAGTTTGATGAGAAGACCACTAAACTTTTTAGGCATGTCTTGACTTCCACGTATTTTCTTTTTAATGGAGAATACTACGAACAAACGGAGGGAGTCGCCATGGGTAGCCCACTCTCACCGGTGGTAGCGAATTTGTACATGGAGAACTTCGAGGAGGAAGCCCTGTCGTCATCCGTATGGAAACCTACTTGCTTTTTCCGTTACGTGGACGACACGTTCGTCATCTGGCCACATGGTATGGATAAACTCCTTGACTTCCTTACACATCTAAACTCCATACACCCCAACATCAAATTCACTATGGAGACTGAAACGGAGGGTAAATTACCTTTCCTTGACGTCTTGGTCAAGAGAAGGGCGGACGGCACCCTAGGTCATGGGGTGTATCGGAAGGCTACGCACACTGATCTGTATTTGCATGCAGACAGCTGCCACCACCCTTCACAGAGGAATGGGGTACTTAAAACTCTAGTACATAGGGCGCGCACTATCTCTGACGCAGAGAGTCTACCCCAGGAATTGGAACATCTGAGAACTGTATTTCGAAAAAATGGGTACTCAGAGTGGCAGATTCAACGTGCTCTCCGCCCACCCACTGCAGCACAACCTGTTGAGATGGATGAAGTCACGAGGGAGGAGGTAGGCATTGCATTTATTCCATACACAGGCGCACTCTCGGGGAAAATCGCCCGCATTCTGAAGAAACACCGGGTCGGAACTGTGTTTTGTCCTCCAAATAAAACTCGTGCACTGGTGGGGAGCGCCAAAGATGACCTCGGTTTGAGGAAGGCCGGCGTGTACCAGATTCCGTGTCAATGTGGCAAGTCGTATATTGGTCAGACGATGCGTACCGTCGAGGATCGATGCCGTGAACACCAGAGGCACACTCGACTGATGTATCCGAGCAAGTCGGCGGTCGCTGAACATTGTTTGTCGGAAAATCACGCCATGGAGTATGACCGCACGAGGATTCTGGTACAGACGTCGAGATACTGGGACAGCGTTGTTAGAGAGGCCGTCGAAATTCGCACCAATGACGACCTCATAAACCGGGACGGTGGCTATAATCTTAGCAAGGCTTGGGAACCAGCGATCGGGTTAATCAAGAGTAAATCGAGCAGACGTATAGTTGTGACGACCACGGCGGACAGAGCCATCACACCGACGTCATCTCAGACGCCGTCGCAATCTGTTCCACCGCGCGACCGTGGCGCTGGGCGCGGACGGCGGAGGGAGCGCGCCGCGGGCGGAGGGTATTTAAATCGGCCGCCGCCGCGACCAAACCCAGGACTGCAGCAGCATTCGCGCTTGAGATGTCGAAGCGAACGGAGCTACGTACTGCGAAGGGTGTGGCAGATCGCCGACCGGCCGCGCTTGCGCCGCCGGCGGCCCCATCTGGCCCCCCACTTATGACGACCAGTGCTATGGCTATGGCTATGGATTTGACGGACACAACTCCGGAAACGTTGAAGACTGCGCTGTCTACTCCGCTGCCAGATTCAGAAGATGAGAGCTCTACCGCGCCCCAGCCACGCGGACGCAGCGGGAAACAGAAGCGGAGGGCAACTGTCGCGACGTCCGTTGCTCGCAGCCCGCCGTTTGAGAAGCGATCCAAGCAGGATTACGCCCCTGATGCCGACGGTTTCGTTCCAGCCAGGCGCACTGCAAGACGCATGCTGTCATCGACGGCGCCTCCAACTGCCGTCGCCAACTCATTCGACGCGCTTGAAGACGCGCCGGACCCGCCGCCGCGCGCTCCTGCGCCGAAGAGAGATTCCCATCTCCCGCCGGTGGTCCTCCAATTTCGGCCGCCGTATGGGGAACTGCAGAAGCTGTTGCGCAGCTGGACAACGGCAGTGTACACCGTGAAGCCTGCGGGGCGCGACCTGTACAGGGTCACACTGCGCTCTACTGAAGATTATCGACGGGTCACTCAGGAGGCGTCTGATCGTGGTATACCATTCTATACCCACGCTTCAGCGCCTGACAAGGTCTTGAAGATTGTCTTCCGCGACCTCCCGTTCAACATGGACGCCGATCACCTGCATCGGGAACTCGCTGACCTGGGCTTCTATATCAGAGCGGTCGTGAAGATGAAGTCGCCGAAGTCACGCGAAGATATGCCGCTCTTCCTGGTCGTCTGCTCTGACACCGTGGAGAACCGCAAACTCTATCAATTGACGCGGGTAGCCGACGTTCCGGTTCAGACCGAAGATCTTCGCTCCCGGAGAGGCCCTGTGCAGTGTTTTCGCTGCCAGGGGATCAATCACGTCGCGCGCCACTGCTCCATGCCGGACAGATGTGTTAAATGCGCCGGCGCTCATGCGGGGCGTGCGTGCCCCCGTCCGCCCACCGAGAAGCCAACATGTGCACTCTGTGGCGGTGCTCACGTGGCCAGTTATCGTGGGTGTGAGGTGTGGAAGCGTGCCATCGCTCGACAACGTGGCCAAACACCGGCGCCACGTCAGAAGCGGCCAGCAACGCGACGGCCAGGCGTCTCTTTCGCGGCGGCAACGTCAGGGGCGCCCTCCGCCGCTCCAACTGCGCCGGCTGCTCCTGCTCCTGCCGCATCCGAGGCCGTCCTGCCGCCTGATGCTCCTGCGCCTCCAGCACAGCTGCTAGTGGCGGAACCGGCTGCTGCCTCTCCCGGGACGTCGGCCAGGCCACGCCCCGCTAACCGCCGGCGCGGGAGTCGCCGCCCTGAGGGCACCCAGCCCTTGGCATCATCCGTCGAGCAGCCCCAGACGGACTCTCACAGCGAAGCAGCCACGCCTCCCCCTTCCAGCGCCGGGGCCGCGCCGGCTGCCTCCACCGCTGACCTGGCCAACCTCGTCGCGCAGCTCACCGCTCTGGTGACCAGTGCTACGAAGTTGATTGACGTCCTGTCGCAGCAACTCACCGCTGCAGTGCCGATGGCCTATACGGCCCCGACCGCTGTCCACACTCCCCAGCCGCACCATGGGCAGCGTTAGAGGGCTCACAGTCGTCGCGTGGAATGCCAACGGCGTCCGCACTCAAGCTGGCGAACTTCGCCAATTTCTCCGTGACGAAGCCGTCGACGTCTGCCTTATCAATGAAACACACCTCAAGCCTGGGGTCGACGTCAGGGCGGCTAACTATTCCAGCTATCGCACCGACCGACCGACGGCGGGTGGCGGAACAGCCGTCTACGTCCGCAACGGCATTCGTCATCATGTGATACAACTTCCCCCGCTGGCAACGCTGGAGGCCACTGGTGTCGTTGTTCACACCTCGGCGGGCGCCATCACGTTCGTCGCGGCCTACCGGCCGCCGTCTCGTCCCCTGGACCCTGCTGACATCGATGCTCTGCTCTCCCTGAGGGGGCAGGTGTTCGTCGCCGGGGACTTCAATAGCAAACACGTCTCCTGGAACTCCAGGATCACCAATGCCGCTGGCCGCTGCCTGCTCCGGGTAGTGGAACGTCACAATGCGCTGGTGGTGGGGCCGTACGACCCGACAATCTTCCCTGCCCGTGGGCTCCCAGATATAATTGACATCGCGGTCGTCAAGGGCGTCCCTCATCAGATCACCGCCACGACGAGGACGGCGCTGTCTTCGGATCATGTCCCTGTAGTTTTTGATATCGACCTAGACGCCCTCCAACAGCCCAGGCGCGGTATCTCACTTGCTGGCATCGACTGGGACAGGTTCCAAGCAGCCGTGACGCATTCACTCGCCGTCGCGCCGCCCCCTGCGGAAGTTGGAGCGGACGAAGCACTTCTGCACTTCGCGGCCACCACGATCGACGCTGCCACCATGGCGACGCCGCCCCGACCTCGCCCTCCGCCAGACTACTCCCGACAGCTGCCGCCGGACATCCTTGCCGCCATCACCGAGAAGAACAGGGTCTACCGGGAGTGGCAGAGGACGCGAAATGCCAACACCAAGCGCCTCCTCAACAGGATGCGTCGGGACATCCGGGCCGCCATTGACAACCATCGCAACCGCGACTGGACTAACAAGGTCGCCACCCTTTGTCTTGAAGACGGCACAGCCTGGCAGACGACGAAGCGCCTTCTACGACGCACACAACGTATCCCTCCGCTGCTGGTACGTGGTCAGGCTGTCTGCGAACCGGCTGCGAAGGCTGATGCCCTCGCGGACGTCTTCGAGGCTGCGTTTACGCCTATCGCAGACCCGATCGACGCTGTCCACGACGACCTGGTTGCTGACCGGCTCCCTCGCTACCTGGAGGTACGCGACGACGACGACGTCATTGAAGAGACGACGGCGGAGGAGGTGTCGTCCATCCTGCGTGTCCTAAACCCCAGGAAAGCTGCGGGCCCAGACGAAGTTTCCAACGCCCTACTGCAGAAGTTGCCACCCGTGGCCGTCACTCATCTTACCGACGTTTTTAATGTCATCCTCCGGTCCTGCAGTTTTCCTCAGTCCTGGAAGCATGCGGAAATCGTGGCGATTCCGAAGATGGGGAAGGATCTGCGGCAGCCAGTGAACTACAGACCTATTAGTTTACTGCCGGCCGTCTCCAAGGTCTTTGAAAGGGTGTACATCAGGCGGCTGCAGCGCCACGTCGACGAGGAAGGCCTCCTGCCCGAAGAGCAGTTCGGATTCCGCAGGGGCCACTCGGCAGTTCACCAACTCCTTCGGCTAGTGGAAGATGCGTTCATCGCCCTCGAGCAGCGCGAGTTCTTCGGCGCGGTGTTCCTGGACGTGTCGCGCGCCTTCGACAGTGTGTGGCACCGCGGCCTCTTGTTCAAACTTTTTGAACTTGGGGTCCCGACGTCGCACGTCCGTCTCATCGCTTCCTATCTTGCCGATAGGACCTTCCATGTGCGGGCCGCGCAGGGCTTGTCCTCCGTCCGCCGCATCAACGCCGGCGTGCCGCAGGGCTCGGTCTTGGGGCCTCTCCTGTACTCGCTGTACACGTCTGATGCACCGAAGATCGACCGTGTGCGGCTCGCCCTGTACGCCGATGACACGGCTCTCTATACCAGGAGCCTCAATGCCGCCGTCATGCGCCGCCGTTTGCAGCTCGCTGTTGACACCCTGGCAGCCTGGGCAGTCAAGTGGCGTCTCCAATTCAACGGTGCCAAGACCCAGTTCCTGATCGTCACCAGGCGACTCGTACCTGCGGGTCTGCAACCGCTCACCGTCGGTGGCAGCCCTGTCCTGTGGCGCCCAACGGCGCATTACCTCGGCGTCACCATCGACCGCCGCCTCACGTGGGTTCCGCACATCCGCGAAGTAAAGGCCAAAGTGCGGAACAGGCTCCGCACCCTGTACCCGGTGCTGAATCCCGACTCCCAACTACCACCGCGGCTGGGCATCACCCTGTACAAGGCGCTGCTCCGCCCTGTACTCCAATATGCCGCTGTCGTCTGGGGGAACGCCGCCGACACGAACCTGAAGAAGCTGGAGACATTGCAGAACCGCATCCTTCGGCTGGCCTTACACCTGCCTTACGATTTTCCCACCGCTCATCTACATGACGTCGCGGAAGTACCTCTGCTCCGTGACCTTTTCCAGACGACCGCCCGCACCTTTTACGAACGTGCTGGCCGGTCGCACAATGCCCAAATCCGGACGCTGGGCCGCCAACTGCAGCGCAACGTCACCACCCGCTGGCCACACCTGCTCGCTGCATAGCTAGCTCTGCAGACCTGTGCTGAGGAGGCACCCCAGAAGACAATCCACATATGAAGACGCAACACCAACATGCATGGGAGGCAAAGCACTAACTGCTGTGAACTCCATCACACATCGGAGGATCAGTCATCTCCGTGAAGATCCACGCGACCAAACCCAGTTCCCTCTGAGCAGCCATAGCGTACGGATCTCCGTGCCGGCACGTTCACAGGAGCTCAGTCCGTCAGTTCACCTGATGATGGCGACATGTTTGATCGCCGAAATATTGTGCCCGTTGGACACTATAGACCGGCAGCATACCCGTGGATATTTTGATTATCAAATACGCCGGGAGAAACTCAAGAATCACATCATACACCTTTACGGGGAGGAGATGTATCGCAGCATGAAGAAATTTGGAAAGTTGCGCCACCGTAGATGTCGTTTGCTAAGTACTCTTGCCTTTCTAAAGAGATGTCGTTCCGAGAATGTTGTTCCAAATTTTGCTAAGGTTATGCATCACATCGATTCTGCAGCAGCTAAAAGAATCAAGAAACGAGCCAGCCTCGCATTGGTACGTGAGAGAGTGCAATTCACCCGCCGGAGCCTTGAGTTTATCTCACAGGAATTACTCAAACTACATTTGCAACTAGCTAGTAAGTTCACTTCTTGTTCCTGGGATTGGATTGATGGTGTCACCTGGGTGTCTGCTGATTCCGCCCATAAGAAGGCTACAGGACGTCAAACAGCTAAGTTCTCACGTCTCCTTGACAAACCATCCCTGCAAGTTCCGTGCAAGACTGTCATCAATTTGAGTGGCATGGTGTTGAGTGATGATGCGGTCTCGGTTTTGCAGAGAGGTCTCAACTTCGCTCCCACCCCCAAGTTCACTCCGGTCGCAGAAATTGTTAGTGCTGTTGAACAGGTTGCAGCTCGACTTCCGCCAGAATCAGCCGAAGAAATACGTCGTGAAACTTGTCGTGCGTTGACGAAATCCAAGCCGATGAAGTCAAATATCAGCAGTAAAGAGAGGGCGGCCATTCGTGATCTGAGGGAGCGCTCTGAAATTGTTGTCTTACCAGCTGACAAAGGCAATGCTACAGTTGTTGTCTCCCATAAGGACTACACTGATAAGATGCAGAGCCTGCTAAATGACGATTCCTACCGGAAGATCAGCGTTGACCCTACAAAGAAGGTGGAGAACAAGACGAGGGCGCTTCTCAAAGACGCAGATTTCCGGAGGGTGACGCTAAGAAATTGTTACCCCAAGGTCCGGTACCGCCTAGACTATATGGACTCCCGAAGGTTCACAAAGAGGGGGTACCATTACGCCCCATTGTCAGCAACATCAGGGCACCTACATATTTGTTGGCCAAATACCTGACGGGAATATTAAGTCCTTATGTGGGTAAATGCCCTCATCACATCCGTAATTCCGTGGATTTTGTTAAACGCCTTGATAGCTTCAGGTTGGATGAGTCAGATATCATGGTGAGTTTTGATGTCGTTTCCTTGTTTACGAGGGTACCCCTGCGAGAGTCACTAGAATTGATTAGTCAGAAGTTTGATGAGAAGACCACTAAACTTTTTAGGCATGTCTTGACTTCCACGTATTTTCTTTTTAATGGAGAATACTACGAACAAACGGAGGGAGTCGCCATGGGTAGCCCACTCTCACCGGTGGTAGCGAATTTGTACATGGAGAACTTCGAGGAGGAAGCCCTGTCGTCATCCGTATGGAAACCTACTTGCTTTTTCCGTTACGTGGACGACACGTTCGTCATCTGGCCACATGGTATGGATAAACTCCTTGACTTCCTTACACATCTAAACTCCATACACCCCAACATCAAATTCACTATGGAGACTGAAACGGAGGGTAAATTACCTTTCCTTGACGTCTTGGTCAAGAGAAGGGCGGACGGCACCCTAGGTCATGGGGTGTATCGGAAGGCTACGCACACTGATCTGTATTTGCATGCAGACAGCTGCCACCACCCTTCACAGAGGAATGGGGTACTTAAAACTCTAGTACATAGGGCGCGCACTATCTCTGACGCAGAGAGTCTACCCCAGGAATTGGAACATCTGAGAACTGTATTTCGAAAAAATGGGTACTCAGAGTGGCAGATTCAACGTGCTCTCCGCCCACCCACTGCAGCACAACCTGTTGAGATGGATGAAGTCACGAGGGAGGAGGTAGGCATTGCATTTATTCCATACACAGGCGCACTCTCGGGGAAAATCGCCCGCATTCTGAAGAAACACCGGGTCGGAACTGTGTTTTGTCCTCCAAATAAAACTCGTGCACTGGTGGGGAGCGCCAAAGATGACCTCGGTTTGAGGAAGGCCGGCGTGTACCAGATTCCGTGTCAATGTGGCAAGTCGTATATTGGTCAGACGATGCGTACCGTCGAGGATCGATGCTGTGAACACCAGAGGCACACTCGACTGATGTATCCGAGCAAGTCGGCGGTCGCTGAACATTGTTTGTCGGAAAATCACGCCATGGAGTATGACCGCACGAGGATTCTGGTACAGACGTCGAGATACTGGGACAGCGTTGTTAGAGAGGCCGTCGAAATTCGCACCAATGACGACCTCATAAACCGGGACGGTGGCTATAATCTTAGCAAGGCTTGGGAACCAGCGATAGGGTTAATCAAGAGTAAATCGAGCAGACGTATAGTTGTGACGACCACGGCGGACAGAGCCATCACACCGACGTCATCTCAGACGCCGTCGCAATCTGTTCCACCGCGCGACCGTGGCGCTGGGCGCGGACGGCGGAGGGAGCGCGCCGCGGGCGGAGGGTATTTAAATCGGCCGCCGCCGCGACCAAACCCAGTTCCCTCTGAGCAGCCATAGCGTACGGATCTCCGTGCCGGCACGTTCACAGGAGCTCAGTCCGTCAGTTCACCTGATGATGGCGACATGTTTGATCGCCGAAATATTGTGCCCGTTGGACACTATAGACCGGCAGCATACCCGTGGATATTTTGATTATCAAATACGCCGGGAGAAACTCAAGAATCACATCATACACCTTTACGGGGAGGAGATGTATCGCAGCATGAAGAAATTTGGAAAGTTGCGCCACCGTAGATGTCGTTTGCTAAGTACTCTTGCCTTTCTAAAGAGATGTCGTTCCGAGAATGTTGTTCCAAATTTTGCTAAGGTTATGCATCACATCGATTCTGCAGCAGCTAAAAGAATCAAGAAACGAGCCAGCCTCGCATTGGTACGTGAGAGAGTGCAATTCACCCGCCGGAGCCTTGAGTTTATCTCACAGGAATTACTCAAACTACATTTGCAACTAGCTAGTAAGTTCACTTCTTGTTCCTGGGATTGGATTGATGGTGTCACCTGGGTGTCTGCTGATTCCGCCCATAAGAAGGCTACAGGACGTCAAACAGCTAAGTTCTCACGTCTCCTTGACAAACCATCCCTGCAAGTTCCGTGCAAGACTGTCATCAATTTGAGTGGCATGGTGTTGAGTGATGATGCGGTCTCGGTTTTGCAGAGAGGTCTCAACTTCGCTCCCACCCCCAAGTTCACTCCGGTCGCAGAAATTGTTAGTGCTGTTGAACAGGTTGCAGCTCGACTTCCGCCAGAATCAGCCGAAGAAATACGTCGTGAAACTTGTCGTGCGTTGACGAAATCCAAGCCGATGAAGTCAAATATCAGCAGTAAAGAGAGGGCGGCCATTCGTGATCTGAGGGAGCGCTCTGAAATTGTTGTCTTACCAGCTGACAAAGGCAATGCTACAGTTGTTGTCTCCCATAAGGACTACACTGATAAGATGCAGAGCCTGCTAAATGACGATTCCTACCGGAAGATCAGCGTTGACCCTACAAAGAAGGTGGAGAACAAGACGAGGGCGCTTCTCAAAGACGCAGATTTACCGGAGGGTGACGCTAAGAAATTGTTACCCCAAGGTCCGGTACCGCCTAGACTATATGGACTCCCGAAGGTTCACAAAGAGGGGGTACCATTACGCCCCATTGTCAGCAACATCAGGGCACCTACATATTTGTTGGCCAAATACCTGACGGGAATATTAAGTCCTTATGTGGGTAAATGCCCTCATCACATCCGTAATTCCGTGGATTTTGTTAAACGCCTTGATAGCTTCAGGTTGGATGAGTCAGATATCATGGTGAGTTTTGATGTCGTTTCCTTGTTTACGAGGGTACCCCTGCGAGAGTCACTAGAATTGATTAGTCAGAAGTTTGATGAGAAGACCACTGAACTTTTTAGGCATGTCTTGACTTCCACGTATTTTCTTTTTAATGGAGAATACTACGAACAAACGGAGGGAGTCGCCATGGGTAGCCCACTCTCACCGGTGGTAGCGAATTTGTACATGGAGAACTTCGAGGAGGAAGCCCTGTCGTCATCCGTATGGAAACCTACTTGCTTTTTCCGTTACGTGGACGACACGTTCGTCATCTGGCCACATGGTATGGATAAACTCCTTGACTTCCTTACACATCTAAACTCCATACACCCCAACATCAAATTCACTATGGAGACTGAAACGGAGGGTAAATTACCTTTCCTTGACGTCCTGGTCAAGAGAAGGGCGGACGGCACCCTAGGTCATGGGGTGTATCGGAAGGCTACGCACACTGATCTGTATTTGCATGCAGACAGCTGCCACCACCCTTCACAGAGGAATGGGGTACTTAAAACTCTAGTACATAGGGCGCGCACTATCTCTGACGCAGAGAGTCTACCCCAGGAATTGGAACATCTGAGAACTGTATTTCGAAAAAATGGGTACTCAGAGTGGCAGATTCAACGTGCTCTCCGCCCACCCACTGCAGCACAACCTGTTGAGATGGATGAAGTCACGAGGGAGGAGGTAGGCATTGCATTTATTCCATACACAGGCGCACTCTCGGGGAAAATCGCCCGCATTCTGAAGAAACACCGGGTCGGAACTGTGTTTTGTCCTCCAAATAAAACTCGTGCACTGGTGGGGAGCGCCAAAGATGACCTCGGTTTGAGGAAGGCCGGCGTGTACCAGATTCCGTGTCAATGTGGCAAGTCGTATATTGGTCAGACGATGCGTACCGTCGAGGATCGATGCTGTGAACACCAGAGGCACACTCGACTGATGTATCCGAGCAAGTCGGCGGTCGCTGAACATTGTTTGTCGGAAAATCACGCCATGGAGTATGACCGCACGAGGATTCTGGTACAGACGTCGAGATACTGGGACAGCGTTGTTAGAGAGGCCGTCGAAATTCGCACCAATGACGACCTCATAAACCGGGACGGTGGCTATAATCTTAGCAAGGCTTGGGAACCAGCGATCGGGTTAATCAAGAGTAAATCGAGCAGACGTATAGTTGTGACGACCACGGCGGACAGAGCCATCACACCGACGTCATCTCAGACGCCGTCGCAATCTGTTCCACCGCGCGACCGTGGCGCTGGGCGCGGACGGCGGAGGGAGCGCGCCGCGGGCGGAGGGTATTTAAATCGGCCGCCGCCGCGACCAAACCCAAAGCCAGACATTCGCGCTTGAGATGTCGAAGCGAACGGAGCTACGTACTGCGAAGGGTGTGGCAGATCGCCGACCGGCCGCGCTTGCGCCGCCGGCGGCCCCATCTGGCCCCCCACTTATGACGACCGGTGCTATGGCTATGGCTATGGATTTGACGGACACAACTCCGGAAACGTTGAAGACTGCGCTGTCTACTCCGCTGCCTGATTCAGACGATGAGAGCACTACCGCGCCCCAGCCACGCGGACGCAGCGGGAAACAGAAGAGGAGGGCAACTGTCGCGACGTCCGTTGCTCGCAGCCCGCCGTTCGAGAAGCGATCCAAGCAGGATTACGCCCCTGATGCCGACGGTTTCGTTCCAGCCAGGCGCACTGCAAGACGCATGCTGTCATCGACGGCGCCTCCAACTGCCGTCGCCAACTCATTCGACGCGCTTGCAGACGCGCCGGACCCGCCGCCGCGCGCTCCTGCGCCGAAGAGAGATTCCCATCTCCCGCCGGTGGTCCTCCAATTTCGGCCGCCGTATGGGGAACTGCAGAAGCTGTTGCGCAGCTGGACAACGGCAGTGTACACCGTGAAGCCTGCGGGGCGCGACCTGTACAGGGTCACACTGCGCTCTACTGAAGATTATCGACGGGTCACTCAGGAGGCGTCTGATCGTGGTATACCATTCTATACCCACGCTTCAGCGCCTGACAAGGTCTTGAAGATTGTCTTCCGCGACCTCCCGTTCAACATGGAAGCCGATCACCTGCATCGGGAACTCGCTGACCTGGGCTTCTATATCAGAGCGGTCGTGAAGATGAAGTCGCCGAAGTCACGCGAAGATATGCCGCTCTTCCTGGTCGTCTGCTCTGACACCGTGGAGAACCGCAAACTCTATCAATTGACGCGGGTCGCCGACGTTCCGGTTCAGACCGAAGATCTTCGCTCCCGGAGAGGCCCTGTGCAGTGTTTTCGCTGCCAGGGGATCAATCACGTCGCGCGCCACTGCTCCATGCCGGACAGGTGTGTTAAATGCGCCGGCGCTCATGCGGGGCGTGCGTGCCCCCGTCCGCCCACCGAGAAGCCCACATGTGCACTCTGTGGCGGTGCTCACGTGGCCAGTTATCGTGGGTGTGAGGTGTGGAAGCGTGCCATCGCTCGACAACGTGGCCAAACACCGGCGCCACGTCAGAAGAGGCCAGCAACGCGACGGCCAGGCGTCTCTTTCGCGGCGGCAACGTCAGGGGCGCCCTCCGCCGCTCCAACTGCGCCGGCTGCTCCTGCTCCAGCCGCATCCGAGGCCGTCCTGCCACCTGATGCTCCTGCGCCTCCAGCGCAGCTGCTAGTGGCGGAACCGGCTGCTGCCTCTCCCGGGACGTCGGCCAGGCCACGCCCCGCTAACCGCCGGCGCGGGAGTCGCCGCCCTGAGGGTACCCAGCCCTTGGCATCATCCGTCGAGCAGCCCCAGACGGACTCTCACAGCGAAGCAGCCACGCCTCCCCCTTCCAGCGCCGGGGCCGCGCCGGCTGCCTCCACCGCTGACCTGGCCAACCTCGTCGCGCAGCTCACGGCTCTGGTGACCAGTGCTACGAAGTTGATTGACGTCCTGTCGCAGCAACTCACCGCTGCAGTGCCGATGGCCTCTACGGCCCCGACCGCTGTCCACACTCCCCAGCCGCACCATGGGCAGCGTTAGAGGGCTCACAGTCGTCGCGTGGAATGCCAATGGCGTCCGCACTCAAGCTGGCGAACTTCGCCAATTTCTCCGTGACGAAGCCGTCGACGTCTGCCTTATTAATGAAACACACCTCAAGCCTGGGGTCGACGTCAGGGCGGCTAACTATTCCAGCTATCGCACCGACCGACCGACGGCGGGTGGCGGAACAGCCGTCTACGTCCGCAACGGCATTCGTCATCATGTGATACAACTTCCCCCGCTGGCAACGCTGGAGGCCACTGGTGTCGTTGTTCACACCTCGGCGGGCGCCATCACGTTCATCGCGGCCTACCGGCCGCCGTCTCGTCCCCTGGTCCCTGCTGACATCGATGCTCTGCTCTCCCTGAGGGGGCAGGTGTTCGTCGCCGGGGACTTCAATAGCAAACACGTCTCCTGGAACTCCAGGATCACCAATGCCGCTGGCCGCTGCCTGCTCCGGGTAGTGGAACGTCACAATGCGCTGGTGGTGGGGCCGTACGACCCGACAATCTTCCCTGCCCGTGGGCTCCCAGATATAATTGACATCGCGGTCGTCAAGGGCGTCCCTCATCAGATCACCGCCACGACGAGGACGGCGCTGTCTTCGGATCATGTCCCTGTAGTTTTTGATATCGACCTCGACGCCCTCCAACAGCCCAGGCGCGGTATCTCACTTGCTGGCATCGACTGGGACAGGTTCCAAGCAGCCGTGACGCATTCACTCGCCGTCGCGCCGCCCCCTGCGGAAGTTGGAGCGGACGAAGCACTTCTGCACTTCGCGGCCGCCACGATCGACGCTGCCACCATGGCGACGCCGCCCCGACCTCGCCCTCCGCCAGACTACTCCCGACAGCTGCCGCCGGACATCCTAGCCGCCATCACCGAGAAGAACAGGGTCTACCGGGAGTGGCAGAGGACGCGAAATGCCAACACCAAGCGCCTCCTCAACAGGATGCGTCGGGACATCCGGGCCGCCATTGACAACCATCGCAACCGCGACTGGACTAACAAGGTCGCCACCCTTTGTCTTGAAGACGGCACAGCCTGGCAGACGACGAAGCGCCTTCTACGACGCACACAACGTATCCCTCCGCTGCTGGTACATGGTCAGGCTGTCTGCGAACCGGCTGCGAAGGCTGATGCCCTCGCGGACGTCTTCGAGGCTGCGTTTACGCCTATCGCAGACCCGATCGACGCTGTCCACGACGACCTGGTTGCTGACCGGCTCCCTCGCTACCTGGAGGCACGCGACGACGACGACGTCATTGAAGAGACGACGGCGGAGGAGGTGTCGTCCATCCTGCGTGTCCTAAACCCCAGGAAAGCTGCGGGCCCAGACGCCGTTTCCAACGCCCTACTGCAGAAGTTGCCACCCGTGGCCGTCACTCATCTTACCGACGTTTTTAATGTCATCCTCCGGTCCTGCAGTTTTCCTCAGTCCTGGAAGCATGCGGAAATCGTGGCGATTCCGAAGATGGGGAAGGATCTGCGGCAGCCAGTGAACTACAGACCTATTAGTTTACTGCCGGCCGTCTCCAAGGTCTTTGAAAGGGTGTACATCAGGCGGCTGCAGCGCCACGTCGACGAGGAAGGCCTCCTGCCCGAAGAGCAGTTCGGATTCCGCAGGGGCCACTCGGCAGTTCACCAACTCCTTCGGCTAGTGGAAGATGCGTTCGTCGCCCTCGAGCAGCGCGAGTTCTTCGGCGCGGTGTTCCTGGACGTGTCGCGTGCCTTCGACAGTGTGTGGCACCGCGGCCTCTTGTTCAAACTTTTTGAACTTGGAGTCCCGACGTCGCACGTCCGTCTCATCGCTTCCTATCTTGCCGATAGGACCTTCCATGTGCGGGCCGCGCAGGGCTTGTCCTCCGTCCGCCGCGTCAACGCCGGCGTGCCGCAGGGCTCGGTCTTGGGGCCTCTCCTGTACTCGCTGTACACGTCTGATGCACCGAAGATCGACCGTGTGCGGCTCGCCCTGTACGCGGATGCCACGGCTCTCTATACCAGGAGCCTCAATGCCGCCGTCATGCGCCGCCGTTTGCAGCTCGCCGTTGACACCCTGGCAGCCTGGGCAGTCAAGTGGCGTCTCCAATTCAACGGTGCCAAGACCCAGTTCCTGATCGTCACCAGGCGACTCGTACCTGCGGGTCTGCAACCGCTCACCGTCGGTGGCAGCCCTGTCCTGTGGCGCCCAACGGCGCATTACCTCGGCGTCACCATCGACCGCCGCCTCACGTGGGTTCCGCACATCCGCGAAGTAAAGGCCAAAGTGCGGAACAGGCTCCGCACCCTGTACCCGGTGCTGAATCCCGACTCCCAACTACCACCGCGGCTGGGCATCACCCTGTACAAGGCGCTGCTCCGCCCTGTACTCCAATATGCCGCTGTCGTCTGGGGGAACGCCGCCGACACGAACCTGAAGAAGCTGGAGACATTGCAGAACCGCATCCTTCGGCTGGCCTTACACCTGCCTTATGATTTTCCCACCGCTCATCTACATGACGTCGCGGAAGTACCTCTGCTCCGTGACCTTTTCCAGACGACCGCCCGCACCTTTTACGAACGTGCTGGCCGGTCGCACAATGCCCAAATCCGGACGCTGGGCCGCCAACTGCAGCGCAACGTCACCACCCGCTGGCCACACCTGCTCGCTGCATAGCTAGCTCTGCAGACCTGTGCTGAGGAGGCACCCCAGAAGACAATCCACATATGAAGACGCAACACCAACATGCATGGGAGGCAAAGCACTAACTGCTGTGAACTCCATCACACATCGGAGGATCAGTCATCTCCGTGAAGATCCACGCGACCACGCGACCAAACCCAGTTCCCTCTGAGCAGCCATAGCGTACGGATCTCCGTGCCGGCACGTTCACAGGAGCTCAGTCCGTCAGTTCACCTGATGATGGCGACATGTTTGATCGCCGAAATATTGTGCCCGTTGGACACTATAGACCGGCAGCATACCCGTGGATATTTTGATTATCAAATACGCCGGGAGAAACTCAAGAATCACATCATACACCTTTACGGGGAGGAGATGTATCGCAGCATGAAGAAATTTGGAAAGTTGCGCCACCGTAGATGTCGTTTGCTAAGTACTCTTGCCTTTCTAAAGAGATGTCGTTCCGAGAATGTTGTTCCAAATTTTGCTAAGGTTATGCATCACATCGATTCTGCAGCAGCTAAAAGAATCAAGAAACGAGCCAGCCTCGCATTGGTACGTGAGAGAGTGCAATTCACCCGCCGGAGCCTTGAGTTTATCTCACAGGAATTACTCAAACTACATTTGCAACTAGCTAGTAAGTTCACTTCTTGTTCCTGGGATTGGATTGATGGTGTCACCTGGGTGTCTGCTGATTCCGCCCATAAGAAGGCTACAGGACGTCAAACAGCTAAGTTCTCACGTCTCCTTGACAAACCATCCCTGCAAGTTCCGTGCAAGACTGTCATCAATTTGAGTGGCATGGTGTTGAGTGATGATGCGGTCTCGGTTTTGCAGAGAGGTCTCAACTTCGCTCCCACCCCCAAGTTCACTCCGGTCGCAGAAATTGTTAGTGCTGTTGAACAGGTTGCAGCTCGACTTCCGCCAGAATCAGCCGAAGAAATACGTCGTGAAACTTGTCGTGCGTTGACGAAATCCAAGCCGATGAAGTCAAATATCAGCAGTAAAGAGAGGGCGGCCATTCGTGATCTGAGGGAGCGCTCTGAAATTGTTGTCTTACCAGCTGACAAAGGCAATGCTACAGTTGTTGTCTCCCATAAGGACTACACTGATAAGATGCAGAGCCTGCTAAATGACGATTCCTACCGGAAGATCAGCGTTGACCCTACAAAGAAGGTGGAGAACAAGACGAGGGCGCTTCTCAAAGACGCAGATTTACCGGAGGGTGACGCTAAGAAATTGTTACCCCAAGGTCCGGTACCGCCTAGACTATATGGACTCCCGAAGGTTCACAAAGAGGGGGTACCATTACGCCCCATTGTCAGCAACATCAGGGCACCTACATATTTGTTGGCCAAATACCTGACGGGAATATTAAGTCCTTATGTGGGTAAATGCCCTCATCACATCCGTAATTCCGTGGATTTTGTTAAACGCCTTGATAGCTTCAGGTTGGATGAGTCAGATATCATGGTGAGTTTTGATGTCGTTTCCTTGTTTACGAGGGTACCCCTGCGAGAGTCACTAGAATTGATTAGTCAGAAGTTTGATGAGAAGACCACTGAACTTTTTAGGCATGTCTTGACTTCCACGTATTTTCTTTTTAATGGAGAATACTACGAACAAACGGAGGGAGTCGCCATGGGTAGCCCACTCTCACCGGTGGTAGCGAATTTGTACATGGAGAACTTCGAGGAGGAAGCCCTGTCGTCATCCGTATGGAAACCTACTTGCTTTTTCCGTTGCGTGGACGACACGTTCGTCATCTGGCCACATGGTATGGATAAACTCCTTGACTTCCTTACACATCTAAACTCCATACACCCCAACATCAAATTCACTATGGAGACTGAAACGGAGGGTAAATTACCTTTCCTTGACGTCTTGGTCAAGAGAAGGGCGGACGGCACCCTAGGTCATGGGGTGTATCGGAAGGCTACGCACACTGATCTGTATTTGCATGCAGACAGCTGCCACCACCCTTCACAGAGGAATGGGGTACTTAAAACTCTAGTACATAGGGCGCGCACTATCTCTGACGCAGAGAGTCTACCCCAGGAATTGGAACATCTGAGAACTGTATTTCGAAAAAATGGGTACTCAGAGTGGCAGATTCAACGTGCTCTCCGCCCACCCACTGCAGCACAACCTGTTGAGATGGATGAAGTCACGAGGGAGGAGGTAGGCATTGCATTTATTCCATACACAGGCGCACTCTCGGGGAAAATCGCCCGCATTCTGAAGAAACACCGGGTCGGAACTGTGTTTTGTCCTCCAAATAAAACTCGTGCACTGGTGGGGAGCGCCAAAGATGACCTCGGTTTGAGGAAGGCCGGCGTGTACCAGATTCCGTGTCAATGTGGCAAGTCGTATATTGGTCAGACGATGCGTACCGTCGAGGATCGATGCCGTGAACACCAGAGGCACACTCGACTGATGTATCCGAGCAAGTCGGCGGTCGCTGAACATTGTTTGTCGGAAAATCACGCCATGGAGTATGACCGCACGAGGATTCTGGTACAGACGTCGAGATACTGGGACAGCGTTGTTAGAGAGGCCGTCGAAATTCGCACCAATGACGACCTCATAAACCGGGACGGTGGCTATAATCTTAGCAAGGCTTGGGAACCAGCGATAGGGTTAATCAAGAGTAAATCGAGCAGACGTATAGTTGTGACGACCACGGCGGACAGAGCCATCACACCGACGTCATCTCAGACGCCGTCGCAATCTGTTCCACCGCGCGACCGTGGCGCTGGGCGCGGACGGCGGAGGGAGCGCGCCGCGGGCGGAGGGTATTTAAATCGGCCGCCGCCGCGACCAAACCCAGTTCCCTCTGAGCAGCCATAGCGTACGGATCTCCGTGCCGGCACGTTCACAGGAGCTCAGTCCGTCAGTTCACCTGATGATGGCGACATGTTTGATCGCCGAAATATTGTGCCCGTTGGACACTATAGACCGGCAGCATACCCGTGGATATTTTGATTATCAAATACGCCGGGAGAAACTCAAGAATCACATCATACACCTTTACGGGGAGGAGATGTATCGCAGCATGAAGAAATTTGAAAAGTTGCGCCACCGTAGATGTCGTTTGCTAAGTACTCTTGCCTTTCTAAAGAGATGTCGTTCCGAGAATGTTGTTCCAAATTTTGCTAAGGTTATGCATCACATCGATTCTGCAGCAGCTAAAAGAATCAAGAAACGAGCCAGCCTCGCATTGGTACGTGAGAGAGTGCAATTCACCCGCCGGAGCCTTGAGTTTATCTCACAGGAATTACTCAAACTACATTTGCAACTAGCTAGTAAGTTCACTTCTTGTTCCTGGGATTGGATTGATGGTGTCACCTGGGTGTCTGCTGATTCCGCCCATAAGAAGACTACAGGACGTCAAACAGCTAAGTTCTCACGTCTCCTTGACAAACCATCCCTGCAAGTTCCGTGCAAGACTGTCATCAATTTGAGTGGCATGGTGTTGAGTGATGATGCGGTCTCGGTTTTGCAGAGAGGTCTCAACTTCGCTCCCACCCCCAAGTTCACTCCGGTCGCAGAAATTGTTAGTGCTGTTGAACAGGTTGCAGCTCGACTTCCGCCAGAATCAGCCGAAGAAATACGTCGTGAAACTTGTCGTGCGTTGACGAAATCCAAGCCGATGAAGTCAAATATCAGCAGTAAAGAGAGGGCGGCCGTTCGTGATTTGAGGGAGCGCTCTGAAATTGTTGTCTTACCAGCTGACAAAGGCAATGCTACAGTTGTTGTCTCCCATAAGGACTACACTGATAAGATGCAGAGCCTGCTAAATGACGATTCCTACCGGAAGATCAGCGTTGACCCTACAAAGAAGGTGGAGAACAAGACGAGGGCGCTTCTCAAAGACGCAGATTTACCGGAGGGTGACGCTAAGAAATTGTTACCCCAAGGTCCGGTACCGCCTAGACTATATGGACTCCCGAAGGTTCACAAAGAGGGGGTACCATTACGCCCCATTGTCAGCAACATCAGGGCACCTACATATTTGTTGGCCAAATACCTGACGGGAATATTAAGTCCTTATGTGGGTAAATGCCCTCATCACATCCGTAATTCCGTGGATTTTGTTAAACGCCTTGATAGCTTCAGGTTGGATGAGTCAGATATCATGGTGAGTTTTGATGTCGTTTCCTTGTTTACGAGGGTACCCCTGCGAGAGTCACTAGAATTGATTAGTCAGAAGTTTGATGAGAAGACCACTGAACTTTTTAGGCATGTCTTGACTTCCACGTATTTTCTTTTTAATGGAGAATACTACGAACAAACGGAGGGAGTCGCCATGGGTAGCCCACTCTCACCGGTGGTAGCGAATTTGTACATGGAGAACTTCGAGGAGGAAGCCCTGTCGTCATCCGTATGGAAACCTACTTGCTTTTTCCGTTACGTGGACGACACGTTCGTCATCTGGCCACATGGTATGGATAAACTCCTTGACTTCCTTACACATCTAAACTCCATACACCCCAACATCAAATTCACTATGGAGACTGAAACGGAGGGTAAATTACCTTTCCTTGACGTCTTGGTCAAGAGAAGGGCGGACGGCACCCTAGGTCATGGGGTGTATCGGAAGGCTACGCACACTGATCTGTATTTGCATGCAGACAGCTGCCACCACCCTTCACAGAGGAATGGGGTACTTAAAACTCTAGTACATAGGGCGCGCACTATCTCTGACGCAGAGAGTCTACCCCAGGAATTGGAACATCTGAGAACTGTATTTCGAAAAAATGGGTACTCAGAGTGGCAGATTCAACGTGCTCTCCGCCCACCCACTGCAGCACAACCTGTTGAGATGGATGAAGTCACGAGGGAGGAGGTAGGCATTGCATTTATTCCATACACAGGCGCACTCTCGGGGAAAATCGCCCGCATTCTGAAGAAACACCGGGTCGGAACTGTGTTTTGTCCTCCAAATAAAACTCGTGCACTGGTGGGGAGCGCCAAAGATGACCTCGGTTTGAGGAAGGCCGGCGTGTACCAGATTCCGTGTCAAGGTGGCAAGTCGTATATTGGTCAGACGATGCGTACCGTCGAGGATCGATGCCGTGAACACCAGAGGCACACTCGACTGATGTATCCGAGCAAGTCGGCGGTCGCTGAACATTGTTTGTCGGAAAATCACGCCATGGAGTATGACCGCACGAGGATTCTGGTACAGACGTCGAGATACTGGGACAGCGTTGTTAGAGAGGCCGTCGAAATTCGCACCAATGACGACCTCATAAACCGGGACGGTGGCTATAATCTTAGCAAGGCTTGGGAACCAGCGATCGGGTTAATCAAGAGTAAATCGAGCAGACGTATAGTTGTGACGACCACGGCGGACAGAGCCATCACACCGACGTCATCTCAGACGCCGTCGCAATCTGTTCCACCGCGCGACCGTGGCGCTGGGCGCGGACGGCGGAGGGAGCGCGCCGCGGGCAGAGGGTATTTAAATCGGCCGCCGCCGCGACCAAACCCAGTTCCCTCTGAGCAGCCATAGCGTACGCATCTCCGTGCCGGCACGTTCACAGGAGCTCAGTCCGTCAGTTCACCTGATGATGGCGACATGTTTGATCGCCGAAATATTGTGCCCGTTGGACACTATAGACCGGCAGCATACCCGTGGATATTTTGATTATCAAATACGCCGGGAGAAACTCAAGAATCACATCATACACCTTTACGGGGAGGAGATGTATCGCAGCATGAAGAAATTTGGAAAGTTGCGCCACCGTAGATGTCGTTTGCTAAGTACTCTTGCCTTTCTAAAGAGATGTCGTTCCGAGAATGTTGTTCCAAATTTTGCTAAGGTTATGCATCACATCGATTCTGCAGCAGCTAAAAGAATCAAGAAACGAGCCAGCCTCGCATTGGTACGTGAGAGAGTGCAATTCACCCGCCGGAGCCTTGAGTTTATCTCACAGGAATTACTCAAACTACATTTGCAACTAGCTAGTAAGTTCACTTCTTGTTCCTGGGATTGGATTGATGGTGTCACCTGGGTGTCTGCTGATTCCGCCCATAAGAAGGCTACAGGACGTCAAACAGCTAAGTTCTCACGTCTCCTTGACAAACCATCCCTGCAAGTTCCGTGCAAGACTGTCATCAATTTGAGTGGCATGGTGTTGAGTGATGATGCGGTCTCGGTTTTGCAGAGAGGTCTCAACTTCGCTCCCACCCCCAAGTTCACTCCGGTCGCAGAAATTGTTAGTGCTGTTGAACAGGTTGCAGCTCGACTTCCGCCAGAATCAGCCGAAGAAATACGTCGTGAAACTTGTCGTGCGTTGACGAAATCCAAGCCGATGAAGTCAAATATCAGCAGTAAAGAGAGGGCGGCCATTCGTGATCTGAGGGAGCGCTCTGAAATTGTTGTCTTACCAGCTGACAAAGGCAATGCTACAGTTGTTGTCTCCCATAAGGACTACACTGATAAGATGCAGAGCCTGCTAAATGACGATTCCTACCGGAAGATCAGCGTTGACCCTACAAAGAAGGTGGAGAACAAGACGAGGGCGCTTCTCAAAGACGCAGATTTACCGGAGGGTGACGCTAAGAAATTGTTACCCCAAGGTCCGGTACCGCCTAGACTATATGGACTCCCGAAGGTTCACAAAGAGGGGGTACCATTACGCCCCATTGTCAGCAACATCAGGGCACCTACATATTTGTTGGCCAAATACCTGACGGGAATATTAAGTCCTTATGTGGGTAAATGCCCTCATCACACCCGTAATTCCGTGGATTTTGTTAAACGCCTTGATAGCTTCAGGTTGGATGAGTCAGATATCATGGTGAGTTTTGATGTCGTTTCCTTGTTTACGAGGGTACCCCTGCGAGAGTCACTAGAATTGATTAGTCAGAAGTTTGATGAGAAGACCACTGAACTTTTTAGGCATGTCTTGACTTCCACGTATTTTCTTTTTAATGGAGAATACTACGAACAAACGGAGGGAGTCGCCATGGGTAGCCCACTCTCACCGGTGGTAGCGAATTTGTACATGGAGAACTTCGAGGAGGAAGCCCTGTCGTCATCCGTATGGAAACCTACTTGCTTTTTCCGTTACGTGGACGACACGTTCGTCATCTGGCCACATGGTATGGATAAACTCCTTGACTTCCTTACACATCTAAACTCCATACACCCCAACATCAAATTCACTATGGAGACTGAAACGGAGGGTAAATTACCTTTCCTTGACGTCTTGGTCAAGAGAAGGGCGGACGGCACCCTAGGTCATGGGGTGTATCGGAAGGCTACGCACACTGATCTGTATTTGCATGCAGACAGCTGCCACCACCCTTCACAGAGGAATGGGGTACTTAAAACTCTAGTACATAGGGCGCGCACTATCTCTGACGCAGAGAGTCTACCCCAGGAATTGGAACATCTGAGAACTGTATTTCGAAAAAATGGGTACTCAGAGTGGCAGATTCAACGTGCTCTCCGCCCACCCACTGCAGCACAACCTGTTGAGATGGATGAAGTCACGAGGGAGGAGGTAGGCATTGCATTTATTCCATACACAGGCGCACTCTCGGGGAAAATCGCCCGCATTCTGAAGAAACACCGGGTCGGAACTGTGTTTTGTCCTCCAAATAAAACTCGTGCACTGGTGGGGAGCGCCAAAGATGACCTCGGTTTGAGGAAGGCCGGCGTGTACCAGATTCCGTGTCAATGTGGCAAGTCGTATATTGGTCAGACGATGCGTACCGTCGAGGATCGATGCCGTGAACACCAGAGGCACACTCGACTGATGTATCCGAGCAAGTCGGCGGTCGCTGAACATTGTTTGTCGGAAAATCACGCCATGGAGTATGACCGCACGAGGATTCTGGTACAGACGTCGAGATACTGGGACAGCGTTGTTAGAGAGGCCATCGAAATTCGCACCAATGACGACCTCATAAACCGGGACGGTGGCTATAATCTTAGCAAGGCTTGGGAACCAGCGATCGGGTTAATCAAGAGTAAATCGAGCAGACGTATAGTTGTGACGACCACGGCGGACAGAGCCATCACACCGACGTCATCTCAGACGCCGTCGCAATCTGTTCCACCGCGCGACCGTGGCGCTGGGCGCGGACGGCGGAGGGAGCGCGCCGCGGGCGGAGGGTATTTAAATCGGCCGCCGCCGCGACCAAACCCCATTCCGAGTTGGGCAGCGGTGGCGTGCGGGTGCATGTAGTAGGGCGCTCCGTAACTGCCGCGTGAAGAGTTAGAGAGGGCGGTTCCGTGGTGAGTGTGCGCGTCTCGGCAAGATTGTCGTGTTGCCGAAAGCAAATTGTCGTGTAGAGACGCCGCACTCGCCATGGGCAAAGGGAAACGCGGGAAGCGCAACTCTCCCGCAAAGATGCCAACTCGCGCAGACTTTCTGCGATCGGACGGCAGTGAGCGCAGCGTCTCTTCAGATCGACGCAGCTGCTCCGTCGCACCGACCACACACGCAGAAGAAGAGGTGGTAGCACCATCACCTTGTCGACCCTCCGCCCAAGTTCTCCCTGTGTGCATACGCTACACGGGTCGAGACTGGGTGGAGACTTACGACGAGGTGGCAATGGAACTACGCTACCAGCCAACAGTGCAGATGCTGGACAACGAGGCCACTCTGTCCATCCAGCCACGTTCGCAGGAGGATCGTAAGATTCTCTGCGACCGGCTGAAGGCGTACCTCATGGAGCCACCTACCTACAGCGGACCAAAGAAGAGTAAACCACTTCTTAAGGTCCTACTGAGGGGGCTACCGTGGATCATGACGGCGGAATCGGTGCGCAAAGTCCTGTTGCAGCATAACTATGAGGCCATAGTTAAGCTGCACAACAGGACGAACAGGAGTAGGCCGCCACTCTTCATCCTGGCTGTCGAGTCGCCCCAGGAAGATTCCAGCCGGGAAGGAGGCAAAGACGTCGGAATCTGCGGGTTAACCACCCTAGCAGGTTTCGACGTTACGATCGAGCCACTTCCGCCTGACCTCGACACGAAACCCCAGTGTTTTAAGTGTCAGAGGGAGGGCCACGTGGCGAAGCACTGCCGCTTCGAAGCAAAGTGCGCCAAATGCGGTGTTGGTCACGACACCCGCGAGTGCACTTTGCTTCGAAACGAGAAGCCAACATGTGTTCGCTGTGGCGGCGACCATGTTGCCAGCTGGCGTGGCTGCCGGGCATTTTCTGCCCACACAGAAGACGGCCGCTGCGAGAAGCCGACAACGAAGAAGAGGAGAAGGAGGAGGAGGCGGAAGCGCGCCAGCGCTGAAACCCCCGAGTCGCCGAACAAAGCAGCAGCGCCTCGCCACAACGCGCGGCCGGCCCCTCCACCCGCCAGTGGCAGAGGTGGTGGGGGGGGGCCCTCGCGCGAGCAGGAGGGACGCCACTCAGCAGGCAGCAGCGGTGTGGACAACATCGCCGCGCTGATGGAGGAAGCGGAGTCACGCTTCCGGATGGCCCTCCACGCGGAGATGGAGGCTGCCTGCCACCTGCTGAGGGAAGCCTTGGCTCTCCGCCTTCAATGTGATGGGCCGACGGCACACACCAGCGCGTCCGCGGCCACGCAGACCGAAGACACCACCACAAAGAAGAAGAGGATGGTAATCAACCGCGCCAGTCAGACCACCGACGGCGCCTCAACCATCCCCACAGAAGCCAACGTGCGTGTCGATGAGGGCACCCAGACGTCGTCCAAACGGTGCAAGCGCCATCGAAGCGCCCAAACCGAGACGACGGATGCGGCGTCCATCGGCACGCAAACCGAGGTGGCAGCCACGGAGCCCACCAGGTCTCCATGGAAGCTGCACAAAATCGAGACGACAACGAGCAGCAAACCTCTCACTCCGAGTTCTCCCTCCCCAGAGGTAGAGGACCTCAGAGTGAGAGAAGAAAGAAGAAGAAGAGAGCGAGAGGCGGAACACGAAGCCGCCCTTGCCCACCGGGAACGGCAGCGCCAACTACAATGGCGGCTCCGTCTCGGAAAATAAAGAGAAGGTCCATGACAAGCAGTTCTGGCCGGGTTTTGCAGGTTTTCCTTGGCCGCTAAGGTGAATACCGGAACTGTCCCCAACAAACTCCTGCAAATAAATTCCCAATTGGGAGATATCCACCCCTTTCCCAGCACCCCAGCAACAAACAAAATAAATTGTGCCAAAACAGAATTACCAAAACCCATGGCTGAAAAGAGCCCATCGCATGCTCTAAAACAGCCCGCCCTTCTCCATCCGAGAAGGGAATGAAATGTGCTAAAAAAAAAAAAAAATAAAATAAAAAAAAAAAAAATAAATAAAAAAAAAAAAAAAAAAAAAAAAAGCGACCAAACCCAGTTCCCTCTGAGCAGCCATAGCGTACGGATCTCCGTGCCGGCACGTTCACAGGAGCTCAGTCCGTCAGTTCACCTGATGATGGCGACATGTTTGATCGCCGAAATATTGTGCCCGTTGGACACTATAGACCGGCAGCATACCCGTGGATATTTTGATTATCAAATACGCCGGGAGAAACTCAAGAATCACATCATACACCTTTACGGGGAGGAGATGTATCGCAGCATGAAGAAATTTGAAAAGTTGCGCCACCGTAGATGTCGTTTGCTAAGTACTCTTGCCTTTCTAAAGAGATGTCGTTCCGAGAATGTTGTTCCAAATTTTGCTAAGGTTATGCATCACATCGATTCTGCAGCAGCTAAAAGAATCAAGAAACGAGCCAGCCTCGCATTGGTACGTGAGAGAGTGCAATTCACCCGCCGGAGCCTTGAGTTTATCTCACAGGAATTACTCAAACTACATTTGCAACTAGCTAGTAAGTTCACTTCTTGTTCCTGGGATTGGATTGATGGTGTCACCTGGGTGTCTGCTGATTCCGCCCATAAGAAGGCTACAGGACGTCAAACAGCTAAGTTCTCACGTCTCCTTGACAAACCATCCCTGCAAGTTCCGTGCAAGACTGTCATCAATTTGAGTGGCATGGTGTTGAGTGATGATGCGGTCTCGGTTTTGCAGAGAGGTCTCAACTTCGCTCCCACCCCCAAGTTCACTCCGGTCGCAGAAATTGTTAGTGCTGTTGAACAGGTTGCAGCTCGACTTCCGCCAGAATCAGCCGAAGAAATACGTCGTGAAACTTGTCGTGCGTTGACGAAATCCAAGCCGATGAAGTCAAATATCAGCAGTAAAGAGAGGGCGGCCATTCGTGATCTGAGGGAGCGCTCTGAAATTGTTGTCTTACCAGCTGACAAAGGCAATGCTACAGTTGTTGTCTCCCATAAGGACTACACTGATAAGATGCAGAGCCTGCTAAATGACGATTCCTACCGGAAGATCAGCGTTGACCCTACAAAGAAGGTGGAGAACAAGACGAGGGCGCTTCTCAAAGACGCAGATTTACCGGAGGGTGACGCTAAGAAATTGTTACCCCAAGGTCCGGTACCGCCTAGACTATATGGACTCCCGAAGGTTCACAAAGAGGGGGTACCATTACGCCCCATTGTCAGCAACATCAGGGCACCTACATATTTGTTGGCCAAATACCTGACGGGAATATTAAGTCCTTATGTGGGTAAATGCCCTCATCACATCCGTAATTCCGTGGATTTTGTTAAACGCCTTGATAGCTTCAGGTTGGATGAGTCAGATATCATGGTGAGTTTTGATGTCGTTTCCTTGTTTACGAGGGTACCCCTGCGAGAGTCACTAGAATTGATTAGTCAGAAGTTTGATGAGAAGACCACTGAACTTTTTAGGCATGTCTTGACTTCCACGTATTTTCTTTTTAATGGAGTATACTACGAACAAACGGAGGGAGTCGCCATGGGTAGCCCACTCTCACCGGTGGTAGCGAATTTGTACATGGAGAACTTCGAGGAGGAAGCCCTGTCGTCATCCGTATGGAAACCTACTTGCTTTTTCCGTTACGTGGACGACACGTTCGTCATCTGGCCACATGGTATGGATAAACTCCTTGACTTCCTTACACATCTAAACTCCATGCACCCCAACATCAAATTCACTATGGAGACTGAAACGGAGGGTAAATTACCTTTCCTTGACGTCTTGGTCAAGAGAAGGGCGGACGACACCCTAGGTCATGGGGTGTATCGGAAGGCTACGCACACTGATCTGTATTTGCATGCAGACAGCTGCCACCACCCTTCACAGAGGAATGGGGTACTTAAAACTCTAGTACATAGGGCGCGCACTATCTCTGACGCAGAGAGTCTACCCCAGGAATTGGAACATCTGAGAACTGTATTTCGAAAAAATGGGTACTCAGAGTGGCAGATTCAACGTGCTCTCCGCCCACCCACTGCAGCACAACCTGTTGAGATGGATGAAGTCACGAGGGAGGAGGTAGGCATTGCATTTATTCCATACACAGGCGCACTCTCGGGGAAAATCGCCCGCATTCTGAAGAAACACCGGGTCGGAACTGTGTTTTGTCCTCCAAATAAAACTCGTGCACTGGTGGGGAGCGCCAAAGATGACCTCGGTTTGAGGAAGGCCGGCGTGTACCAGATTCCGTGTCAATGTGGCAAGTCGTATATTGGTCAGACGATGCGTACCGTCGAGGATCGATGCCGTGAACACCAGAGGCACACTCGACTGATGTATCCGAGCAAGTCGGCGGTCGCTGAACATTGTTTGTCGGAAAATCACGCCATGGAGTATGACCGCACGAGGATTCTGGTACAGACGTCGAGATACTGGGACAGCGTTGTTAGAGAGGCCATCGAAATTCGCACCAATGACGACCTCATAAACCGGGACGGTGGCTATAATCTTAGCAAGGCTTGGGAACCAGCGATCGGGTTAATCAAGAGTAAATCGAGCAGACGTATAGTTGTGACGACCACGGCGGACAGAGCCATCACACCGACGTCATCTCAGACGCCGTCGCAATCTGTTCCACCGCGCGACCGTGGCGCTGGGCGCGGACGGCGGAGGGAGCGCGCCGCGGGCGGAGGGTATTTAAATCGGCCGCCGCCGCGACCAAACCCAGTTCCCTCTGAGCAGCCATAGCGTACGGATCTCCGTGCCGGCACGTTCACAGGAGCTCAGTCCGTCAGTTCACCTGATGATGGCGACATGTTTGATCGCCGAAATATTGTGCCCGTTGGACACTATAGACCGGCAGCATACCCGTGGATATTTTGATTATCAAATACGCCGGGAGAAACTCAAGAATTGTATCTTCAACTTTCTGTATTGGTTGATCTCTACATTTTATGTTAATTTCATCAAGATTACTTTGTGATGTATGGAACCTCATATAATGAGTTTTATTTGCATTGAGTGAAGGACCATTTGAGGAGAACCAATTTAAGATGTCATTGAAAACAGTATTTGTAGTTTGTTCAAGATTGTGATCTATCAAATTGTCAATTAGAATTGTGGTATCATCAGCGAAGAGGATAAATTTGGTGTTTGTCTAAGAACAAAGAGGAATATCATTAATGAAGATGAGGAAAAGCAGTAGATCCAAAACGGAGCCTTTAGGGACACCACACATTATCGTGCCCCATTCAGACGACGCAGGTTCTCCAGAAGAGCCATTTAGCATTACAGTCTGCTTCTGATACTTTAGATATGATTGTAGCCACAAGCCAACAGTACCACCTAAACCATAGTATTCTGCCTTTTTCAAAAGAATTTCTTGGTGTACACAGTCAAAGGCTTTTGTAAGATCACAAAAAATACCCATTGGAGACTTTTTTTGTTAATGGCTTACAAAACTTGGTTGCTGAAAGAGAATATTGCCTGTCCAGTACAAAGACCAGCACGAATACCAAACTGATTTTTGCTTAAGATACTGTGGAAGTTGAGATGGTCTACAATCCTCCTGTGCATGAGTTTTTCAAGAATTTTCGAGAAGGTAGTTAATAGGGATATTGGGCGATAGTTTGTAACATTGTTTTTATCACCTTTTTTAGAGAGACGAATCACTACAGTCAATTTTAGTCTGTCAGGGACAATCCCTTCTTGTAGGGATGTATTGTATATGTTGCATAAGATGGGACTAACAAATTTATAACAGTGTTTCAGTATTTTACTAGAAATATTGTCCACACCAGCAGAATTTTTATTTTTTAATGATCTAATTACTCTCATGACTTCACTTACAGTAACTGGAGGTAAAGATAACTGTGGGATTCTGTAGCTAATAGCTTTCTGTAGGAGGGACAATGATTCTTCCATTCGCGGCATAGACAAATATCTCAGGAAAGACCTCATAAAGAGGTTTGTTTGGAGTGTTCTGCAGCACGGAAGTGAAAGATGGACACTCAGATAAACAGAAAAACATAAAACAACAGACTTTGATTTCCTGGACAGACAAGATATCAAATGAAGAGGTTCTCCACAGAGTGGAAGAAGAGAAGCCTCACCTCCTGAAGCTCATCAAACACAGAAGGGACACATGGATTGGCCATCTGCTGAGACACGATGGTATCATCAGAATTATCATTGAAGGAAAAGTAGAAGGGAAGAGTGCAAGAGACAGACTGAGACTAGAATACATCAACCAGATTATTGAGGATACCAGATGCACTACATATCGCTCTCAAGAGGAAAATCAGCAACAGAACTGCATTGGAAACTGCTGCTAACCAACATGGTGATTGAAGACTGAAGAGACAGAAGAAGAAGAAGGAGATGATCCTTTAATCTCAAAATTATGTATGACATATTTGAGCAGAAATATGAGAGTCAGCTACAGTAGCTTCTGTAAAATATTTAGGGAAAACTTCAACTATAAATTTGGTCAGCAACAAGGGGATTGCTGTTGTAGTTGCAAGGAATTAAAGCTGAAAATGAAATCTCCCCATATTATGGGAAATAGCTAAACATTATGCTGTAGCTGAACTTGTTGTACATAACAAAAAAGTAAACAATTCTACAAGATACTTAAAACTGAATTAGAAGATGAAAACAAAGGAATAAATTATTATGTGCTTTTATTGTCATATTGTTTTGTGATGAACATTTCACTCTCTAAGGGAGCTCTTTTGTCTGTGACAGTTCATATAACTAATGATTGGTAGATTTATGTATATTTCGTATAAGTCCTTTGCTGACATTCTTTAGTGTATCTGCATAATCAAGATCTTTGGCCATGTAAATATGAAATAATTATGATAATTATTTTGGCATTTTAAGAAATTATGTTGTAACTGTACCTCTGGTTTTGTATGTAATACTCTGTGAAGGTAATAATTTGCAAAAACTTGTGTCTATTTTACTGGTCCATAAGTAGGGAAGTTAAATGTAAAACCCATATTGAAGCACCACCACTATGGAAGTAGTTTTGTGGGACTGGAACAGATGGACTTGGCACTCAAGGCACTTGGTTCCTTTGTGGTGAGTGGCAGAGTCGAGTTCTAACTGTGACACTGAGTGGTCAGAAGCAGCTCTTGATGAGCTATTGTGGTTAATTTGGATGTCTAAATTGAGGCAAGAAGAGCCTGGAAGCTGTAAATTAGCCTCAGATGGAAGGTAAAATGACCTATGGATCATTTGATCATTATTGGCCCTGTTTGGTTAAACTTACAGCACCAAAAAGAGTTATATCATGCCATGGCTAACATCACAAACCATGGTTGCTTTACTGCACTTTTATAGCCACTATAATTTGTCACAAGTGCCACCACCTTCTGCCAAACTGTTATCTAAATACCTACATCCAATGATCCAGGTATTGTGTATTAAATACTAACTTTTTGTGGAAGTCATAACTTACATGTCCCTCATCACATTCCCAGACAGTGTCTGTTCTAAGTGAATTAAGTCCAAGTATCCTGTTTTTTGTAATTTTATTAATTGTGTGGAATATGAGGTTTGATTAGTTTCCTGTGCAGTAGTAAATGATTTGCTCCACATAATTTTTCATTTTAACATTTCCTTAAGTGTGTTCATAAATAAAGCTTTTCATTAAATAAGAAGCTGCCATTAATATAACCAATGACAAAAATATGAAGGGTTTATATCTGTCTGTAAATAAAAGTTATAAGAAGACAGCATTATTATTTCACTTAGAACAGTTTTGTAAACTCGTAATTGCTTGTTCCTTTGTATACTTTGTTTTAAAGTAGTTTTTCAAGTTGTGTAGTCATTTACAAAGCCAGTTTGACTTTGAGTCCATGGGTCCCATATGCTACTTAATTTATGTGATACATGAAAGTAAAGGCTCTTTCTGAGCAAGTGCAGCAACCAGTACAATTATTTATTCTGCATCAAAACTTTTCTTATAAATAATAACTGTGCTGTCCATTTGCATTGAGTATACTCATGTGCAGATTTCAGAAGCCTATAGTGATCAGACTGTTACAAAATCATGATCTTTTTTGTGATAGTTAGTTAAAATAATAGTAGTTCATGCTATTGCCAGTCATACTTTGATAGTAGGTTCATGTGCCCTGCTGCATTTGTTCATTATACCACACTGTAGTTTTTGACCAGAAGTGTTATTGTGAGACAATTTCTTGTCATTGGATGCATTCACTGTCAGGCTAAGACCCTTCAGAGAAGATTAACATTATCAGCAATTGCCAATTTGGTAAAGAGGAGTAGAATTACACATGGTGCTGCATGGCAGTTCCTTTAATAGATTTTCGTTAACATAATGCAGTAAATAGCGTAAATAATAAGCAATGACCTAGTGTGATACAAACACTGAATGTCCAGTAGTGTGAGCTTGCAACAGCTTCAATAAGATAGACAACAGTAAACATTACATATTAAATTAAACTGTAATCTATATTTAAAACGGAGAAATATTCCACGACAGTAACAAACCCAAGCAAACAGAACACAGCGCAGGATGCGATGCGGAATGTTGCAGGCAGTAGTAGGTCAGGCGATCATACACAGATCAAAAACGTTTTGCATGACCCTGGTTCCCAGAACACCTGAAGATAGATGTTGGCTGTGGATATTGTATCACAGACACACTTCCTTTGCTGTTCAGAGATGTCACTAAACCCGCCTAAAGATACAAACAACTATGCATGAGCAGTGCCTGTTAGATGGAGGGGGTCCGACAGCTGATCAGTTCTACATCTACATCTACATTTATACTCCGCAAGCCACCCAACAGTGTGTGGCGGAGGGCACTTTACGTGCCACTGTCATTACCTCACTTTCCTGTTCCAGTCGCATATGGTTCACGGGAAGAACGACTGTCTGAAAGCCTCCGTGCGCGCTCTAATCTCTCTAATTTTACATTTGTGATCTCCTCGGGAGGTATAAGTAGGGGGAAGCAATATATTCGATACCTCATCCAGAAATGCAACCTCTCGAAACCTGACGAGCAAGCTACACCGTGATGCAGAGCGCCTCTCTTGCAGAGTCTGCCACTTGAGTTTGTTAAACATCTCCGTAACGCTATCACGGTTACCAAATAACCCTGTGACGAAACGTGCCACTCTTCTTTGGATCTTCTCTATCTCCTCCGTCAACCCGATCTGGTACGGATCCTACACTGATGAGCAATACTCAAGTATAGGTCGAACGAGTGTTTTGTAAGCCACCTCCTTTGTTGATGGACTACATTTTCTAAGGACTCTCCCAATGAATCTCAACCTGGTACCCACCTTACCAACAATTAATTTTATATGATCATTCCACTTCAAATTGTTCCGCACGCATACTCCCAGATATTTTACAGAAGTAACTGCTACCAGTGTTTGTTCCGCTATTATATAATCATACAATAAAGGATCCTTCTTTCTATGTATTCGCAATACAGTACATTTGTCTATGTTAAGGGTCAGTTGCCACTCCCTGCACCAAATGCCTATCCGCTGCAGATCTTCCTGCATTTTGCTACAATTTTCTAATGCTGCAACTTCTCTGTATACTACAGCATCATCCGGGAAAAGCCGCGTGGAACTTCCGACACTATCTACTAGGTCATTTATATATATTGTGAAAAGCAATGGTCCCATAACACTCCCCTGTGGCACGCCAGAGGTTACTTTAACGTCTGCAGACGTCTCTCCATTGATAACAACATGCTGTGTTCTGTTCGCTAAAAACTCTTCAATCCAGCCACACAGCTGGTCTGATATTCCGTAGGCTCTTATTTTGTTTATCAGGCAACAGTGCGGAACTGTATCGAACGCCTTCTGGAAGTAAAAAAAAATAGCATCTACCTGGGAGCCTGTATCTAATATTTTCTGGGTCTCATGAACAAATAAAGCGAGTTGGGTCTCACACGATCGCTGTTTCCAGAATCCATGTTGATTCCTACATAGTAGATTCTGGGTTTCCAAAAATGACATGATACTCAAGCAAAAAACATGTTCTAAAATTCTACAACAGATCGACGTCAGAGATATAGGTCTATAGTTTTGCGCATCTGCTCGACGACCCTTCTTGAAGACTGGGACTACCTGTGCTCTTTTCCAATCATTTGGAACCTTCCGTTCCTCTAGAGACTTGCGGTACACGGCTGTTAGAAGGGGGGCAAGTTCTTTCACGTACTCTGTGTAGAATAGAATTGGTATCCCGTCAGGTCCAGTGGACTTTCCTCTGTTGAGTGATTCCAGTTGCTTTTCTATTCCTTGGACACTTATTTCGATGTCAGCCATTTTTTCGTTTGTGCGAGGATTTAGAGAAGGAACTGCAGTGCAGTCTTCCTCTGTGAAACAGCTTTGGAAAAAGGTGTTTAGTATTTCAGCTTTACGCGTGTCATACTCTGTTTCAATGCCTTCATCATCCCAGAGTGTCTGGATATGCTGTTTCGAGCCACTTACTGATTTAACGTAAGACCAGAACTTCCTAGGATTTTCTGTCAAGTCGGTACATAGAATTTTACTTTCGAATTCACTGAACGCTTCACGCATAGCCCTCCTTATGCTAACTTTGACATCATTTAGCTTCTGTTTGTCTGAGAGGTTTTGGCTGTGTTTAAACTTGGAGTGAAGCTCTCTTTGCTTTCGCAGTAGTTTCCTAACTTCGTTGTTGAACCACGGTGGGTTTTTCCTGTCCCTCAGAGTTTTACTCAGCACGTACCTGTCTAAAACGCATTTTACGATTGCCTTGAACTTTTTCCATAAACACTCAACATTGTCAGTGCCGGAACAGAAATTTTCGCTTCGATCTGTTAGGTAGTCTGAAATCTGCCTTCTATTACTCTTGCTAAACAGATAAACCTTCTTCCCTTTTTTTATATTCCTATTAACTTCCATATTCAGGGATGCTACAACGGCCTTATGATCACTGATTCCCTGTTCTGCACATACAGAGTCGAAAAGTTTGGGTCTGTTTGTTATCAGTAGGTCCAAGATGTTATCTCCACGAGTCAGTTCTCTGTTTAATTGCTCGAGGTAATTTTCGGATAGTGCACTCAGTATAATGTCACTCGATGCTCTGTCCCTACCACCCGTCCTAAACATCTGAGTGTCCCAGTCTATATCTGGTAAATTGAAATCTCCACCTAAGACTATAACATGCTGAGAAAATTTATGTGAAATGTATTCCAAATTTGCTCTCAGTTGTTCTGCCACTAATGCTGCTGAGTCGGGAGGTCGGTAAAAGGAGCCAATTATTAACCTAGCTCGGTTGTTGAGTGTAACCTCCACCCATAATAATTCACAGGAACTATCCACTTCTACTTCACTACAGGATAAACTACAACTAACAGCGATGAACACTTCAGCCAGCTTTCTGTACCTATAATGATTTCAGCTTCAGTGCTTTCTATCAGCGCTTGAAGTTCCGGTACTTTACCAACGCAGCTTCGACAGTTTACAATTACAATACCGATTGCTGCTTGGTCCCTGCATGTCCTGACTTTGCCCCGCACCCGTTGAGGCTGTTGCCCTTTCTGTACTTGCCCAAGGCCATCTAACCTAAAAAACCGCCCAGCCCACACCACACAACCCCTGCTACCCATGTAGCCGCTTGTTGTGTGTAGTGGACTCCTGACCTATCCAGCGGAACCCGAAACCCCACCACCCTATGGCGCAAGTCGAGGAATCTGCAGCCCACACCGTCGCAGAACCGTCTCAACCTCTGATTCAGACCCTCCACTCGGCTCTGTACCAAAGGTCCGCAGTCAGTCCTGTCGACGATGCTGCAGATGGTGAGCTCTGCTTTCATCCCGCTAGCGAGACTGGCAGTCTTCACCAAATCAGATAGCCGCCGGAAGCCAGAGAGGATTTCCTCCGATCCATATCAACACACATCATTGGTGCTGACATGAGCGACCACCTGCAGATGGGTACACCCTGTACCCTTCATGGTATCCAGAAGAACCCTTTCCACATCCAGAATGACTCCCCCCGATATGCACACGGAGTGCACATTGGTTTTCTTCCCCTCTCTTGCTGCCATATCCCTAAGGGGCCCCATTACGCGCCTGACGTTGGAGCTCCCAACTACCAGTAAGCCCACCCTCTGCGACCGCCGGGATCTTGCAGACTGAGGGGCAACCTCTGGAACAGGACAAGCAGCCATGTCAGGCCGAAGATCAGTATCAGCCTGAGACAGAGCCTGAAACCGGTTCGTCAGACAAACTGGAGAGGCCGTCCGTTGAGCCCTCCGGAATGTCTTTTGCCCCCTGCCACAGCTTGAGACGACCTCCCACTCTACCACAGGTGAGGGATCAGCCTCAATGTGGGCAGTATCCCGGGCAACCACAGTCGTAGTCCGATCGGGGGACGCGTGGGACGAGCTGGCCGTCCCCGACAAACCCCCATCTGGACCCCCACAGTGATGCCCATTGGCAACAGCCTCAAGCTGTGTGACTGAAGCCAACACTGCCTGAAGCTGGGAGCGAAGGTATGCCAACTCAGCCTGCATCCGAACACAGCAGTTGCAGTTCCAGTCATTCCAACAGAAAGGAGGTATATGGTGCGCATTCTGTAGTTAAACCATGCCTATACAGTCAATACTGCAGTTTGCAGTATTGCATTGGCATTGTTACTTTGTGCCAGGAAGGGCTCTCAACAAGAGTAGTGTCCACTTGTCTCCGTGTGAACCAAAGTGATGTTCTTTGCATATGGAGGAGATACAGAGAGACAAGAACTGTCAATGAAATGCCTCACTCAGGACGCCCACTGGCTACTACTGCAGTGGATGACTGCTACCTATGGATTATGGCTTTGATAAACCCTGACAGCAACGCCACGAAGTTAAATAATGCTTTTCATGCAGCCACAGGACTTCATATTATGACTCAGGCTGTGCACAATAGGCTGCGTGATGTGCAACTTCACATCCAACGTCCAAGGCAAGGTCCATCTTTGCAACCATGACACCATGCAGAGTGGGTACAGATGGGCCCAACAACTTGCTGAATGGACATTCAGGATTGGCATCACATTCTCTTCACCAATGTGTGTTGCATGTGCCTTCAACCAGACAATTGTCACAGACGTATCTGGAAGCAACCCAGTCAGGCTGAATGCCTTAGACACATTTTCCAGCGAGTGCAGCAAGGTGGAGGTTCCCTGATGTTTTGGGGTGGCATTATGTGGGGCTGATATATGCCACTGGTGGTCATGGAAGGTGCCGTAATGGCTGTGCAATACGTGAATGCCATCCTCTGACTGATAGTGGAACCACATCAGCAGCATATTGGTGAGGCATTCGTCTTCATGGACAACAATTCCCGCCCCCATCGTGTGCATGACTTCCTTCAGGATAATGACATCGCTTCTACATCTACATCTACATCCATACTCCGCAAGCCACCTGATGGTATGTGGTGGAAGGTACCTTGAGTACCTCTATCGGTTCTCCCTTCTATTCCAGTCTCGCATTGTTCGTGGAAAGAAGGATTGTCGGTATGCCTCTGTGTGGACTCTAATCTCTCTGATTTTATCCTCATGGTCTCTTCGTGAGATATACATAGGAGGGAGCAATATACTGCTTGACTCTTTGGTGAAGGTACGTTCTTGAAACTTTGACAAAAGCCCGTACCGAGCTACTGAGCATTTCTCCTGCAGAGTCTTCCACTGGAGTTCATCTATCATCTCCGTAACGCTTTCGCGATTACTAAATGATCCTGTAACGAAGCGCGCTGCTCTCCATTGGATCTTCTCTATATCTTCTATCAACCCTATCTGGTACGGATCCCACACTGCTGAGCAGTATTCAAGCAGTGGGTGAACAAGCATACTGTAACCTACTTCCTTTGTTTTCGGATTGCATTTCCTTAGGATTCTTCCAATGACTCTCAGTCTGGCATCTGCCCTACCGACGATCAACATTATATGATCATTCCATTTTAAATCACTCCTAATGCGTACTCCCAGATAATTTATGGTATTAACTGCTTCCAGTTGCTGACCTGCTATTTTGTAGCTAAATGATAAAGGATCTATCTTTCTGTGTATTCGCAGCACATTACACTTGTCTACATTGAGATTCAATACCATTCCCTGCACCATGCGTCAATTCGCTGCAGATCCTCCTGCATTTCAGTACAATTTTCCATTGTTACAACCTCTCGATACACCACAGCATCATCTGCAAAAAGCCTCAGTGAACTTCCGATGTCATCCACCAGGTCATTTATGTATATTGTGAATAGCAACGGTCCTATGACACTCCCCTGCGGCACACCTGAAATCACTCTTACTTCGGAAGACTTCTCTCCATTGAGAATAACATGCTGCGTCCTGTTATCTAGGAACTCCTCAATCCAATCACACAATTGGTCTGATAGTCCATATGCTCTTACTTTGTTCATTAAACGACTGTGGGGAACTGTATCGAACGCCTTACGGAAGTCAAGAAACACGGCATCTACCTGTGAACCCGTGTCTATAGCCCTCTGAGTCTTGTGGACGAATAGCGCGAGCTGGGTTTCACATGACCGTCTTTTTTGAAACCCATGCTGATTCCTACAGAGTAGATTTCTAGTCTCCAGAAAAGTCATTATACTCTAACACAATACGTGTTCCAAAATTCTACAACTGATCGACGTTAGAGATATAGGTCTATAGTTCTGCACATCTGTTCGATGTCCCTTCTTGAATATGGGGATGACCTGTGCCCTTTTCCAATCCTTTGGAACGCTACGCTCTTCTAGAGACCTACGGTACACCGCTGCAAGAAGGGGGGCAAGTTCCTTCACTTGACTAGAGTTTCCAGCATGTTCTCCAGACATGAAACCTATCGAACATGCCTGGGATGGATTGAAAAGGACACTGTGACCCACCAACAACTTTGAGGGATCTCACAGGAATCACAGTTGAGGAGTGTGACAATCTGGACCAACAGTGCCTTGATGAACTTGTGGATAGTATGCCACGAGTTTTTCTCAAGTGTGAGATTTCATTTTTGCACATGTCAACAATTTCTGTTTGCAAATGATAAATTTTTTGGCCACTTTTATGACTACTAATGGTTCTACTTTCTCTTAGATACTTATAATTTCAACTTCAGACCTTTCAAAATAGTCGTCATACATCAATGCATGAGGACGTGCTACTGGGTATTAGAGGTACCGGCGTGTACAGCAATCTGGACCACCGGCTCTGAAGGTCTCGCTGTATGGTGGTACAACATGCAATGTGTGATTTTCATGAGCAATAAAAAGAGCAGAAATGGTGTTTATGTTGATCTCTATTCCAATTTTCTGCACAGGTTCTGGAACTCTCAGAACCGAGGTGAGGAGGTGATGCAAAACTTATTTTGATGTGTGTATAATGATGACTATGATGATAATGATGATGATGTTTGGTTTGTGGAGCACTCATGTAAACAGTTATCAAGGCCCATACAAATTCCCAATATTACACCAATCTTGCCACTTGCATGAATGATGATGAAATAGCGAGGACAACACAAACCCTCAGTCCTCAGGTGGAGAAAATCCACAACCAGGGTGTGAATCAAACCCAGGGGTGATCATATAACAGATGGCACCAGCAGAAGACTGTTAACATACACATATCATCATGAGTATGTAGATGAACAAATCCCAATGTTGAAGCCCTCCCATGTTAAACAGGAAATGAAAGACAATGCAAGTGATGAGGATTTCGTAGATGATAGCAGTTATGTACAAACCACTTGACATGTTTAGTTTGCTACAAATAAAGAAAGGACAGAATGAAGCATATGATACAGATTCAGAAAATGACAGTTCGGTAGAACAGCACAGCGAAAAGACGTCAAGCACAAATGGCCTGTTTAAACTTTTATCCAAACAAATTGCTGAGCATATTGACAGCATTGACACTCAAATTAGTGGTCTTGATAGACAACTCAAAACTCAAGTTGGTGGATGCAAACAAATTGCAATGCAAGTTGGCAGTATCAAAACTCAAATTAGTGGTCTTTACAGTTAACTCAAAACTCAAGTTAGTGGGGAAGTTAGTAAACTTGAGACACAAGGAATTAAAATTAGCAGGCAGATTGAGAAAGTAGACGGAAAAATGGGAGCTTTGAGTAATGCAGTAAATGATATGAAAAATGATATTGACACTATAAATGCAAATATGACAACTATGTTGAAAGGTCCAAAGTTGAAATTATAAGTATCTAAGAGAAAGTAGAACCTTTAGTAGTCACAAAAGTGGCCAAAAAATTTTTCATTTGCAAACAGAAATTGTTGACATGTCCAAATTGAAATCTCACACTTGAGGAAAACTGTTTCTGACAGCAAAAAAGTTTTAGGTAAACAAGTTACCGATTGTGAACAGACTTGTGACCAAAACATTTAGCAAATTCGAGGCAAACTTTCTGACCTCGAAAAGAAGATGAGAGATAAACCTGGTGTTGTCAGTAATGGTCACCAATTACTAAATTATTGGAAGGAGAGAAACATTTCGATCCCTCCAAGAAACATAATGGTTGGCATCTGTTAGATTTTATAAAGAACTGGGAAAGAAATTTTCCTGGTTACTTGCCACTGTAAGGTGACTGAACCTGAACACTGATCATATGACTCTTGACAAATTCAAACAGAAATTTACCAAAGAGTATTGGTCAGAGCAAAAACAAGATTGCTTATGGCAAGAGTTTATTATGGCTAAACTTCCTGATAACAAAGGCAGGAACTCTTTGTAGGATTTCTGCAAATATTGGTACTATAAACAGACTCATTTAAGAACCAGACAAATCAAAGCAGAAATTATCTGGGAATTATGGAAAAACATCCAGAAGATTCTAAGAGAGATGTGGGGAGCAACCATAGAAGCTTCTCCACATTTCTAGAAAGAGGTGAAGAGAAGAATACCACTGGCAGGAAACTGTGATGATGATCACAGAATACTAATAACAGGAGTCATCACAACAACAGTAATAGTAATGAACAAAATGATGGTGATAGATACGGTGTCAATACGTTTCAGAGAGGCCGGAGAAGAGGTTGAGGCATCTCTGCAGGGTGCAGTAGAAGATTCTCCGCCAAAAGAATGACAATAGCACTGAAAACCAAAATCCACTTTCCTTAAGGACCAAACTGACGTGGACCGATTTAACTGGCCCAGATGTAGAAAGCCAAACCGAAGTAGACACAACAGAGTTAGAACGCAGGAGAGCAATTGTGCAGCATGGCATGCCACAGCCAGTCAAGCATTAGATGCACCTAGATTTGAATCACTGCCTGCAAGCAGTATGTTACTGGTATGTGTTAGCAGACGGGCAGAAATTCCACTAGCAACAGATGGTGCAAATCAATCAGCTGTTCTGAGGCAAGCCACAAGTAGGGCAGCGGAACCCAGTGAAGATGTCACAGCAGAAGTCAATGAACCTGCTACAGTGAATATTAATTGTGTAGTCATAGAAAATGTGGACATATTGATAGGTGGAGGAGAAATTGCCAATGAAAGTGTAGATGGTGAAAATGAGTTATCAGAGGTTATGGTTTGGTGTGTACAGATAGATGAACTGTACTGGGGCTTAAAACAATTCAAGTGGAAGGATTTTAAGAAAAATTATGTGACCGAGAAGTCTAGTGGTGATAAGAGGAGAAGAATGAGCATCAAGAGGAGAGGAAGGTAATTAATGCCACGCAGAGTTTGCATGCTGTTACTATGTGGGTAGTAGGCTGAGAGATAAAAGCCACCATGCACACTATGTGTGCCGCCAATAATGTGGTCGCTAGGCACAGGAGTATGTTGGAAAATGAAATCGTCTGCATTGATAATGAAGCCATCTCTATTAACAATTCACAAACATAACAGACTGTTGTCAAAAGGCCTGATAATGTAAAACAGACAGTTGTCTACATGTCCTAGACATCTATGAAGATTATATGAAATACGTGGTAGCTTTGGAAGTTACTGAAGCTGATAGGATGACAGCTCGACAGAAGAGCCTGCAGTAAATCAACAGGAACCAATACAGTTTGAAGAGAATTGTGAGTTCAATTTAAAGCCTGTAGAAATGGCAGAAGAATAACTTAGTGTCTGTCTTAGAAAAGCTTTCCAACTAGTGCCAGAGCAACCCAGAATGGTTGGAATAAGAAGATAGTTTGGAAGACGGACGTTTTGGTATCCCTGAAACCAATGAATGTGTAACTAAGAGTAATTTTGTACCACTTGATGATGAAATTTCCATACAAAATCTGAAATAGGTGCTGAAATCAAAAAGTAGGAACCACCGGATGATACAATACACAGTCATCAGTAAGTACAAGTAATTAAAATTTTGAACTCCAAAAACAGGAAAAATATCCAGACACAGATAATATGCAGGTTAACAGCATTTCTTGGAACGATATTATGGTTGACCAAAATTTGTTGTGGGAAGAGCAAAACAATACAGAAAATTTAAGCATTAAACAGATCATTATTCCTGTTCACATATATAACATTAGACTACAAGTACTCATGGATACTGGTTCACAGGTCAGTGCTGTCTCCCAGTCATTTTTTGAGTATATTGCTGACGTGACAAAAACTTCAAGGTTACTAGGTTCATGGTTGGAGATTATGTACTCATAAAAACTCATGAGAAATCCATCAAACTGAACCATGACCCATTTAAAGTACAAAGTATCGCTCACAATAATGCCTACTATCTGATGTACCCAAAATCAAAGAAACCCCTATGTTTTTGTAACACAGTAGATCTTAAACCACATGTCCACAGAATTGAAAAGTATAGATACATTCAGAAACAAGTCTGGAAAAAACTGTACCTATTTTGAAAGAGGTGTACCTATTTTGTAAAATTCATATTACTATTCATTGCATGTTGTCAACATCACTATACTATTGTAAAATTATAGTTACCACTGTAAATTTGCTAAAGCGTTTCTGTAATTTTCATATTTTAAACACTATATGTATGTTGAGATGACTGTAATGCAATGGGGCCGGCCGCGGTGGTCTAGCGGTTCTAGGCGCTCAGTCCAGAACCGCGCGACTGCTACGGTCGCAGGTTCGAATCCTGCCTCGGGCATGGATGTGTGTGCTGTTCTTAGGTTAGTTAGGTTTAAGTAGTTCTAAGTTCTAGGGGACTGATGACCACAGATGTTTAGTCCCATAGTGCTCAGAGCCATTTGAACCATTTTGAACGCAATGGGCTGCAACTAGAAAGAAAATTTCTTACACATGAACAAATATATTATTTAAGCATTTTAATCATTTCTATCCTACGTATAGAAAGGTAAAATTCCTCACATTTAATGCAATAACACTCAAGTGAACTTTTATCAAGTTATTGATCCCTTTTAGAGTAAAAATAAAATTATTATGGAGATTCGCTGCTCCTTGTTGAGATAATTCAAGAATATTACAGCGTAATACTTGACATAAAAGCTTGTAAACTAATACATACATAATAGTATCACATTATTACTGCTAATTATTTTACCATAAATATTATATTTACAGTTATGGGATAGTGCACTTGCACTTCTGATTGGTCCTTTGTATATTCCAACATTTAAATTGGTTTTCCTATTGCAAATTTTTTTTTATGTCTTTAAGACAATACAGTCCTTTCCTCTTTCCTTTATTGACATCCTCTAGTATATAGCACCCATCATGTGGGATATTAACTATTTTATATGGTCCTTCACTTCGTTTTTCTTAGTCCAGGGGACCAAGTAAGATGCTCTGCAATAGGTCTTGTGTGGATATACTTTCATATTATACTGGTAATCTTTTATGATTCCAGGGCATTCAATGTATACTTCGAGGTAGCCGGATAATAATTCTGTTAATTGTCTAGCCTCTGAAGCATTAATGCAAGTTGCCTCCCGTACTTTCTCTTCTATTGTTGTGACGATGTCACTCACGTTGCTGGGTGCATCGTTATTTCGATTTTTGTGACACATCTGTGGGTGCTTATGATCAAACACTAACAAATTCTGTCTGGTGACAGAAAGATTTATTTTTCTCATCAGCGGAAGGTTCGTACCGAACTCCTGATGCAGCATTAATGTTATCGGTCACTGTTGGTACTTAAGTGCACATGTCCCACGGGGAAGATCAATTACAGTTTCCCTTTCCTGAAGGAACTCAAGATCCAGAAGCACCGGTACTGACAAGTTATCCATTAGTAGGAATGTGCATAATAAGCGATCATTTCCCAAGGAAACTTCCACCTGTGTCTGGTATTTTATACTCTGTGCCTTTTTTCCCAATGCCCCTATAGCCTTACAATTTGCAACAGACAAAATCAGCAGTCTTCTTATCTCCGATACCTTCTTGAAAAACTGTGTATTCATAACTGATACATTTGCACCTGTGCCAAGCAGAATAGTAGTGTTACACCATTTACAGTTCCGGTGACACTTGTTTGGATATTTTCCCTTTGTGGCTTATCAGAGACAGCAGGTTCCTGATATAGCTCATCTCCGATCCTGTTGCCATCCTGATACCGTATCATGTTTACTTTTTTGTTTCGTTGACCTATTGCTTTCATTGTTGGCCTCAGTCACCTGGTGAAGGCCTACAGGGACCGAAATTAGTTTATTGGTGTCTGAGTGTTTTGTTTTGCTTCTGAAGGTACCTCCACTATTCTAACATTTTGTGGGTTTCCAGTCGGAGGTGGCCTGCTTGGATCACACCACGGTGGATATTGATTGTTTGGCATAGGTATAGCCTGTAGGTAATTTATTGACTGACCCGAATTGATAGAATTTTGCTGTGGCTGTCAATGACTTGGCCCTGGCTGTTGCCAATATTCACTGTCAGCCCCCATATTTTTAGGCTTGTCTTTATATGGACTGTCTGACCTGTTGTCATTTTGTCTCTTTCAGTTGCTATTATTGTTTGGATTTTCATTGTGGTACTGCCTCTGATTACCATTTAGTGGTTGTTGTTCTTTGGCTTTTTGATAATTACTGTTATTATTAGGATATCCAAAATTTTGGTTGTATGGATTCCTACTATTATTATTATTATTATTGTATTTTCCATTACTATATGCTTTACTTTTATTTTTCTTTGGACTACCTTCACCCCTGTTTCCATTGTTTCCATTCCATAATTTTTTCCATTAGGACTATTGGTATTGCTGATCACATCAGAATTATTTCTGGCGTCTTCTTGCACTAGATCCAGAGAATCAATTACAGACAGAAATTCTTTCAGATTGGTGTCTGTAACATTAAATAATGTTTCTCTAATATGTAATGGTAATCTAGCTTTTAACACTTGCAACAAGTCTCTGGTGGTTACTGGCTCATCCCAGTACCGGGTCATGTTAATATATTTTTCAAAGTATTTCCTTAAGGAACCTGACTTTGCATTGTACATTTCTGCATTGTAAACAACTTTACGGAGTCACTCTTGAGTAGACGCTGACCAGACTTGATCAAGGAATGCCTTCTCAAAGTTGTGGAAAGTGTTGCAAGTTTCTGCTGCATTTAATGCCCAGAGCAATGCATCATCAGAAATATGTGAAACCACAAACTGTATTTTCTGTTCTACTGACCATGATTTTGGAAGAACACTTTTGAAGTTTTGAATGAAAACTACTGGATGTATGCTTTTCTTGCTTTCTCCATTAAATATTTGAAACTGTCTATGCTTAATCAGGCTTTCTTCATGCATCAAAGTAGTTAAGTGCACGGAATTGCTATCATTCGCAGGTGGTGTGGTTACTTTATTGCAAGTACATTCTATTTCACAATTATTGTTCCTTGGTGTCACATATTGCTCTGGTAATATCAGTTGATTACCAAAATTTGGTCTTCCTTGTGGTGCATTAACATTTGCCGTTAGATTATCTGTGATCTTTTGCCTGTCAGTATCAGTGTTGTCATTACTGCATACAGTCACATTTTCAAAGCTTTGATTTTCAGAGTTCACCACCCTGGCTACTTCTGTTCTGACTTGCTTTCAGGTTTCCGAGGGAATGTCCTCCTGTATTGTTTCCACAGTGGTAGCCAAAGCCTTGAATTGGTTCTCTAGTCTATCTACTTCAGTTTGAAGGCTACTGACGTGAACTGGAATGTTTGTTAATGGTTCAATAGTGGATTTTACTGCATGAATCTCCTGCTTAAAATGGGTAATAGTAGCATTATCATGATCGACCAACACTTGATTTATCCTACGGACAATTTCTTTATGTCTTTCCAGAAAAATTTTGTTTGTGTTTTCCATAAATTTCTTTCCCTTTTCTTGGTCCCTGACCTCCTGTTGCTGTTTTTCTATAAGCTTTTCCTGTCTACGTTTTTCCTTTTCCTGCTGACGTTGTCTTTCACACTCCTGCTGTTTAAGCTCACATTGTTTTTCACGCTCTTGCTCTTTAATAGTAAACTTTTCAAATAATATCCGGTATCAGCATAGCTTGAGCATTGCTAACTTCTGCCCCTTGCCCAGAAGAACTAGTGTCATTAATTCCTAACTGGTTGACTGCAGGAGTGTATGTTTGTTTTGGCAACTCCTCAGTATTACTATCACTCGGGACATCAGTTACTAAATTATCATTCATAATTCAATTTTCTAATAATTTGACAGAAGTATGGGTAAATTGTTCTACCTGAGACTCTGATGTCATTTCTGCAGCAATATGCTCATTCAGTTTAATCTGTTTCTTTTGCTTGACCACTGTATCACCAATATATCACAACAAATATATAAATCATTGACAAGCACCAATTGACACAAAATAATCTTATAACTAACACATATACACAAATAACACTATCTAAATAATTCACTCTGGGCACAAAATCTTATGTAGAATTGCTACACTTCAAAATATTATTCTCGCAGCCAGAATATTCAATTATTACTACATATGGCTGCAGGTACTGATTTCAACTTTAAATGTCACACGCAACGGTTGTTGATCATGTGCTGCTATGTAATTACTGAACATGAACGTCTGTTCCTACCTTTGTTGATTGTGAGTGGTGGAGAGCACTGCTTATATGACGTTACTCGTATCTGTCGCACCAGCGCAGATACAGATTCGGACAGCAGTTTGGTAGGAAGATGTCAATGCTCATGAAACAAGTAAATATACAATGATTAATAGTTTGTTTTGGTACCCTGTACCTGTAATAGATCACAATTTCAATTATTGAAATGAATAAATGTGCATTGGTGGCCCTACGTTTGGTGCGAGTATGGCGTTCGCTGTGTTATTCAGTGGTTTGGTATTTAACTAATTTGTAAATGAAAATGATAATGTTATTTCATTATAGTGAGTAATTGCAAAATAATTTTTTCTCCTGGCTAAAGATTTGGTCAAGTTGCTAAAGAAATCCAAGTTAACGTTGTGTTAAAGTGTTGTCTGTAACTTGTTTAAGTGTCACTAAATCATAGTTCATATAACAGATTCTATACAACTATTGATTATGATGGAAACAGTTATCTTGAGTAAAATGATCATTAAAACCACCAAATATCAGCCGCGCACAACAATGACGTATGTTACCTGAAACAATATTCTTCAGCAAGAAAAAGTTTGTTATGTGGATCGTGCTATGAGCACTGTTTTTAAAGAAGCAATCTGACTCCAATTATTTTCATTAAAATGAGTTTGGGACCACCGGTGCACATTTATTTTTACACATTTTTATTACCTTCGGCATTTATGTCTGCAAAGTTGCATAATTTGAATTTGCCGCTGAGATAATTGTTAAGATGGTGGCAGACAATTGACAAAGACTTTCTATTGTTAGAGAAAATTTCCTTTTAACAGGATAAGTATCTGAACTAATGCCAATAAAACTTTACTTTTATATTGTGTACTATTTAGACTAATTTTCATTAAACAAACCTTTGATACTTTCGTAAGAAACACAGATAAAAATGCGATACAAATCGCTATCATCAATGGCTGTGCTACTTGCAGCAGAAAGAAATAATTAACACAGATAATGCTTATTGAGAGAGGAATTAAAGTGCAAATTATTATTCACTCATATTTATAATAGTAATGAACTCTGTTCTAAAGTAATAATTAAGAAATAATTAAATAATGGAAAATCCAGGATGGAATGTAACAATACAATTACAAATTCTGATATGCATCTTGTGTCCGCAACCTACAAAAGCCAATCAAAAAAAAGTAAAAACAATGGAAGACGAATGCAGATCATAAAAGGAATTTACAAATATCATTGTCTTTGTATGATACACATTGATATGTCCAATTACATCATACAATATTACATAAATAATTAATATTTATCATAATTTTGTTTTATTTCAGTGTTTTTCCATATGTTGAATAGATAATGTTTATAACTGTTAGAGGCATAATTTCCTCTCGTTGCACTGTAGCTAAAATTTATCTCGTGGATGTTACAATAGTCTGTTTGCCCTAAGGCTTTACTTTTGTTTTCCCTAAACAGGAAGCCCTTACATTCACTACAATAATTCAGTAAACATTTTACCACACTCAACAACTATCCATCAGATATAGAAAATTAGCAGAAACTTTAGGGGACGAAAGACAGTGTTTTCAGTTTTGCCTTAATATAAACATTATCAGAATTATTTATTGACCTAAATAGTCATTTATTGATTAAAAACAGTGTTCAAGTAGAAATTCTTTAAATTCTAGATTAAATTTGTTTTCATCTTCTAACTTTCTGATGTTGGCTGGCAGTCTGTTGTAGAGCTTTGTATCAATATGGCTCACATGCCTTTGTGTGTGTTATTTTGTTCACTGAGTATGGAATGCTGTGCTCTTTTAGGTATTATAGTTATACAAGTTAGCATTTTTATGAAAATCTGCAAGGTGGGCCCTACCTGGCACCCTCCACAGTACAAGCATTAGCAATAATTCTAAGAGCAAAACAGGCTGAGTTAAGTTTCTGCACAAGTTTCATTACATGATCATTAAAATTAAGATATTCATCTACATGAATCCCCAGCAATTTTATTGGTGCTACTCTGTCCGTGGCCTCATCACCCAACAACAGATCAAGATTTACATTTTGACATATTTTCACAAACTGCATATAATTTGTTTTATTAATACCAGAGAAGGAAAGTGGCTACTCACCATATAGCGGAGATGCTGAGTCACGATAGGCACAGTAAAAAGATTCACACAATTAAAGCTTTCCGCCATTAAGGCCTTTGTCATCAGTAGACACACATACACACACGCACACACATGCACTCACATAAACGCAACTTGCACACACATCTGCAGTCTCAGAGAACTGAGACCACACTGCGAACAGCAGCACCAGTGCATAATGGGAGTGGCGACTGGGTGGGGGTAGGAGGAGGCTAGGGCGGGGAGGGGGAGGAATAGTACGGTGGGAGTGGCGGACAGTGAAGTGTTGCAGTTTAGACGGAGGGCAGGAGTGAAAAGGGGGGGGGGGGAGGGGGTAAGTAGTGGAAAGGAGAGAAATAAAAGAAATTAAAAGACTGGGTGTGGCAGTGAAATGACAGCTGTGTAGTGCTGGAATGGGAACAGGGAGGAGGCTGGATGGGTGAGGACAGTGACTAACAAAGGTTGAGGCCAGGAGGGTTACAGGAACATAGGATGTATTGCAGGTAAAGTTCCCATCTGCGCAATTCAGAAAAGCTGGTGTTGGTGGGAAGGATCCATATGGCACAGGCTGTGAAGCAGTCATTAATATGAAGGATATCATGTTTGGCAGCGTGTTCAGCAACATGATGGTCCACTTGTTTCTTGGCCAAAGTTGTCAGTGGCCGTTCATGCGGACAGACAGCTTGTTGGTTGTCCTGCCTACATAGAATGCAGCACAGAGGTTGCAGCTTAGCTTGTAAATCACATGACTGATTTCACAGGTAGACCTTCCTTTGATGTGATAGGTGATGCTAGTGACCAGACTGAAATAGGTGGTTGTATGAGGATGTATGGGACAGGTCTTGCATCTAGGTCTATTACAGGGGTATGAGCCATGAGGGATTGGGGTTTGTGTAAGGATGGACGAGTATATTGTGTAGGTTCGGTGGACGGCGGAATACCACGGTAGGAGGGGTGGGAAGGATAGTGGGCAGGATATTTCTCATTTCAGGGCATGATGAGAGGTAATTCAAAACCCTGGCGGAGAATGTAATTCAGTTGCTCCAGTCCTGGATGGTACCGAGTTACCAGGGGAATGCTCCTCTGTGGCCAGACAGTGGGACTTTGGGAGGTGGTGGGAGACTGGAAAGATAAGGTACAGGAGATTTGTTTTTGTTCAAGGATGGGAGGATAATTACAGTCAGTGAAGGCGTATATTTTGAGAGGAACTGCTCGTCACTGCATATGCGACGACCACAGCTGGCTAGGCTGTACGGAAGGGACTTCTTGGTATGGAATGTGTGGCAGCTGTCGAAGTGGAGGTATTGCTGGTGGTTATTAGGTTTGATGTGGACGGAGGTACTTATGTAGCCATCTCTGAGGTGCAGGTCAACATCTAGGAAGGTGGCTTCTCGGGTTGAGTAGGACCAGGTAAAACAAATGGGTGAAAAGTTGTTGAGCTTCTGGAGGACTCACATTACTCCCGCCGATATAATGAAGCCTGTACCTTCAAACTGATCACTCTCCCTGTGTCAATTCCCAGATTTTTGTGTGTAACTCCAGCACTTTTCCGGTGCCACACAATCTTAGATGTCTAACTACGAACCTCTCCCCACCCCCCACACTTTCCCCATTCTATGGCTGTTCGCACCCACTAAATCCACCTCTTCCAGTCACATCTCCCATCCCCCTTATGCTTATCCGCCCTTAAACCTGCTACCCACAGTAATATACATATATTTATTATTGATAAGTTATTTTCGAATTTGACCCTTGTGACTTCTCGCAAATTGAAGTGAGTTTTCGCCTTCCACAATCGTCGTCTTCCTCAGATTTCATCTCGTTTTTTCCCCCTTCAGCATCCATTTCATCCTTCTCGTAATTTTCACACGTATTTGGTGTATTTTTGCGTAATTTTTCGGACGTAATTCTACTTTCTTACGTAAGTTTTCGCATTTTTGCACCACCATGGATCCTTGCTCCTTCCATCTGCGTCAATACAGAAAAGTTTCCTTATTCCTAGCCAGATCCCAGTCCCACATACTGTTTCTGTGTTGTTGCTTCTCTCATGAAATCCCCCCTAATGGCCTTACCATCAAATTACCCATCTCTGGTTCCCACCCCTCCTTCCACAATCACCTCCAGCTGTTCAGATTCCGCCAATCCTTAGCCCTCACCCACATAGTCCTGCAAAACCATATGAACCAAGCCCAATCCTGCTTGCAGTACCTTCTCTAAATCCGCAAAATTATCCTGCTATGCAATCCCAAATTCCTGGAACCCATAACACACATTGAAACCCTTGCCCTGCAGGAACTTAAGCAATATGCACAACGCCACCTCAAAAAGCTCTCCATCCTACTCACTTCCTACTCTTGCCTCGGAGTACCACTGTCCACCACCTTTACATCCACCGCCAAACCCCCCCTCCCACGCTCCCTCATAGCTGACGAACCCTGTCTCGCAGACCTATTACATTTACCCCACCCTCCAAAACTCCCTCCCACCACCACACAGAACCCAGAACCTAAACAGACCCGTAACACAGTTATGAACCTTTCCTCCAGAGGCCTTAGTCCCACAGAAATATCAGTCCTTACCAAAGGCCTCACCTTTTGCCCCACTCCCAAATTCAACAATGCTGGACTAGTTAAAGACCTGCTCTCATTCTCCCGGTCCCTACAGTGGAAACACTTTTTCGCTACCAACCCGACCAATCAGACTCAACTAAAGACCAATATTGAACCTTGCCTAACTCCATTCACTCCTTCACCCAACCGTGATCCACCCCCACTGCCTCCATTTCACCCCTTATAACTTTCCACAGTTTCTTAACCTCGAACCTTGCCTAAACATCATTCTGCAAATCCCTCAACATGCAAACTAACCTTACATTTGCAGAAAGAACCACAGTCCACCATCTAAAAACTGATCCTGACCTTATTATCCTACCTGCTGACAAAGGCTCCACCACCGTTGTTTTGAACTGCAAAGATTACGTGGCAGAAGGACTCCGTCAGCTGTCAGATACTTCCACCTTCAAACCATGCCACAGTGATCCCATTCCAGTAATCCTGCAGGATCTCCAGTCACTACTCAAATCCTTAGGCCCATCCCAGAACCTCTCCCCAGTGTCCATCTCTCTACTTATCCCTACCACTCTCCCCGCACTCCCACCTTCTACATGCTTCCTGAAGTCCATAAACCCAACCACCCAGGATGCCCCATTGTGGCCAGTTACTGTGCCCCCATTGAGAGAATCTCTGCTCTAATTGACCAACATCTTCAACCTATTACCCAGAACTAATCATCCTATATAAAAGATACCAACCATTTCCTCGACCGACTCTCCACAGTTCCTGTCCCTTTACCACACGGTGTCCTGCTCATCACTATTGATGCCACCACCTTGTACACTAACATTCCTAATGCCCATGGCCTTACTGCTGTTGAAAACTGCCTTTCCAGATGCCCTATGGATTCCAAACCAACATCCTCCTTCTTAGTCTCCATTACCAACTATATCCTCACCCACAATTACTTCTCCTTTGAAAGCATTACCTACAAACAAATCCATGGTACGGCTATGGGCACCCGCATGGCACCATCCTATGCTAACCTATTCATGGGCCATCTAGAGGAATCCTTCCTAAAAACCCAGAATCCTAAACCCCTCACCTGGTTCAGATTCATTGATGACATCTTTACTATCTGGATTGAAGGTGAGTATACCTTATTCACATTCCTCCAGAACCTCAACAACTTCTCCCCCATTTGCTTCACCTGGTCCTACTCAACCCAAGAAGCCACCTTCCTAGATGTTGACCTTTACCTCAGAGATGGCTACAGAAGTACCTCCGCCCATATCAAACCTAATAACCACCAGCAATACCTCCACTTCGACAGCTGCCACACATTCCATACCAAGAAGTCCCTCCCATACAGCCACCCGTGGTCATCACATCTGCAGTGACGAGCAGTCCCTCTCAAAATATACCGAGGGTCTCACTGAAGCCTTCACTGACCGTAGTTATGCTCCCATCCTTTTACAAAAACAAATTTCCTTTACCTTATCTTTCCAGTCTTCCACCACCTCCCAAACTCCCACAGTCCGGCCACAGAGGAGCATTCTCCTCGTAACTCAGTAACACCTGAGACTGGAGCAACTGAATTACATTCTCCGCCAGGGTTTTGATTACCTCTTGTTGTGCCCTGAAATGAGAAATGTCCTGCCAACCATCCTTCCCACCCCACCTACCGTGGTATTCCGCCATCCACCAAACCTACACAATATACTTGTCCATCCTTACACAAACCCCAATCCCTTACCTCATGGCTCATAGCCCTGTAATAGACCTAGATGCAAGACCTGTCCCATACATCCTCCTACTACCACCTACTCCAGTCCGGTCACTAACATCACCTATCCCATCAAAGGCAGGTCTACCTGGCCTCAACCTTCGTTAGTCACTGTGCTCACCCATCCAGCCCCCTCCCTGTTCCCATTCCAGCACTACACAGCTGTCATTTCACTGCCACACCCAGTCTTTTAATTTCTTTTATTTCTCTCATTTCTGCTAATTACCGCCCCCCCGCCCCCCCTCCGCACCTTCTCTCCTGCCCTCCGTCTAAACTGCAACACTTGACTGTCCGCCACTCCCACCATTCTATCCCTCCCCCTCCCCGTCCCAGCATCCTCATTACCCCCACCCAGTCGCCACTCCCATCATGCGCTGGTGCTGCTGTTTGCAGTGTGGTCTCAGCTCTCTGAGGCTGCAGATGTGTGTGCAAGTTGCGTTTATGTGTGTGTGTGTGTGTGTGTGTGTGTGTGTGTGTGTCTACTGCTGATAAAGGCCTTAATGGCCAAAAGCTGTAATTGTGTGAATCTTTTTACTGTGCCTATCGTGACTCAGCATCTCCGCTATATGGTGAGTAGCAACTTTCCTTCTCTGGTATTGTTACATTCCATCGTGGATTTTCCATTGTATAATTTGTTTTATTTGCATTTAATGTCAACCGGTTTGTATTGAACCAAGTGTGGACATTCTTTATTACCTGATCAGTAGTTGTTTGTAGCATTTGCTGTGGTGCACCTGTTATCACACTAGTGTCATCTGCGATAGTATGGCCTTTGCTGCTCCATCTGAGGTTGAATGTGATTTATATAGACAAGAAACAATAAGTGTCCTAGAATTCTGCCTTGCGGCACTCCTATTTCCACTTTTTTTGCATCTGATACTAAATTTATTTTGTGGCCTGAGTAAACTGACATCAGTGCTACAGTCTGTGTTCTGTTTTGTAGGTATGATTCAAACCACAAAATCCCTTTTCCATGAATACCTAGTGCTTCCATTTTTTCTAAAAGAATGCCATGATTGACAGTGTGAAATGCTTTGAAGAGGTCTAAATTTATTCCTACTATGCAATTATCTTTTCGTAGATTTATGATTATTTGTTCAGTGTAGCACATTAGTGCTGTTTCTGTATTTTTACCTTCCTGGAAGCCATGCTGATTTCAGTTTAGTAACTTATGGTTGTGTCATCTCTGATGCAAAGTGACACTTGTCTGATTACTCTCTTTGGCTTTTCATTTGGTCTTTGGGCTCTCGTGCCATGTTTGACGTCCATTTCTGTATTTGCTCTGTTCAGTGCAGAAATAAATGTTCATTTTGACTCTAAAAGTGTGTTATTACAGCTCTACGCCCCATAAAACCCCCAGTGGTGACCCCGAATTCTACATCGTGCATTCGGGAATTATTTTGTGCTTACTTTCATCAGTAAAGAACTCCGTGTGTCGGCCCAAATTGTCTTGAAAACAGTGGATCTACCAGTGTCGTTTTGTGCAAGTACATCACACCCTAGCAATTGTGCTTGTGTTTTTAATAGTGTTCCTAATATACAGTTGGTTAAAAGTGTACAATTTTCTGGTCCCTTCCGTGCCAGAGGCCACTTCACCATCGCCGGCCCAACATGTCCACCATCAAATGCTACTACACAGCAGGGCCTGTCACCCGGACAGTGCACGCTGCTCACTGACATAGTGAATGATAATAGTGTGATGGATGTTGTGTTTCATCCTCCGGTTAAGCAGTTGCCTTCTGGCTGGTTCGATGTGCAGACGCAGTTCATGTGGCTTTTGCGGCCGATGGCGTGGTTATTAACAACGACAAATCACAGCTCTGTTCCATATCTGTTACTTTCCTTGGCCATACGGTCTCGGCCTCTGCCCTACTGACTCAGATCGCAAACATCCTCTCTCTGCTTCTCCCCGAGGATTACACACAACTATGTCATTTCCTAGGGATGGTGGACTTTTATCGGCGACATAAACCTCGAGCTGCCTCCATCCTGTTGGCTCTAACCAATGCCCTCTCCAGTAAAAATACAACTGGAAAGCATAAACTGGAATGGACTAGGCCCATGCTGGACGTTTTCAACAATTAGCAATCAATCATCATGCTGGCTGTCACTCCCCCACACCCCAACCCCTAGGCACAGATTTCTACAACTACTGACGGTAGTGAGTCAGCGGTAGGTGCTGTCCTCCAACAGCACACTGCAGACTCAGTGCAGCTGCTGCGTTTCTTCTCAAAAAAGCTTATGAGGAGTCAGTGTAAATGGTCGGACTTCGACCACAAGTTCCTCATGGTTTATGAGGCTGTCAAACATTTCAGGAGCGATGTTGAAGGACATGCTTTCACTATCTATTCCGATCATAAACCTCTTATTGACTTGATGCGCAAAACAGTGAAAGATCTCCCACTGCACCACTTCTGGCTCATGGGTTTTATTTGCCAACATTCTTCGGACACTTGTTACATCTTCAGCATGGAAAACATAGTTGCCAACTACCTCTCCCGCATTTTGATGATCTCTGCCCCGTTGAACTTAGAGAAACTGGCATGACTTCAGGCAGAAGATGCAGACACTCAACGTCTGCTCTCAGACGACAGTCCTTTGCTCATCATCAGACCTGTTGCCTTTCATGGGTCATCAATTCCTCTTATCTGTGACATATCTACTGGTTCGTCCAACCCCTTGGTACCTTCCCCCCTTCGGCGTGGGATTGTCGACGCGTTACCCCAGAACATGGGCAACAACACGCCTCGAAAACGAAGATTTTGTCTGGCCAGGCGTGCAGAACGGTTGCCACTTGTGGTCAAGTGCTTGTGTTCCTTGATCGACTGTGTCACCTCTTGGGTTGAGGCGGTACCCATGGTGGACATTACAGTTGAGACAATCGCTAGACCGGTCATTTCAGCATGGGTGGCTATATTCGGTTGCCCACTCTCACTTGCCATGGACCAGGGCCACCAGTTCGAGACGTCGCCTTCTGCTCATCTGGGTGAGTTGTGCGATGTGGTGAAATTTCACATGACTGCATACCATCTGCAGGCCAATGGACTAGTCGAGCGATGGCACAGAACATTAAAAGCTGCACTCATGTGCCATGGTGGGCTTTGGTCTGAGGTTCTGCCACGGGTATTGCTGGGAATCCATTCCTCGCACAAGGAGGACCTCAATGCTTTGTTGGCGAAGGTCCTGTATGGTGAACCACTTGTGCCACCTGCCGAATTCATTGAGAACACTTCTCCAATGGACGCCACCGACCTGCCGGCCTTTGTTGAATGAGTGCGAGCTCACATGTCTTGCTTCTACCTCGCACGCACACGCCACAGGTGTTTGTTCATAAGGACTTGAATTCTTGCGGTTTCATCATGTTACGGGATGACCGGTTCGCACGGTGCTGCAACCTCCGTCTCCGGCCTGCACCGCGTATTACACTGGGGGGGGGGAGGGGGGGGGGGTTCAATACATTCGTGATTCTGCTCAATGGCCACCCGAGTACAGTTTCGGTACAATGTTTAAAGCCTGTGTGGTCCCTCCCGAGCCACTTCTCACCGCTCCCTGCCGACCTGCCTCTGCCAACGCCTCACCCACCGCCGCCGCCTCCACAGCCCCTGTCGACTTACCACCACCTTCTTGGTTTAATGAAGTTGTTGCATCTCTGAAATAAATATATATGTGTGGATGGATATATGTGTGTGTGTGTGTGTGTGTGTGTGTGTGTGTGTGTGTGTGTGTGTGTGTGTGTACCTGTCCTTTTTTCCCCCTAAGGTAAGTCTTTCCGCTCCCGGAATTGGAATGACTCCTTACCCTCTCCCTTAAAACGAGAGCTTGAAATTTTGTGTGTGTGTTTGTGTGTTTTTTTATTATGTCTATCTACCAGCACTTTCCCGTACGTGTGTGTGTGTGTGTGTGTGTGTGTGTGTGTGTGTGTGTGTGCGCGGTGTATACCTGTCCTTTTTTCCCCCTAAGGTAAGTCTTTCCGCTTCCGGGATTGGAATGACTCCTTACCCTCTCCCTTAAAACGAGAGCTTGAAATTTTGTGTGTGTGTTTGTGTGTTTTTTTATTATGTCTATCTACCAGCACTTTCCCGTACGTGTGTGTGTGTGTGTGTGTGTGTGTGTGTGTGTGTGTGTGCGCGGTGTATGCCTGTCCTTTTTTCCCCCTAGGGTAAGTCTTTCCGCTTCCGGGATTGGAATGACTCCTTACCCTCTCCCTTAAAACCCACATCCTTTCGTCTTTCCCTCTCCTTCCCTCTTTCCTGATGAAGCAACCGTTGGTTGCGAAAGCTTGAAATTTTGTGTGTGTGTTTGTGTGTTTTTTTATTGTGTCTATCTACCAGCGCTTTCCCGTTTGGATGATGAGGAACTGTAGTTCTCTTGTCATTCAAATTGCTGTCCACTGTTCTTTCTGTTAACACTTCGCCTTTTTTTACATGCTTTGCTGGTGCTGATGATGATTCTAATACTTTTACCTCTTTTTGAAGTGCTCTCATTATGAAATCTGGCAATGGTGATGCAATTATCATTTTGGTTTTGAATTCATTTTTGTGGATTTTTATTTCCTTGGTTATCAGGTTTGCCAGATATTCTTTCCCAAAGTCATTCAGTTCTTGCTAAATGACTGGAGCAAGGACAAAACATGTAACATGGACTGCCATAACCCTGAGTGGACAGCAAAGTGTTTGAATTTGATGCAGAAAATAATAAGAAAAGTGGAAATTGACTGTCAGATTTAATTTAAAGGCACCAAGGAAGTTCTATATTTATTTTAGATAGATTTGTGTCTTTAGTTTTGTCTTTAAAAATGAATTGACTAATTTAAAACACAAGCAATGAAAACAGTCTATGTCTACTCTAAATTCTGTGTGCCTACACTGCCCTACACTCAAAGCAGCCACAAATATCTTTATTAACAAAGATTTAATTACTTGAAGCCTATAAATACACTACTGGCCATTAAAATTGCTCCACCAAAAAGAAATGCAGATGACAAACGGGTATTCATTGAACAAATATATTATACTAGAACTGACATATGATTACATTTTCACGCAATTTGGGTGCATACATCCTGAGAAATAAGTACCCATAACAACCACCTCTGGCTGTAATAACAGCCTTGATATGCCTGGGCATTGAGTCAAACAGAGCTTGGATGGAGTGTACAGGTACAGCTGCCCATGCAGCTTCAACACGATACCACAGTCCATCAAGAGTAGTGACTGGTGTATTGTGACGAGCCAGTTGCTCGGCCACCATTGACCAGACGTTTTCAATTGGTGAGAGATCAGGAGAATGTGCTGGCCAGGGCAGCAGTCGAACATTTTCTGTATCCAGAAAGGCCCGTGCAGGATTTGCTGCATGCAGTTGTGCATTATCCTGCTGAAATGTAGGGTTTCACAGGGATTGAACGAAGGGTAGAGCCACGGGTCGTGACACATCTGAAATGTAACGTCCACTGTTCAAAGTGCCGTCAATGTGAACGAGAGGTGACCGAGACGTGTAACCAATGGCACCCCATACCATCACGCCGGGTGATACGCCATGATGGCGATGACGAATACACGCTTCCAATGTGCGTTCACCACGACGTCGCCAAACACAGATGCGACCATCATGATGCCATAAACAGAACCTGGATTCATCCGAAAAAATGACGTTTTGCCATTCGTGCACCCAGGTTCATCGTTGAGTACACCATCACAGGCACTCCTGTCTTTGATGCAGCGTCAAGGGTAACTGCAGCCATGATCTCCGAGCTGATAGTCCATGCTGCTGTAAACATCATCGAACTGTTTGTGCAGATGGTTGTTGTCTTGCAAACGTCCCCATCTGTTGACTCAGGGATTGAGACGTAGCTGCACGATCTGTTACAGCCTTGCGGATAAGATGCCTGTCATCTCGACTGTTAGTGATACAAGGCCATTGGGATCCATCACGGCGTTCCATTTTACCCTCCTGAACCCACCGATTGCATATTCTCCTAACAGTCATTGGATCTCGACCAACGCGAGCAGCCATGTCGCGATACGATAAACCGCAATCGCGATAGGCTACAATCCGACCTTTATCAAAGTCAGAAACGTGATGGTACACATTTTTCCTTCTTACACGAGGCATCGCAATAACATTTCACCAGGCAACGCTGCTCAACTGCTGTTTGTGTATGAGAAATTGGTTGGAAACTTTCCTCATGTCAGCACGTTGTAGGTGTCACCACCAGCATCAACCTTGTGTAAATGCTCTGAAAAGCTAATCGTTTGCATATCACAGCATCTTCTTCCTGTTGGTTAAATTTTGCGTCTGTAACACATCATCTTTGTGGTGTAGCAATTTTAATGGCCAGTAGTGTATTTAATGATGTCTTAGCAAAGTAATAGAACCATGTAAGGATCCTTTTAACAGTTTTGATTGTCAAAAACATTGTATGCCATGCTTATGCAGAGGTAAGCAATGTAAATTTCTCCTCTTGTATAGTGTGATGTGTTTATATGTGTCCTTATCCTATGTTTGTATCCTGTGTTACCCTATTTCCTTTGTAATACAGATATTTTTCCATAAATGATAATTATTTTGATAAGTGTAAATAATATAATGCTTAAGTGGTAGATACGCCAAAGTTATTCCTTGTTCTTCATTGATATTTATGTAAAGTGTTTGTAATGATTTTTTTTTTTATGCTTGCCTATAGTTGGATTTTGCTTAGGTGTTACAGATGTTTCATTGATGTGTCCTTAACAGGAAACATCAATGAACATTAGGGCTCATGTAAGTCCAATAACCAATAGATTTATGTGTAATTCATATAATTTCTCTGCTGACATTGCACACTAGTGTACCCACATAGTCAAGATCGTTGGTTGTGTAAATATGAAACAATTATTTTGACTATTTTGATGATTTAAGAAATTATGTTGTGACTATACCTCTGGTTTCATATGTAATACTTTGTGAATGTTATTTTACTGGTCCATAAGTAAGAAAGCTAAATGTAAAACCCGTTGTAAATCCCCGCCGCTATGGAAGTACTTTGGCAGTACTGGAAAAGCTGGATTTGGTGATTACAAAATTATAGTCCAATTTCTTGTCACTGGGTACACTCACGGTCCGGCTAAAACCCATCACAGAAGGTTAGCATTATCAGCAGTTGCCAATTTAGTAAAAGCTGGTAGTGTTACAAGTTGGCAATTACTTTGTTCTGCATACCAGGGGAAACCCAGATTAAACGGAACCCTGTTTTATTTTTTTTAACTTACATATTCACATTTTTAGCATAAACCTTCAGCCTTCTTCAAAAGTACTCTCCACTTGCACTAATACACTTGTCTAATCCTTTATTCCATTGTTTCATGGCATCTCTGTCTTTTTCTTTCTTCATGCCAGCAACATCAACAAAACACTTTTTTTTCATGTCTTTTTTTCATTCTAGGGAACAAAAAAAAGTCACACAGGGTAAGGACAGATGAGTATGGGCAGTGAGGAACAGGGGTTATACCATTTTCAGTCAAGAATTGTCATACAGATAGGGCTGTGACAGCAGGGGCATTCTCATGACGGAAAAACCAGGCACCCGACAGCCACAAATCAGGCTACTTCCGCAACATACTGTTGTACAATTTTCTCAAAACATCCAAGTAGAAAGCCTGGTTAACTGTCTAATCTTGTGAAAAAAAATTCTGAAAGGACGACTCTTCTCACATCGAAAAAACAAATCAGTATTGTCTTGATGTTTTATTTCACCTGACGAGCTTTCTTGGGGTGAGGCAAACTTGAAGTCTGGCTTGATTGTTGCTTTGATTCAGAATTGTACACATAGTATCAAGTTTTGTCACCTATCATAATTTTTGCAAAAAATTTGGATCATTTTGGGACTCTTCTTTCAAAGCACATCAAGCTCCCACACTACCTCATTTTTGTTCAGCAGTTAGGAGATGTGGCACAAATTTGGCAGCCACACTTTTCATTTTCAAATTTTGTGTCCCAATTCACTGCACTGAACTCCAAGTCACTCCCAAAAAGCTCCAAGTGTTCCTCAATGGTTTGTCAATCTTCGTTGATGAGTGCATGTATGCTTTCAACATTTTCGCATGTTCAGGCCGTGGAAAGACAACCAGAATGATGTTTATCATTAACTGACATTTCACCATTTTTGAAATGGGAAAAACACTTGAGCTTTTCCCATAGTATTGTCCTTGTATGACATTTTTAACATTTCATGAGCTTCCTGAGCAAAAAGCAGAATTCACCACTGCACACTTTTCACAAAAATCAGCCATTGCAGAAAGACAATCATGTTAAATAGTTGTCACTATAAACTATGCCGAATTAGTCTGGAATGTTTGCTCTATGCACTCTTAGCAGCAAAACATGATACTAAAAAGCTCTTCCAAAGAAAAAAATTGTTTGGTTTCTTCTGGGTAACCCCTCATACAAGATATAAAGAAAAACAAATCTGTATTTCACTTATATCTTGAAGCTCAAGCCAAGAAAGGCCCTGTTCTATTCCTTTTTTATGGCCATTTGGCAAAATAATAGATTAACCCATACTGATGAAGTCCACTTGTTCAGTGACAACTGTGCTGGGTAAAATAAAAATCTCACTCTGTCGCAGCTGCTTCTAGCATTAAACAACACGAGAAGCTTTAAACAGATTTAGCACTTCTCCCCACAAGCGGCCACAGTTTTCTTCCCTGGTATTGTGGCACTCATATGGCAACAAGAAGGTTAAGGAAGGTAGACACCACTTATACCGTGCACCAGTTGACTAAATTAATAATACAAAGCAGCTCCACGTGTAAGTTCACAGTAAAAGAAGTAGACAGCTCAAAAGAAACCATGCCTCCATCCTTGCTACCATCCCTATTTTCCTTTCCCTGTTGCTTCATAGCCTGGGTTGTGAGTAACTGAATCTCCTTTCCCTTCTTCCCTTTCTTTCCCCTCTCTCCTCCCTGATGAAGGAACATCTGTTCCGAAAGCTAGGAATGTAATTTTCGGTTCTGTTTTATGTGTATCTATCGGCTGTACTGAGCTGAGGTAAGTACTGGCCAGCCCCTCTATCTCTTTGTTAGTATTTGTTTCACATCTTTATATGAGATTTTCCATTAATTATCAAAAGAAGTTTTGAATGTTAAATACTGGTGGCCCAAGTTCTACAAGAGGACAGACATCTCCCTGAATTGATTTTGGCATACGTTCAGTACAACACTTCATATATGATGCCAGCAACCATGGCTATATTGTGGGACTGCAGTTCATCAATGGTCTGGTCAAAGTATCTTCAGCAAGATGAACTATCTAGAAATGTATGCTATCCTTCTGGTGAACCACCCATACAAAAGTGAAAGAAGGACTTACACATACTCATTCAGTATTGGGAAGACAGCTACAGTGAATTTTATGTCAACATTCTGAAGGATGCTTTGGTGGAAGACAATACTTGATTAGAGGACTAATATGAACATGTTAAACATGTTTTCCTTTTTAATTTTCTTTCCAAGCTTAATAAAAAGTGGGATCATGTACAAGCATTAAAAGGCCAATAAAGTAGCCTTTTCTTAATTCAATAATGTACGGAAAGTTGTGGTCGAGAATTATGAATTATTTAAGAATAAAGGAGATAACTCATCAAAAGGCAGAAGTGCTGTCTAGTCGATAGGCACACAAACAAAAGGTACAGAACTTTGCTAGCTTTCGGAATGAACTTCCTTTTTCAGACGTGTAGGAAACACACACACACACACACACTATTGGGTTGGGAGTGGGGGACAGTGAGTTACCTTAGGTTTAGGTCATGGAGGTTATGGAAGTGAAGGATGCGCTGTAAGCATAGCTCCCATCTGCGCAGCTCAGGAAAGCTGGTGGTTACGGGGAGGATCCAGATGGCCGGATTGTGAAGCAGCCATTGAAATCTCAGGTGCTGTGCTGCATGTTGTGCCACTGGATGGTCCACCTCATTTTTGGCAACAGTTTGGTGGTGCCCATTATTCTAGTTGATAGCTGGTTGGTTGTCATACCAATGTAAAACACTGTGCAGTGGTTGCAGCAGAGCTGGTATATAACACGGCTGCTTTCACAGGTAGCCCAGCCTGTGATGGGGTAGGATAAGCCAGTGATGGGACTACAGTAGGTGGTGCCGGGTGGATGCATTGGGCAGGTCTTGCATCTGGGTCTTCCACAAGTGTACGATCCCTGTGGCAGGGGATTGGGCGTGTTGGGGGTGGTAGTGGTGTAGGGATGGACTAGAATGTTGGGGCGGTTGGGTGGGCAGCAGAACACCATTTCGAGAGGGGATGGAAGTATCTTGGGTAGGATGTCTCTCATTTCAGGGCACGATGGTGGATAATCAAGGCCCTTACGAAGGACGTGGTTGAGTCCCATGTGGCATTGGGCAACAAGAAGGGGTGCTTCCTTGTGGTTGGTTCTTGGGATAGTTGTGAGGACCAGGTTTGTGTGGGGATATGGCATGGGATATCTGTTTGTGCATTAGGTTGATGCAGGCCTTTGGCATACTGGGCAAGGGAGTTCTCACCACTGCAGATGCATCTACCAAAGGTGGCCAGGTTGTATGGGAGGGATTTTTTGGTATGGAAGGGGTAGTAGTTGTCAAAGTGCAGGTACTGTTGGTGATTGGTAGGTTTGATGTATACCGAGGTGAGGGTGGAGCCATTTGAGAGGATGAGATCATAGTCTAGGAAAGTGGCACGATGGGTGGAGGAGAACCGGGTGAAGTGGATGGGAGAGAAGGTGTGGAGATTGTAGAGGAATGAGGATAAGTGTCCTGGCCTCAGGTCCAGAGTATAAAGTTTTCAAAATTTGTTACAAGTGTTTGAAACGTGATAACATCATCACACAAGATTTCTGATCAACTGCACTCATTAAGAGTGGTAGTACTTTGTTGTGGAATGGAAAATTCAGTGAAAACTCATGAAATGTAATAACAAATTTTTTTTTTCTTCATACCCGAAAATAAATTCGGATGGATATCTGCCCTTTCAACAAATAAATATTAATCTGTACTTGATATTTCGACATTTGGTATGCGCATTTATGGCAAGAAAATCAGCAGAAAATGGCTTCACAAGTTGAAACTGGTTGTGAGAAGACAGAAAATTAAATAAACAACAGCGTAAGTGGGAAAATGACATATTCAGTCACCATGTTATGTACTTCTTCTGACTTACAGCTGCTCATCCACAATCAGAACTACACCTTCATAATGACATGTTGAATGTGATAGCACCATGTACTTTTTTGGGACATCCTTTAATGCTCAACTGACGTAGCTGCCACATATTTGCCAGCTTCAAACGAAGTGCCAGATTAAACTCAATGCACTCCCCTGCCTCGGTCACACCTCCTGGGGTGTGGACTGGTCTATTGTATTGCATCTTTTCAATACCCTTGTTTTATCCCACTGGATTATCGGTATCTTCCTTGCTTGCCTCTTCAGTGTTACAGTTACTGGTCCCAGTTCATCATCATTATGGAAACTGGCTCAGAACTGATACCTTTCAGATGGGCCAGTGCACAGCCTGGATGGATTCCTCCTCTATGGTTTCAGTGTCACCAATTGCTACTAAATTATCCTTTGTACACAGCTATCCTGAACATCCGAATCACGATATTCTATTCCCCAACAAGGAATTATCTCCCACAAAGACAACCAATGTCTCGTGTTCCAGTAGCTTTGACCTCCGCCTCCTTCCGTAACCCAGATTCCCTTTAGGACCCACCCCTCCAAGCCTCCCCCCTTCCCATTCTGTGTATCTCACATAAATATCTAGTTGGACCTTTCCACTGGTCCAAATGAAAATGACAGACACCTATGAATTTCAGTGCATGTTTCTCTCAGTTCTTGGTGAATTTCCTTGCTTGACTCATCTATACTGGTAGTTCAAAAAGAATCACATTGGCTATGCCTCCACACACTCTGGGGCCACCAACACTACTCACTACTGTCTCTGTATAGTGTTTCTAGACAGGAATTAATGGCCATTATCCAAGTCCTCCATTATACTTGCACTCTCCATCACAAAAATTTCGTAATTTGTAGTGACTCACTTAACAGCCTGGGAGCTCAAGTCTATTCCTCTGCACACCAAGTCATGTAAAGATTCCAGAAAATGATCCTGTAAACCAGTTGGCAAAGAAAATTGAAGAGTTGGAAACCTGACAGATAGGGATACCAGGATCTGATCTGTGCTCAACGTCACATCTCCAGCTTTTGGAGGTGCAGAACATGGCCACTACAAACAAGCCACACACCATAAATGTGTCCACAGCTGCATGGCATTCTTCCCTTCACCCCTTCCAAAGAGAATCTAATATCCTTTATGTCGGGTGTACCTGGCTGTGTCACGGTCACATCCTCTACTCCCTGACATTTTGATACTCCTATATCAATGGCTGATACATTGCTCCAACACTGAAGCTAGTGGTTCATTAACAACATAAAAACAGTAGATCTGGTTTTACATTTTATCCAAGAGTTTACACTTGTATACATTCGTTTAATGAATGGGGCTGCCAGACTGGTGTAGAAATTTAACTCCCACTGCAGACTAAACATGGGGGCATCTGACTGTTTCAGTTCAGCACACTTCATTGAAATTCCTCACCTTTAGATGTTTTCTTTTCTTCCCTCTATATGCCACAGACATCAAATCACCGGTATGTGATGTGTCCAATGTGTCTCAATGCACGACAACTGTTTTTCTAGGACCATGCAAAAGACATACAGAACACCATTGTTACAGGTGGCTCTTCCCAAATTTATTAGCACTGTAAGTTATGCAATGACTAGGTTCAGTTTCATATGTGCAAGTCATATACAGGTATACTTCATACTTTTGTCTCCAAATGTATGTCTGATAACACTATCCCAGTGAAGTGACGCAACAATGAATTAAAACAGTGATTACTTGACACAGTGGCAAGACAGTAAAAGAAAGAGTACACACTATTTTGTAATGTAGGTAGTCGACAACATAATTAAAATTTCCAGGTTTCATGGGGCAGTTACAATGACATATTGATTGTTTGCTATCTCACATGGGACTCTAACGAGATGTTTTACAGTTACTACTAGCTCACCCGACACTAAGTTACACGCATGTTATACAGTCACTTCCCATCCACAGACTTTCATGGAGATGTTAACACAATGACTAGACCCCACAGACTGATTATGTGCAAACTGACATAATTGTTTTCATGTGACTTTGAGGCACAGCTGCTGATTGGGGGTTGGGGCTGACCTTATGAAGACTGGCTTATGAACAATTTTATATCGTAATGTATTCAAAAGTGGTTAGGTTAGATCTTTCTATTCTGAATGTACCTTGAATAATTTTTGAGCCTTCGGGTATCTTACAAACCACTGTACTGTCTTACTATAAATTAGGTAGAACCTTCCTAAGTATCTGCTTGTGGAATACTCTATTTATCAGTATGGTTGCCATCTTCAAACTTATTTTGCATTATGTTAAATTATGCAAAATCTTAATTTATGGAGTATGTCACCTTGTTCATAAAAACTGTGTTGAAAAGAGTACAGTGTCGAAGTTCAGAATCTGCTACTCTGTATGTCACCTTTACATTGAATAGCTATCTATCTTTTTCTTATTCTGTTGAAGTTTCAGTCTGGAGTTTCCACTGTTTGGTTTTACCTTGCAAATTAATTAGCTTCAGGTAATTTAAAGTATGTTATTGAAAATTTCAACTTCCAGACTTTTTAATGGTGTAAGTTACTTTATCTTGATTCAATGATTAGCTCACCATATCGTATATGACGGAGTATTAATTTCAATTAGTTGTATTTTGTGATTATCAGAAATCTCATAAGAAGTGTGTATATTAATGGAAACAGCATATTCACAGTAACCATATAAGCACTGAATTTAAGTGAATCTCTACCTAGTTACTGGTTTGATATATATAGTGTAGGTGACTGTATGGACAGACTAAATATTATCATGAGTGCAATCATAGCTGTTGGGGTGGTTCTAGCTTGTTATGTTCCAAGTCTATCCTTTTCCTGTCCTGGAAGACTTTAGGGTTCGACTATTAAAGGGAAAAAAGGGACCTCTATGCTTAGTCCCTTTCAAACTCTCCTAAAATTTGTCAACTGATTCACTTGCTTAATGAAGAGGTCAAAGTTAAATGAATTTCAACTCACATTTCCTATTTATTGTTATTCCATTTTCTCATATGCTACTCCTTTATTGTCCCGAGTTTCATCCTCTTTTTTCATTACTGTTGGGTCATACACTAAATGGTATGCAGTCAACCATTGGTTCCTCAGCCCATGTTGTAGATGTGCAAATAGCGTATGTGCAATGGTAAAGGCAGTTAGCATTTTATTTTGCTTCAGTCTGCAGTAACCAACTCTACTACCAACATTCCTATTAGTAATGATGCCAACACCTGTCACTACATCTTTCTCAATAATGCAAGTGACCATCAAATGATTATTTCAGATAACTGCAAGTCCTGTGTGAACACTTTTTGTGCTTTTAACCCTTTGAGCACTGCAGACGTGATATGCCGTGGTGCTCCATCCTGCCACGGGGCCTGCAGACATTGTTTGCTGCTGAAGTGGTCTTTCCTGGGGGCGCTGCAGACAGCATTCACCGCACAGCCTGGCCAGTACTTGAATCCTAATGACTGCTTATACTGCAGCCAGTTCCGCTGCCTGTGGGCCTAAAGGACATCAATAGCTGCGCAGGGCTTCATCTACACTACATCTACATCTACATCCATACTCCGCAAGCCACCTGATGGTGTGTGACGGAGGGTACCTTGAGTACCTCTATCGGTTCTCCCTTCTATTCCAGTCTCGTATTGTTTGTGGAAAGGATTGTCGATATGCCTCTGTGTGGGCTCTAATCTCTCTGATTTTATCTTCATGGTCTCTTCGCGAGATATACGTAGAAGGGAGCAATATACCGCTTGACTCCTCGGTGAAGGTATGTTCTTCAACATAAGCCCGTACCGAGCTACTGAGCGCCTCTCCTGCAGAGTCTTCCACTGGAGTTTATCTATCATCTCTGTAATGCTTTCGCGATTACTAAATGATCCTGTAACGAAGTACGCTGCTCTCCGTTGGATCTTCTCTATCTCTTCTATCAACCCTATCTGGTACGGATTCCACACTGCTGAGTAGTATTCAAGCAGTGGGCGAACAAGTGTACTGTAACCTACTTCCTTTGTTTTCGGATTGCATTTCCTTAGGATTCTTCCAATGAATCTCAGTCTGGCATCTGCTTTACCAACGATCAACTTTATATGATCATTCCATTTTAAATCACTCCTAATGCGTACTCCCAGATAATTTATGGAATTAACTGCTTCCACTTGCTGACCTGCTATAGTGTAGCTAAATGATAAGGGATCTTTCTTTCTGTGTACTCGCAGCACATTACACTTGTCTACATTGAGATTCAATTGCCATTCCCTGCACCATGCGTCAATTCACTGCAGATCCTCCTGCATTTCAGTACAATTTTCTTGATATACCACAGCGTCATCCGAAAAAAGCCTCAGTGAACTTTCGACGTCATCCACACGGTCATTTATGAATATTGTGAATAGCAACGGTCCTACGACACTCCCCTTACTTCGGAAGACATCTCTCCATTGAGAATGACATGCTGCGTTCTATTATCTAGGAACTCTTCAATCCAATCACACAATTGGTCTGATAGTCCATATGCTCTTACTTTGTTCATTAAACGACTGCAGGGAACTGTATCGAATGCCTTGCAGAAGTCAAGAAACACGGCATCTACCCGGGAACCCGTGTCTATGGCCCTCCGAGTCTCGTGGACAAATAGCGCATGCTGGGTTTCACATGATCGTCTTTTTCGAAACCCATGCTGATTCCTACAGAGTAGATTTCTAGTCTCTAGAAAAGTCATTATACTCAAACATAATACGTGTTCCAAAAATTCTACAATTGATAGACGTTAAGAGATATAGGTATAGTTCTGCACATCTGTTAGACGTCCCTTCTTGAAAACGGGGATGACCTATGCCCTTTTCCAATCCTTTGGAACGCTACGCTCTTCTAGAGACCTACGGTACACCGCTGCAAGAAGGGGGGCAAGTTCCTTCACGTACTCCATGTAAAATCGAACTGGTATCCCATCAGGTCCAGCGGCCCGTCGCAAGTTCTTTTGTCCCATGCACTCCCTGGGATGGATGTACTCTATTTATTGTTCTGTGTCCCTGTCCCTGTTATCTGGGAAACACTCTGCTACGAATTTCGCAGTTGCTGTTTGACATTCATGCTAGCTGGTTCATGTGATCTTCTGCATTCTGCTTCTGTGGTTTCGTTTAGCTATCTGCCATTTCATCAGGATTTTTAGAGTGCTGTCACTTTTGAGTTCCACAGACAAATAGCACATTGGCGTCATTGCACTGATGAAGTTATACTGGAGATACTGACAAGGACTGACAGTCACAGTGGCAGTGAGTGTGGCATCTTCAATGAATGTAGTGATGACGAAGAGTCATCAGAAGAATCTCCACATACTTCACCTTGTAAAGCTCGCCAGGACAGTTCTTCTTCAGATTCTGAAAGTGAAGACGAATCAATCCGTAAAAGGTCAAGCCATAGTGAGAATGAGAAATTTGATTGGCAAAAACATGATTTCAGTCCAGCACTTCATGCATTTGATGACTCATCTTCAGGACATAATTGCCAACTAGTGCCTGATTCAAGCATTCTGTCCTTTTTCATGCTATTTCTATCAGAAGATCTGTTGAAATTTATAGTACTTGAAACAAACAGATTTTTCATTTTCACCATGGCAAATACGTCGGAATCAATTTGTTCTTGACTATCCACCTGGAAAGATACAGGTTTTGAGAAAATGTTTTGCTTCATTGGTATTTGGCTTCTCGTGCTAAAAAGTTGAGAATAAAGGAATATTGGTCCAGAGATGTACTTCTGAGTACTTCAATTTTTGGCGAAGTTACGTCCCGTGACCGTTTTATGTTACTTTTGTGCATGTTGCATTTTAGTGACGACTCGGCCAATCGTCGAGATGACAGTTTGTTTAAAATTAGCAAAATAATTGATACAGTTCGTGTGGTGTTCCACAGTGCATTTAATCCATACAGAAAACTCTGTGTTGATGATAGCCTATTATTGTTCAAATGTCACTTATTTTTTAAACAATACAGTCCTTCGAAATGAAGTAGATTTGGAATCAAAACATTTGTGTTGTGCGACTGTAAAACTAGATACGTCTTGGATTCCATTGTATACACAGGCACAACAACAGAAATTGAAGTCCATAATTTGGGGAAATCTGGTGATATTGTGGCAACACTAATGAAGCCATACCTTGAATGTGGATATACTCTGTATGTCGACAATTGGTATACAAGTCCAGCCGTGTTCCTCTGGCTTCACAACCAGAGAACAGCAGCATGCGGTACTGTATGTAGGAACAGGTGCAACTTTCTGAAGCCACTAAAGAAACTGAATGAGGAGAAGTTGAGTTTATGTCAACTGACGCAATGCTTTCCATAAAGTGGTTCAACAAGAGAGAAGTGTTCATGCTGACTACCTGCAACACTACAGAAATGCGTGACACAGGAAAGACCAACAGGACGACTGATGAAAAAGTAATGAAGCCGCAATGTGTTGTTGATTACAGTGCAAATCTGGGAGCAGTAGACCACTTCAATATGCTATTAAGCTCTGTTGCATCTGTGCGTAAACCTGTTAAGTAGTACAAAAAGTGTTTATTTTTTTTTATGTTGTGGACCTTTGTGTTTTGAATGCTCACACTCTTCACAGATCGGTGACAGGGAGCAAAATATCATTAGCAGATATTCATTGCCAGTCCCACAAGCCTGAATGCGAAAGGAGGATGGGAAATATATATATGGTGAGGGGAGGGGGGGGACCAGCACCAGCAACACCGAATTATCTGAACTTGAAGAGCCTCTTCAGATGAATTACTTTGCTGATAAACACCTTAAGTATGAACATGTGAAGCATCCAGTCTGTGCTGACAAACACGGACTGGATGATTCAAATGTTCATACAGAAGGTGCAAAAATAAAAACTTAGTACAAATTTATCGGTTGTTCCATAACTTCTTGGTAGAAGTTAAACCTTAAACTTAGTGCAAATATCATTAATTAAACCGAAAATTTTAGCATTATTATTATTATTATTACAGAATTTTAGCCTGGGTTGCAGTAAAAGATATTTATTTAAGTTTAAGCGAATAGTTTCGGGCAAAGCCCATTTTCAAACTAGCATGTAAAACAAAGACTGTGACAACCACATCATAGCTGTTAATAAGACCATAGAAGATGGATAGTTATCGATATTCTAAGGTTTTATTAACAAATATAATGTGTTTGTCACATTCCTTTTTGACACGGTTATTTGAAAACGGGCTTCGAAACTAGTCCCCGCTTAAATAAATATCTTTTACCGCAACTCAGGCTACAATTTTCAAGTAATATTCAGTAACGGATTGCTGTCCTATTTTTCCAGGACACTGGATTTTTGAAAAAATTCTAGGCCTACACTTGGAAAAGGCGCCTCAGCACACGTTGGTCATTTGCCCACACTCCCCGTTTCTGAAGCACAAAATGTCATTAGGAATAAAATATGACATTTAATTAGGTAGTTTAGAAGCTTGAGTGTCTCTTTATCTAGTTCTTAAACGAAAGTTATAAATCATGGTTTATTTCTACTGTACAGTAAAAATTGCATCCTATATAAAAAGAATTAAGAAATGTTGAATTTTTGATTTTGAAGTTTCCTTGGGGACAATTTATTGGGTTAATGCTCTCAAAATATAGTGATTAGCTTTAAAAGTGTGTCTCAGCTTCCAGATGCTTCCCTCGAAGGTTGTCTGTGGGTGAATTATTGCACTAGTAAAGAAGAACGTCAACGTTTGGTTGTTACGGATTCTACAGTGTTTACATTGTAAGTCGCATACAAAAATCTGATAATTAAGTATCCGTATGCCAAATAAAGCACAGATGTATACTGAGACATTATGACGACTCTCATGAACTAATTGTAAATGAAAGAAAACCTTTGATGAGGAGTAACATGTTAGCAGTGTAAGTAGTTTCAGTGTACATTAAGTATGTCAAGCAATTCATCTCCAGATTCAAAGCTATGGAATAAGTATCCAGATATCCTGCATTTATTTGTAATGTCAGCAATCACACTAACTGCGAGACTGTCAGAAGCGCCGCGGTTCCAGAAATATCCAGGCCAGGGTGAAGACAGCCGAGCGGAGAGCTCAAGCACACACAATAGTCCGCGGCAGTGGCTGCCAGCGCAGGTACACGGATTAGGTGGCCCCAAGGGCAGGCTTGACATGGCCAGCCACATGCGTCAGAGCAGCACTCAAAGGGTTAAATGCTGTAATTTCAAATATCTGCTCAGTTTTCCACCTTCAGGGGCAGGTTTCCTCCTCCCAGGCAAAGAGTGTGTTGTGAAAGTATCTGCAAATGTGCCGTCTCTCAGATGGGCTTCTCCCACAATGAGGATGGCTTGTACTTATTTCACCACTGCACATTTCCAGTTATGCTAGACGTGAATTAACTGGTTCAAATGACTCTGAGCACTATGGGACTTAACATCTGAGGTCATCAGTCCCCTAGAACTTAGAACTACTTAAACCTAACTAACCTAAGGACATCACACACATCCATGCCCGAGGCAGGATTCGAACCTGCGACCATAGCGGTCTCGCGGTTCCAGACTGACGCGCCTAGAACCGCATGGCCACACCGGCCGGCTGAATTAACTGATGAAGATTTAGTTCTTCTCTTCCTCTCACTATACTCAACAATTGTCTCGAATGCGGCAATGTGAACTTCATACCCTTCTTGCTTTCTTAGTCCAGAAAGGAAATGTAACATTTCGACTTCTACTTTTCTTGAATACTTACGAGACTCCCCTCATCTATATAATCCATATATTGTCTTCAAAAACATATACATTCTTTGGACAACATCAAGCATCAAAGTGAATTTCCCACACGAAATCTCTACAAATGAGTATGTCCAAGGAATGACAGAATCAGAATGACATTTCATTAGTTCTCATTTACTGGAAATTTTGTTATAATTTCTGATTATATGATGGTGGAAAGCATCTGTCCACTTTGAAATGTGTTTCTCATTCATATGTCTTCAAGTTTGACGGAGGATAAGAAGGATGACTCATTTGAATAAACATGGTGTTAAGAGGAATAATGACACAAAATAAATACTTAATTTATTTCAATCGGAAACACATTCAGTATAAAATACAGAGATATGCTCATATCATTGACGCAGATACTTTTTAAACAAAACAGTTTGGGTATGTTCTACAATTTGCCATAATATGTACAACACATTTGTTTTTGCAGAATGTAACGTGCAATTTACAGCACATATTACAAAATTACACAAACTGCTGAAGTTTGATTTAGTGCCAGCACACAATACTGCACTTTCTATAGGCTCGGCAACAATGTTACACATTTGCATCTCCCACATCAAGGATATAAGAAGCAGCTCGATCAACATCCCATTCGCACTTTGTAAGGGCCATTTCACACTGGTGTCGTGATGCTAAACCAAGTCTGGAATAAAGGAACCAGAAATGTGTGATTAAGATGAAAGACAAACTTATCGACAAAAAATGTAGTAGATCGATACATATATAATACATACATACATAATACGACGACAACCATCTGCTTAACAGTGTGTTGATTTACACTTGGAAAGCAATACAGCAGCAATTCTGCATGGAAATGATTTGACAAGGCATTGGTAGGTTTCTGGAGATATGTAGCACCAGATGTTCAAGCTCAGGTCATGCAATTTCTGTAAATTAGAGGGTGGTGGTTTTTAAGAGCTCAGGTATTTTGTCAGGTTCAAATCAGGCGGATCTGGTGGCTGAGACATCAATGTGAGTTCACTATTGTGTTCCTCAAACTGTTATAGCATAAATTCTTGTCTTGTGAAAAGGACAATTATCCTGCTGAAAGATGCAATCACCATCAGAGAATATATTGAGCATGATGGGATGCAAAGGGTCTTCAACAACGTGCACATATTTTGTGAAGGACATTGGCTTTCCATTGTAGAGTGTAATGTTTTATTTTTCAATAGGTGCTTCCAATTTTGATGCTCAGAACATGGCTTAAACAGTGCCATACTGTAAGTAAAAATATGGCCATTATAAAAAAAACTGAATATACAAGGTCATCATCAAGATATAATATTTGTATAAAGGTCAGATGTTTTTGGCTTGTGCTAAAGCTCTATTTTAAGCACTTGACAATGGTCTGGTGTTAAAAGTGAATTTTGTATTGAAAAACAAAATATAACAGTTTACACCTGAAAGACTATGTCTGTCAAAAGCTTCACTCTGACTGTGTGGCCCAAGCATTGGAAGTTATTAAAAAATGTTCACATAGCTGTCAATGTGCCCTCGGTTACCACCATAGGTCCCACAGAAGCCCAGACGAATGTCTCCCACAGAATAATACTGCCCCAACCAGTACTACACATCTTTCAAGCAGCTGGCAGTTCACCCGGATGACACTGCATCACAACACAATCGTGAACTTAGTGGGCAATCGACTGACCTATACATTCTGTGGCTAAGCGCACACATCTGACACCTCATCATCTACTTGTGATTTGACCATCTGGCAAATGTTTTCCACAGATATTCACGACAATAGCACACAAACATCTTACCAGATCTGCTGTTTCTCAGATGCTCATTCCCAGGTAGGGGCCCATAAAAATCTTACATCAGTAGATATCCCCATTTGTGACCCATATTGTCATTAGAATGATTCTCCAAGCACCAAGGCCATCCACATATTTTTGAGCTTGATCCCACTTTGAAAGCAGTAACACATTTAGAAGGAGATGGAAATTAATCTGTTGTGACTGTAGCAGTTGTCACTGCATGAACATTACCCACTGAGGTAAGCGTGAGCTTTTATTTGCTGTTGCACCTCAAGCATTCCTTTATCCCCCCCTCCCCCCATGCACACTCTATGCAAGAGCTGCTGATAGTTAATTCAACTGTGCAGAGTTTTCTGTATTTCTACACATGTAACTGTACTCTGCACGGCAGAGGGTACATTCCATTGTAAAATATGTTAGTCTTCTTCCCCTTGCAGTTGTATAAGGAATGAAATAAGACTGACTGCTCAAATGCTGTCGCAATTCTAATTTCACCTTTACAGCCCCTACATGACTAATACGAGGGTTGGAACTTAAATAGTGGCAACTATTTATTCGCAACCGATACAATAACAGAGTTACATGTTTGCACCTGTTACTGTCCTTCAAAGTAGTCACCAGCGTTGGCTAGAACCTGTTGCCAGTGATGTGGAAGGCACAGTATACCGTTAGCAGAGCCTGTTCTATTGATGGTGCAAATGGAGTGGTCTGCTGCCTGTCGAATCTCTGGAACCGTTCTGAAGCGAATGCCACGAAGTGGTTCCTTCATCTTCGGAATCAAATCAAAGGACTTAAGTCCGGGGAGTATGGTGGATGGTACAGTACCTCCCAGTCCCATCAACCAAACAGAGCAGCCACAGCTTGTGCTGTATGCACCCATGCATTGTCGTGCAAAATGATGGGTGGGTTGTGCAGAACATGTCGCCACTTCTTTTGCAAAGCTGGTTGCAGGTGATGCTTCAGAAATAAACAGTAATACTGGGCACTGATGGACTGCCATGGAGGAACGTAATGCATTAAGATAACACCATCACAGTCTTACACGAGAATCATCATAACTTTCACGATGCTGGGGCTCTGACGCACTTTCCACTATGGCGGCGACCCATAATGACATCATTCATTGGATTGGCGTTTCAGTTTCGGCTCGTACAATGTGGCCCATGTCTCATCCAGTGTTACGATACGGCATAAGAAATCCTCTCCTTTGCACTCTTAGCACTACAAGTGTGTCCGAGCAGCATCGTAACGCATCCATTTCTGCATTTACGTAAAGTCATGCGGAACCCATCGTGATGCAATTTTTTGCATGCCGAGGTGTTCCTTCAGGATGCGAAGCACAGTCGTATGTGCTAACCCGGTTTCGTGGGTGAGCTCACGAATCATATGGCATCATTCACTGTCCACTAATGTGGCAAAAACATGCACTACTTCTTCAGAGACGTTAGGACGACCTGCCCAATGCACATCTGCCACAGTTTGCCGACCTTTGTTGAAGACTTTTACCCAACATGCCACTGTTCTGGACGGTAATACCAATCCTCCACATGCCTCTTGAAGACCTTGATGACACTGTCATGCTGTATGACCTCTGACACATTCAATTTTGATTCACCTCCGTTGTTCCTGTTTCGAAAACAAAGTGACACCATTATGTTGGACCGCTCGCTCACAAGTGACTGTGTTTCCCTCAATAGTGCGCACACTGGTGATGTGGGACGGGCGAGTCCACTTGCTCGGAGGTAAGGTGGGTATGTCAACAATGTGTCCTATCAGCGACAATATACATAAATGACTTAGTTGACAACATCGGTAGCTCCGTGAGGCTATTTGCAGATGACACGGTTGTCTACAAGAAAGTAGCAACATCAGAAGACTCGTACGTACTCCAGGAAGACCTGCAGAGGATTAATGCATGGTGCGACAGCTGGCAGCTTTCCCTAAACGTAGATAAATGTAATATAATGCGCATACATAGGGGCAGAAATCCATTCCAGTACGATTATGCCATAGGTGGTAAATCATTGGAAGCGGTAACGACCGTAAAATACTTAGGAGTTACTATCCGGAGCGATCTGAAGTGGAATGATCACATAAAACAAATAGTGGGAAAAGCAGGCGCCAGGTTGAGATTCATAGGAAGAATTCTAAGAAAATGTGACTCATTGATGAAAGAAGTAGCTTACAAAACGCTTGTTCGTCCGATTCTTGAGTATTGCTCATCAGTATGGGACCCTTACCAGGTTGGATTAATAGAAGAGATAGACATGATCCAGCGAAAAGCAGCGCGATTCGTCATGGGGACATTTAGTCAGCGCGAGAGCGTTACGGAGATGCTGAACAAGCTCCAGTGGCGGACACTTCAAGAAAGGCGTTACGCAATACGGAGAGGTTTATTATCGAAATTACGAGAGAGCACATTCCGGGAAGAGATGGGCAACATATTACTACCGCCCACATATATCTCGCGTAATGATCACAACGAAAAGATCCGAGAAATTAGAGCAAATACGGAGACTTACAAGCAGTCGTTCTTCCCACGCACAATTCGTGAATGGAACAGGGAAGGGGGGATCAGATAGTGGTACAATAAGTACCCTCCGCCACACACCGTAAGGTGGCTCGCGGAGTATAGATGTAGATGTAGATGTAGTAGATTCCATTGCATAGTGTCTCCACAGTAGTGTTGCCACTATCTAAGTTTCAACATATCTATGTAGGTTGTTATGGTATGTTCTTAGATTTTTAACTTCATGCTGGCACTCTACTTTCTTGGTGCAGTTTGCATCTATCTTTTAACATCTGCCAGTTTGGCTTTCTTGAAATTTTCTCTCCTGTGGTTTAAAGAAACGTGTGAATACATGTACAGCTTTTCTTTGCTTATGTTCAATATCTTCTCTTGGTCCTGCTTTGTATGGGTCCCACACAAACTAACAATATTCACAGATGGGTCAAGCGAGTGTTTAAGTCAAGTTGGACAAGGTTGCCCATATATTACTACCCCATGCGGCATCATACGGCTACATCAAGAGCTCTGCAAGATGATCACAGAAGGGTCACTGGAGCTGCTCTGTCTGATCAGACTGTAATGAACAGGTAACAAGGACCTTACAACCAAGATGTCTCGAATTACTCCTAATGCCATAGCTTATGTGCAGGTGTCAGCAGGGATGTTGTGCAAAGTCTATACATTGTAGTAATGGGGTAGCTGTGAGTCCTGAACTAAACAGCATTGTGTGTATGTGATACATGCCTGACATGTCTGTGGTTGTCCTGTTCTACCACAGGCTCTCCAAGAACTTCCATGGGCTTTCACTAAGTAGTACTTTGCCACCTAGTGAACCTACATAATATCCTTGTCCATCCCTACTCCAACCCCTGCTCCCAACCGCTTGCCTCATAGTTCATATCCCTGCAATACATCTAGATGCACAACCTGTCCCATACATCCACCCACGACCAACTACTCTAATCCAGTCAAATGCACCTCCTACCTCATCAAAGACAGTACTAACTGTCAAAGCAGCCTTGTTATCTACAAACTAAGCTGCAACCACAGTTGGCTTTCTAAGCGTGCATGAGTGGCCACCTCTAAACTGTGACCAATAGGCACCTGGAGCACCCAGTTACTGAACTTGCTGCTCAACATGATGTGCTTTACTTTAGTGACTGCTGTGGCATGTGGATTCTTCCTGGCAATGCCAGCTTTTCTGAATTCTACAGGTGGTAATTCTCCCTGCAAGATATCCTTTGTTCCCATAACCCCCTGTTCTCAACTTTTCTAGATTCCATCATCCACACACACACCCCTGCTCCCATCCCAGAACTAATTCTATCCCTTTCCGCTTCTTGATTTCTCTCCTCTCCTCCTCCCTTCTCCACAGCAGACAGTGGCCACGTGTGTGTCAGCTGTGGTTGTATGAATGTGCATGTATTTTCTATTAAAGGACAACTTCTTCCGAAAGCTTAATATGTTAAACAATCTTTTTCATCATGTCTGTCTCTGACATGAACCATTTTTCAATTGACACAATGTTCCTACAGGGGGGAAATGAACACTTTCAGCATACACTATACAAAATGGCATGATTATGTTAACCTGCTTAATGAGAGGTATCACCCTACCAAGATCAAATTGTTTCTGATCTCAAGATGAACTGGGGATATAAAGGAGAGCATACAGGCCAAAACTGAATAGGTTGATGACATTCAAATTTACTGTATCAATGACACTCAAACAGAAGGTGACAGGCAATATTTTATTACCTCATATACGATTTATCTTACTCTGTACCCTGCATCAACGAACCAAGTAGATGTGCCGATGGGGTAACTGGTGCAGTAGCACCTTGAATTGCTTAAAGCTATGCCATGTACCATATTTACTCGAATCTAAGCCGCACTCGAATCTAAGCCGCACCTGAAAAATGAGACTCGAAATCAAGGAAAAAAAAATTTCCCGAATCTAAGCCGCACCTGAAATTTGAGACTCGAAATTCAAGGGGAGAGAAAAGTTTTAGGCCGCACCTCCAAATCGAAACAAAGTTGGTCCATTGTAATATGAGACACAATTTAGGTCGAATGAATGACGATACAGCTACAGTAGTTTGGTTCGAGTCATAAGCTTAGCAGTTAAGCTTTACCAGGTAGCCATTGCTATGCGTCAGGCGGTTTGTCCGTATTTATGCGAGTGCCCTTCCTTTTTCACGTGCTTCGTCAGGTTTGAATCAATTGCTTATTTTTCTTTGATCTGATAACTGCCATTCTCTTTGTTATAGGTGTTCACGTCACTATAAGCTGAAACTGCGTTACTGTACTGTGTCATGCATTGTTTGTCGCTTTCTGATATTGAGTGTTTACAGCCTGTTGCCGCTCGTGGCATGGCTTGCTTTTGTGCACGCTACTGCCGCTTACAATAACAAAAATGAGAGGAATTGTCTCATTAGTGAAACAATGGCAAGAGACTGCTATTTGTTGTTACTTACACTGCTGCTTTCTTTGATAATGATCAACAAGAACCAAATAATAGACTGTGTGTGATAGAAGATGTTCTGAATGAGAGTTTAGCTAAAATTTTTCTCTGTTTGAAAATCTTCGCAGATGCCTCTTTTGTACGTTACATTCTGCACAGAATTAGAGTCATCTTAGATTTAAAAATCTAGTCAATTGCTGAGCTTCATTTCTGACTGTATCACTATTAGGCATAAGAATAATATGAATATAAACATGACATGATATGTATATTCTTCCGCGTTTGCTGTTGTCTCACTTGTCAAGAGAATACTGCATGTGATTCACAATTCATTCAAATTCCCATTAGCAACCATCTCTTCTCACAGGTAGGAAAAAATTCAGAACGAAGAGTTGGCCATATTGACAAACATCCCAAACAGTCCTGCCAGTCGAATTTTCGTAGTACATTGAAATGCTGCTACATTCGAAGAAGAACAGTATGGAATTTGTATTTACTTCGTTGGATAATGTATGAAAATGCAGTGGGCGAAACTCAGGGCGGAGAAAAAAGCTCGTCTTCCACCTTTTGTTAAATTTATTTACTGGTGCAGAGGTTTTGGTGCCAGTATTTATCTTTGTGCCTGAAAAGCATGCCTGTGTAGCGCTACATATATTCGCAGCTGAAGTTAGTCCTGGCAGCACCTCCCAACATTTTTCAGAACTTCCGCTTACTTTGCACTCGATTCTAAGCCGCAGGCGGTTTTTTGGATTACAAAAACTGGAAAAAAAGTGCGGCTCAGATTCGAGTAAATACGGTGAGTGCCGAAAAACACGTTTTCAGTGTAAAGGGGTATTAAAAACTGCTAACAATTTAACCAGTGCACACCACATCATCTGGCTTAAATTTCATTCATCTCCGTGCAATCACTAACCTTCTGTAAACCCACCTACCAGTAACCTCCTGTAAACCCATCTACCAGCTGGCAAGAAATATCAACAGTCTTCACTAGAATGACAAAGTAATGAGAAGGTAGAGGCAAAACCAGCTAAAACCAAAAGAATATTCATTACATGTTCAGTGCCTCAGAAGGCTGTACAAATTGGCTAAAAGACACTGCCAGTAGATGGTGGGATGTCCTGTGAAGGATCCAAATTTGAACTCATACAAATATTTGTGATACATTGCAAATTTTCACTCACAGCACATACTCCATTGCAGAGTGAAAGCTTCTATTTATAAATAATCCCTCTAGGCTGGGGCTAAACATATCTGCCGCCACCGCATCCCCCCACCCCCTCTCACTTTACGTACTGTGACGTGCCCACCTCTTTTGCAGTTCTCGTCTAATGATTATCTCAAAAAATTTCCCAGTTGCACAATGTGAAAGTTAAAATGCAATAAATGTACACATTTACTAGTTAATCCAGTCACAATGACATGTTAATCCAAAAGTTATTTCACAAATGCACTTGCAACATACAGCAACGAAAAGAAATTGAAGTTTTACACAATGAAGTGTTCTGAGTTCAATGGCTATAGACTGCTTGACAGTACCTAATGTGTCTGCAAATTGCTGTGATTCACAGCTTAGCATACTTCAGATTTCAGGAGGGAAAAAGAAAAAAGAAAGAGCACCATCCTACTACTGCCAACTTCACACACAACAGAATTTTCATTTTACTTTGCATGTGATAGTCATACACATATGAGAAACAATGAGTGAACAGTATTCATGACAGAAGATAGGTCTCCTGACCAGTTTACATATACATCTACATCCATACTCCGCTAGCCACCTGACTGTGTGTGGCAGAGGGTACCTTGAGTACCTCTATCGGTTCTCCCCAGTCACTAATAAACAACTGAGTCACAGCTCCCTGATCACCAAATCATCCAATTTATTTCAAATGCGAAAGACAGAAGAATGATAGGCGAGGGTATTCAGTCATTTAGTTTATATCATGTACCATGGAGGAGAGAGAGGCATAGTTTGGTAAATTGTATGGCAGGAAAAACTGATGAGAGCCAAAACTCAAATTCCAAACCATGATTTCTTGCACATTTATTTATTTCAAGCAGGGTTTCATCACAAGATAGGATACAACTTGCAATTTTAATTAAGAGTCTACTGAACACAAAGTGAATTAAAAATTGGAAATATATGCAAACCTGCATTATGGATGGGCTAAACTGTAACTAAAACTGCTTGAAACACCAAACAGCACTTGCTGTTGATGCCTTATTACTGAATTAGACCTTATTACAAGCTATGATGTTTCATCTGTGGATCCTATATTCATACTAATCTCTCTCTCTCTCTCTCTCTCTCTTTACTGTGACCATGATGTATATATTCCTTTTCACTTTTGCTCTGCTTGTTCTCCAAACTACTCTCTCACTTCATCTTAAGTAACATTTTTGAATCTTCCATTGAGGTATTAAAGTGGTATTATTCGATTTTGTGAACAATACAAAGTTTCAAACTGTGTAACATCTGGTAGTTCAATGACTGTGTCATAGGGTCAAATCCTGGAGTGACTACAAATTTTTATCTCTGGTTTTTAACCTAGCAGTAACCTTTGAAGTCTGTCTCCATAGCTGAGTGGTCAGTGTAAATGGCTGCCATGTAGAGGACCCTTCAATTCCTGGTACTGTCAAAGATTTTTTCTTGGTGGGTGGACTGGTATGCCACAAGGGAAGTTTGTTTATATAATTTATAAATATTTGTGCTAGTTGGCTCAACACTTGGTGAATTACAGTCCTCATATTGTTTTTATCTTTCTGTTTGTGAAGGCCTCTCTCAGGAACTACTCCAGTTCTTCTGACACATTCAGCAGACTGGTGCAACAGCCCCACTGATAAATGAGCAACATTGGAAGTGCAATGCCCTTCAGAATGTCTCTAATTGTTAGTATGTTGCAGTCGTGCAGTCTGCTCACACCTTCAGTGTGCTGGCAAGTGGTATGTGATGCTAAAATCATTTAATTTATATGAAGGTGATGGCATTCAGTTACTTGTAGTCATTTTCCAATTTTTAATCATAAACATACACAGTGCCCCCACAAACAAAATTACTGGTATGACAGACAAGTCGTCTGGCCTCCGATACTTAGTGCTCCCCTTGCGAAGCTGGGGTAGATCACTAGTGTCTTATAAAAAATGAGTGTGTGCGACGTCTCCTAAACTATTGGATCAATTTCAACCAAACTTGCTAAATAATATGACTTGCTATCCGGGTGGGGAGGGGACTGGGGGTGGGGTTAAAATTGACTGCTTCTTGAAGGGATGGGGTGTGGATGGCAAAGAAGTTTAACACAGCACATGGAAATTTGCAGACTATATTTATCCAGTATTTGAGAATGACGGCACTTACTGTCCTGCAACCAGCTTCATACAAAATTTCAAACCTTTACAAAATTTTTTTGGCCAACACCCTTCACAAAATAATGAATGGAAAAAGTTACAAATAACTGCATTTAACTGTTCAAGGAATAAAGGGCTGCAACAGGCAAGATATTTTAATTTATTACTTCATTACTATTAACTCTATGGGAATAAGATTCCCCACTGTCACTAAGGGGCATGTGGGGGAGGGGGGGATGGACGAGAAGGGGTAGCGTTATTTGGTATTTATTTTCTGCATTTAGTTAACGCTGAATACTTTTAAATGTATGATGTACACTTTGTCTTTTATTTGTGCCATTTGGTGAGAATGAGCACCGCAGGAAGCCAATAATTTTGTCAATGCAGTTTGCTGGCAAAGATCACACCATATAGTTGAATACCATATACAAATCTAACATCCACTCTGGTATTGTATGCTGTAAAACAGCAGAGCATCAGACATATAGGAGGATGTTAAAAATATGGAAAAACCACAAGATATGCGTGCTTGAACATACACGCAGATGCTTGCCAAGGTCAAAGGTTGTACTGTTGTATCTGACCACAAACAGTATCTGGACAATGACCTCAACATCCTATAAGTGTCAATCATGGTCACAACAGTGCTCTGTGTAACTGTGAGTACACTATGTTGGAGCTAAGTTAATTCAAACTTGGGCAAACTGGTGCCCATATAGTGGGTATTTCCACAACTAAGGTATCTGACATGTTCGGCGTTTCACGAGTGACTGTATCAAAGAAGTATATCGCATACAGAAAAAGCAGAAAAACATTGTACACTAAGTCACAGTGTGATAAAGTGTGTGCTGAGTAACTGTGACAGACTTTTCATTGAAGAGGATTGTGACTAAAAATAAGAGGATGAAAACAGAAAAACCAACTGCTGAAATGAATGTCACACTCATGAACCCTTCTGTGTGTGTGTGTGTGTGTGTGTGTGTGTGTGTGGGAGGGGGGGGGGCACCTGAGACTCCAGAAAAAGGAAACTGGCTGGAAGGTGCCAAGATTCTGAAACCACTCATCAGTGACGCAAATGCCTGTAGCAAGAAAAATTTGATGCCAAAGCCATAAAGTGTGGACTATGGAGTACTGAAAGAATGTCATTTGGTCAGATGAGACTTGTTTCACACTGTTCCCGACTTCTGGCTATGTATATGTTCCAAAAGTGAAACATGGTGGGAGCTTGGTGGTGATTAGGGCAGCCATATTGTGGTATATGGTATATATACGGCAAATGGCCAGCTCATGTCAAACAGGCACCGCAGATGGGTCGACTGGGTGGCTCACAGCTCCCATCACTCCAACTCTGATGAATTGAAGTATCCTGATACTGTGAAAAGGATACCATTGATATATAGTGGTTTGCCTGCAAGGTCACTTTCTACTAAGGATTATATGACCATTTTGGCTGATCAGGTCCATCCCATGGATGGTACAATGTTTATTCCACAAGAGTAATGATGTTTTCCAAGATGACAGGACCCCTGTACACAACTTGCATCATTCTGGATTGGTTTTGTGAGCATGAGAATGAATTATTTTGTCTTCCAAGACCACCACAGTCACCAGATCTCAATAAAATTATCCTTTGCTGCCTATGTTAGAGAGAAGGGTGCCTGATCCACCTCCATCATCATTAACTGAAATTGTCATTATTTTACAGTAAGTGTGGTACAAGGTTCCCTTACACAACCTGTTTTTTTATCTATTTCAAGATGACAGGAAATTGTTTCAAATGCCAATGGTTTTCCTAATAGGCATGGTACTGCGCTGTTTTTTTGAGCATTTACATATATTTGTCCACCCCCTGTAAATCTGTGCAATGTACAGGGTGACTCAAAACGGACTTTGTAACTTTGAATAGATATATAAGTTTATTGAAATGACTTACAGAATTGGTAAATGTGTTATTTTGTAGCGAACAACCTCAAATTTCACAAAAAAGTGTCAAGTGGAATTTTGGTTTGATGCAACAACCATTTGTGATACAGCAAAAATTTCATCTGTAATCAATTTCTTCCCACACTCATTGCAGCAAATTGGGCATAACTTGTGCAACGGCAGCAGACATCTTTCAGGTCGGCCAAATTGCTTGGTAGGGGAGGAACATACATGTGGTCTTTAATGAAATCCCAGAGAAAGAAATCCAGTAGTGTCAAGTCTGTGGAGCAAGGTGGCCATGTGATTGGCCCTTAACAGCCAATACACTGAACTGGGAAGTGATTATCGAGGAAACCTTGAACTTCTGTGAGGAAATAAAGTAGTACACCATCTTGCTGGTAGTAATCCATCCCATATCCAGATCTACAATGCAAGTGACAATTTTCTCTGTGAAGCAGAAAGGGTCATACACTTTCAATTTACTAAGGGCACAAAACACATTAACTTTGGAGTTGTCCCAAACATATTCCAGGATTACATATGGATTTTCACTGCCCTGTATTCTGCAGCTGTGGGTGTTTACCACACTACTGACATGAAATGTTGACTCATCACTGAAGATCACTCTGTTCAGAAATGTCTTGACGTCCTCTATCCGATGCAACATTTATGCACAGAATTTCCTATGAGTCAACCTTATCTGCATCACTAATGCACTGTTCCATTGTAAATCTGTATGATTTCCAGTGTAAATGACAACACAGTACTCTCCAAACATCCCAAGTTGAATGCTAGCCTCATGAGATGCACATTTGGTTGAGTTTTGTGGACTGCGGGCAAAGCTCTCCCTAACCTGTTTGACATAATCATCAACATGCGTTACTGTGTCGCAGTGAACAATCCGTCTGAATAAAGTTCAAGTGAGTCTGCTAAGAGTTAACTGTAAGCCTACTTGGAGGTTATTTAATGTATTCTGTGTGAAATTTACACTGAACATTTGTTGCAGAATTCACTTGACGTAAAAAAAGAAAACACAGCAAGATGCTAAAACCAATTTAACTGTGCACTATGTTCATAATCCTGGTGGTGTAATGGGGTGCTGTTGCATGACATGAATCAAACTTGAGATTATTTGCTACAAAATGACACATCTACTGATTCTGTAAGTCAGAGAAAAGGGGATAGGGGCTGGGGGGTAGAAGTGGATGATGAGATGGGAAGGCAGAGGGGAAGGAGGAGGACATTTTCTCATTTCTCAGCTGGTACATATGTAAATTGAAGTCCCACTGCGTTTTCTTTTTGTATTTTTGGTCTTATCTCAGGAACTACTGCAGGGATTTAGATATGGTTCTCACAAATATATTGAAAATATATTCAAAATAAAAGTTTGGGTATATAATATATTAAGTATTTTGTGCAAATTGGTAGAATTATGATCAACTGAAGTACCCCAATACTGTGAAAATAATGCCATTGACATCTAGCAGTGAATGACAGAACTCCTCACAATTATGTCTGATTCATGAGGAACATTTTTGCACACAATAGACAGGTGTAAGGCTACCCAACTTCAACACCGGGCTAGCATGAGCTACCACCAACTTCCTAAATTATGCCCAATGCAGGACATATCAGGTATTGTGGCCTTAGCTCACAACGAACTCCACAGCGACTCGGCAGATTGGGTTGTACTGGCACTGCAATCAATCAGCCAGCAAATGGTTGCAGCTCCAGACAAGCTGGCACTACAGTTGAGCTTGAAGCTCCATTACTGCCATGAGATATTATTCCAAACATCAATTAAATACAGAACAGAACACTCACATCTGCTGAGAACATTCTTCACATGTGCTGTTTAAATTGTTAAGTAATATGATAATGATGATACTCACTCACTTAACTGATGTTGCTCTCTGAATTTTAATCCTAGCTCCCTGTAGTGGCCCATAAACAAAATTACTGTTACATCAGATAAGTAATCCCCCCCCCCCCTCCCCCCCCCCCCCTCTCTCTCTCTCTCTCTCTGTCTGTCTGTCTGTCTGTGTGTGTGAGTACATGAAGTCTGGTAACACTTTCAATTATTTATTGCACAAGAACTAAAAATTGTACAGTTGTCATACATATTGGCTTTTGAAGAGAAACTCTGGCCGTTTTTTGTACAAACATTCAATATGCAAACCATGAGTGACCCAGCAGACTCAATACGGTAATCGAATACTTCCATACCCGTCCCAGCTACGCACTGTTGACTGTGGCAGTCGCTTCCTATATTCTCTCCCAAAGCTCTGTTGCATCACGTGGTAGAGGCGGTACAAACACTAGATCTTTAATGTGTCCCCACAGAAAAAAGTTACATGGAGTGAGATCTTGTGATCGGGGAGGCCATTTCATGAAACAGCTGTCCCCTTCTGTAGCACTGCTGATCCATCAATGCGGCAGCTCTGTGTTCAAGTACCCACGCTTCTCTTTGCAGGGCACAAGCAACCCGTCTTAACAAATTTGCTTTGCCAGTGGCAAAAGACCTTCCTTATTGGTGGTTCTAAACATCCATTGAACAGCTGCAGCACATTGTATTTGTCGAACTCCAACACACAGAAATCCTGTCCCGCACCTGAACCTGAATAGTTTTCGACCAGCACTGACTATCGATAAATTACCAATTGGGTCTCACTACACACGAAAGTATCACTGTGACAATAAGAATGATATTTTATAAGTCAGGAGTCACTAATACATACTGAACGAAACTCATGTTAGGATGTACCTTAAATCATCATCATTGTCATCTTTTACTGGAGCTAGTAAAATCCCCATCACTATGAATTCATTGTTTACCAGACATTGATAAAATTTTATGTAAAAGATTCGCATTCTATAGATAGCATCACTATGCATACACCATTAGTGCTATAATGGCCAAGTTTGTATGTGATTTTTACTTTTACTCTACCAATGCCCCTCAGCCTACTGTCTTTCATTCAAAGCACATTCCACTGGTGTGTCACCAAGGGTACATTCTTTTTTTCCTTTTTTCAGATGGACTTTATAGGTAGAACCAACAAGTCCGCATGAAGCCAATCACTATATTGTTATGGTCATCAACAGAGAGCAGCTAAGGCACAGTGGGGAGATCTACAAATCATTTCAATAGGGATGGATGAAAAACATAAAAGTCCAAAAAATGTGCAGATGCACTTGAGAAAGATAACGTGTACTGCAGCCAGGAGACACACTGGATTGAGGCAAATTCCAAAACAAACCCCTTGCTCATGAGACACTTATGAGGAGTAGGAAGATAACCTACAATTTGCATTGTATCTTTTCAGCTTCTCACAAACTTACGTGAGAAATCTGTACTGTTATGGAAGGAAAAAGACATCATCCAGTCACCTGCAGATGAATGATAAGTACAAACATCATTCACCTTCACAAATGCATCATCAGTGCTGATTGTATATGAGTCAGTTTCTGGGCAGATAGATGTGGGAGATGGAAAAGAGGGGAAGGGGATTCTGGCAACACGGAGAGGACAGTAATAGATAGGGAAGTATTAGCCCAGCCTTCCACCAGCACCCTATGCTATGCCCATTTTGCTGTACTCATTCTCTCTTCTCTTCTCATTTAGCCCCCCCCCATTCTCCTGTGAACCAACATCATAGTATCCCACTCTCACTCTCAAGTCGGCTGCATGTTAGTGGGTGTCTCCCATCTGATGGTAGTCACAGATACGGGACTGTTATAGCTTGGCGCACAGCAACTTTCATGAATATCTGTGGAAAGTGGTTGAAGGACAGTGAAATCATGTGCAAGCAAAAAGGTGTTGGACAGCTGTGCTTCATCAAATAATGTGGATATTATAGGCTTGCCTGCTCTGTAAAGCAAAATGGGGCAATCTGTGGCACTCTTGACAGCAGAATGCTGCACTGGTGCAGGCACTAGTGTTTAGGAGGAAAATGTTCAACACGGGGCTCCGCAGTAGACGACTCTTACCCATTATCACGTTGACTTGACAACATCATGAATTACAATTACTGTGGGAATATCTAGACTGGGCCATGAATCAATAGAAATGTGCTGCCCGATCAGACAAACCATGTTACAGCAGGTCATGGTTGTGTTTGAATACACTTTCATCCAGGCGAAAGACAGCTCGTAACTTACATTGCTCAGTGGACACATGCCAGAGATGGCAGTATTAAATTATGAACAACATTCCCCTGGCTTCCATGGGATATGTAACAGTAATGAACGGTACTATGACAGCTGTGAACTATACGGACATTATTGCGGCCCACCTGCATCCTATCACACTCAATGTCTTCCCCAATGACAATGCCATCAGCAGGATAGCTGTCCAGTCACAACATGAGAATAATCTTACAGTCATTTGAGGAGCACAATAATGAACTCACATTGATGTCTGAGCAACCAAATTTTCCTTATCTGAACCCAATGGAGCAGAACACACTTGGAAACCTTTTGCCCACCAGTTATGAGCCCAGAAACCATTGTCCCTTAACTTATGGGAATTGTGTGATATGTGCACAAGCACCTGGGGTCGCGTAGCTCCAGAAATCTATCAAACCCCTATCGATTCCATGCCAGGCACAACTGCTGCTGTACTGTGGATCATCATGCTATTAAGCAGCTGGTCACAATGTTTTGGCTCATCAGTATCCCTCATTTCTGGGCACGATGACTGATGAGGGACATCCTATCCAAGATCACTGCCAGCCCTCCTGAGGTGGTATTCTATTGCCCAGCCAACACACACATTTCACTCCATTCCCATACCACTCCTACTCCCAACCCCTTGCCACACAGATAACAATCCCTTCTGAAGCCCAAGGCGCACGACCTGTCCTATCTACCCATCCAGCACTTCCTATCCTACACCATCAGAGATGGTTCCACCTGTAAAAGCAGCCATGTCATACACCAGCTCTGCTCCAAACACTGCACAGTTTTTTATATCGGTATGACTACCAACTAGCTGTATACTAGGATTAATGGTCACCACCGAACTGTTGCCAAGAACAAAGTTGACAATTTCAATGCCTGCTTCACAGCTCAGACCATCTGAATCTTTCCCTCCACCAGGAGCTTCTCTGAACAACTCAGATGGAAGTTATGCTTGCAACACAGCCTTTGCTCCTTAACTGTCCCAGCCTCAATCTCCGGTAATTCACTGCTCCTGCACCCTCCAGCCAACAGTTTCTCCTTCGTATTCATGTCCTCATACCACCTTCACTGTGCATGCTCCCAACAACCCTACATCACACACCCAGCCCATGTACATGCCATCTCTCCCTTTCACAATCCTAGCCAGGAAACATGCTGCCTCCCTTCAAGCCACTACTCACTCTCCCTGCCTCCTGCTTCTTGCTTCCTCTACCTGCCCCACAGTCCGTTCCACCTGCTGGAACGCAGCACTGGCACTGTCTGTTCAGCTGGCAGCTTGTGGGGGCATAGGGGTGTGTATGCAAAGAACAATCAAAAATGGTGATCGGATGCTTTTATAGCTAACTTGGGTCAGGATCTGTAGTTGTAGAGCACTTCAGACAGAACTTGCAGAATGTCATTCGCAATTTTCCTGATCATGCCATTGTAATAGGGGGGTGAATTAACTTACCAGGTAGAGATTGGGAGTGTTATGCCACCAAACTGGTGCCAGAGACAGGGATTCATGTGGCATTGTTCTGGATGTCTTGTCCAAAAACTACCTTGAGCAGATTGTTAGAGAATGAACTCGAGAGGGTAATGAATAATGTCTTAGACCTCCAGCTAACAAACAGACCTGAACTTATCAAATCAGCTAATGTAGAGGAAGGTATCAGTAATCATAAGGCTGTGACAGCATCTATTATGACGAATCCTACAAGGAATGTTAAGAAATGTAGGAAGATATATTTGCTCAGCAAGAGTTACAGGATACAAATTTCAAAATACCTCAGCAGTCAGCATCAAATATTCGTAGATGAGGATGAAGATGTGGAGAAAAAATTTAAAGGCACTGTTCAATATGCCCTACACAAGTATGTTCCGAGTAAGGTTTTGAGGGATTGGAAAGATCAACTATGGTTTAATAGCCATGTTAGAAAAGCGCTACGTAAACAATGAGCACTTCATCTCGGATTCAAGAGAAGTAAAAACCTAGGTGATGAGATTTTGGTCATTTGTAAAATCAGTAAGAGGGTCAATATCATGTATTCATTCTCTCAGCAACCACAACTGGCTACAAAACAAAAGATAACAGAGAGATGGCCAAAATAATGAATTCGGTCTTCAGAAGTTGTTTCACCATGGAAGATCATAAGATGCCATCTCCTTTCAATCATCATGCAAATGTTGAAATGGCAGATATCGAGACAGTCAATCGCGGAATTGAAAAGCAGCTACAATTGTTTAATAATGGAAACACATCAGGAACAGATAAGATACCTATAAGATTCTATAAAGATTGCGCAAAAGAACTTGCTCCCCTTCTGGCAGTAATTTATGGTAGATCTTTTGAGCAATAAAAGGTACCAAATGACTGGAAAAAAGCACAGCTCATTCCCATTTTTAAGAAAAGCCGTAAGACAGATCCACACAATTACAGACCTATATCATTGACGCCACTCTGTTGTAGAATTATGGAACATGTTTTATGCTCAAGAATTATGACTGGAAAATGACCATCTCCACTATAAAAATCAAAATCGATTCCACAAACAGAGATCCTGCGAAACTCGGCTCTCTCTGTTCCTCCTCGAGATCCACAGCGCAGCGGACAACAGTGCTCAGGTTGATGCCATGCTTCTCGATTTCAGTAAGGCATTTGACACTGTCCCACATTGCCGTTTAATGACAAAAATATGAGCTTATGGAGTATTGGAGCAGACTTGTGATTGGATTCAAGACTTTCTTGCAGATAGCATTCAACATGTCACTCTTAACAGAACAAAATTGACAGATGTAAAGGTAATACCGGAGTACCGCAGGGAAGTGTGATATGGCCATTGCTTTTTACAATATATATAAATGATTTAGTAGAAAGTGTCGGATGCTCTTTAAGGCTATTCACAGATGATGCAGGAAATACCAAAGTAGCAACGCTAGAAGATAATAATAATTTGTGGAACAACCTGCAGAGAATTGATGACTGATGCAGGTCTGGCAGTTGACCCTGAACGTAAATAAATGTAATGTATTGCGCATACATAAGAAAAGAAGTCCACAACTGTACAGCTGCACTACTGACAAGAAACAGCTGGAGACAGCGTCTGCCGTAAAATATCTAGGCGTATCTATCCACAGTGACCTTAAGTTGAACAACCATATAAAACAGATAGTGGGAGAAGCAGACACCTGACTCAGATACATCGGAAGAATCTTAAGGAAATGTAACTCATCTACGAAAGAAGTGGCTTATAAGGTACTTGTTCGCCCGATTCTTGAGTATTGTTCATCTACTGGGATCTCTACCAGGTAGGACCGAAGGAGCAGAAAGAGAAGATCCAATGAAGAGCGGTGCATTTTGTCATGGGATTGTTTAGCTGGCGAGAGAGCGTTACAGAGATGCTACATAAACTCCACTGGCAAACGTTACAAGAGAGGCATTGTGCAGGGAGAGAGTTAATATTGAAATTTCAGGACAGCACTTTTCAGGAGGAGTCAGAAAACATATTACTTTCTTACTTCCCCCCAAATACATCTCGTGTATTGACCACAAGGAGAAGATTTTAGAAATTAGAGCCAATACACAGGCTTACCGACAATCATTCTCCCCCCACACTATTCGCGTGTGGAACACGCAGGTGTGTGTGTGTGTGTGTGTGTGTGTGTGTGTGTGTGTGTGTGTGTGTGTGTGTGTGTGTGTGTTGGAGGGGGGGGGGGGTTGCATGTGTGTATTTGACTCTACCTCAAAAAAGGATTGCTTCAAAAGCTAGCAGGTTTTATTACTGCTGTATATGCTTATCGGATTTGGTGAGTCATCTTCCTTAATCCAAAAAGTATTTACATTCTATCAGGCAAGAATGTCAGTAAGAAATAAGAAACTTAAGCTATTGCCCAATATGGAGTACATCACATATGCCAACAGCTTATGTGCGCGTTAACATGTCTTCCTAGTGCAGCTGATAATTTGCAGAATTATCACTATACTGATGCGGCAATTGATTCAATCTTATGTATAACATCATTTCATCTCAGTTTAATTTGCTGTCAGGAATGCCTTAAATGAGAGGTGTGTGTCTTATTTTTATCAATGTGTAGTAGATTTCGGTGTCACATATAGGAGGAACATTGATAAAGCTGAGCTGGTAAACAAAACAGTAGTTTTCAAATTCCAGTAGGGAGAGCTGATTGAAAGCTCTGAAACAGTTTCCTATTTAAATATTTTGAAGATATCTTTCAAACTATGGGTTACAAGATGCTTATCCAAACATTGAAGAAGCTCTTAGGACATCTATGATACTTTCAGTGACTAGCATCTTGTCAATGCAATTTCAATGAAACAAAGATGATATAAGGACTACTCATGGTCAAGCAACGGGTGAAAGCTCACTGTGAAATTCATCTGTCTTGTGTTGTGATACCACTGCTAAATTTGACTTCAATGACATAATCAATGAGTTTGCTTCACTCAAAGCAAGCAAACAGAATATAAAATTATAATAAAAATGCAGTTCTTGGAAAGCAATGTGTTCTCAACATTTAATAATAGCCTTTTCTCATTTTATTTCTGATTAATGCATTATTAATCATTTGTGAGAAGCAAATAAAATCAGTTCTTTCTTATATATCACGCTGCCACAAAGAATCTGTAAGTTTGTAGTTCACTTCAATAATCTTGTTTTCAATAATGCTTTATCATTTTATCAAACCTACATTACAAAACACAAAATTATCTAAATCTGTATTGAAAAAAATTGCAGGAAGGTAGTTTTCTGGAAGGCCAGGGAGGGGGGTGGAGGTGGTGGGTGGGCAGATGAATGCATCTTTGGCAGTACTGTCAGGGGAAAGGAGCACCTTGGTACAGTGCTGATAACTAGTGTCACTTAGCAGCAAGTTTTTTTTTTTTTTTTAGCTAGAGTGGTTCATGGTGTGGGTTCCTGTAGTCATGTCCTAGTTCATGAACCACGGGCAACGTATGAGTGGCCAAGTAAGTGGTCCCGACAGTCGGGATACCACTTACCTTGGAATAAGGCTAGGCATCTTGGACATATTCTGAGTCGTGGTCACCTTTGTGCTCATACGGCAAAGACTACCAAATCCACCGGTTAGTCCCTCAGCCGTTAGGGGTAAAACCCAATGGGACTCAGGGCAAGTAAGGCTAGCAACCTGTTTCCCTGGTACTCTAAATATGATGCTGGCAATAATCAGAGCAAAATGCCTCGGACCTTTGGAGGTGACGGAGTCCCACCTCTAACTGACAAACCAGGGACTCCTAAGATACGACTTGGCAAACAAATGGTAATAAGATGGGGAGCTATTAATATCAATGGGGGCTACTCTGGGAAGAAGATAGAGCTGGCAGAGGCTGTAAGTAAGATGGGGCTGGACGTTTTAGCTCTTAGTGACATTCGGGTAAGGGGGTGAGAAAGAAGAGGAAGTGGGAAAATACAAGGTCTACCTGTCCGGAGTCAAAGCAGGAATAGCACAATGGGGTGTAGGGCTTTACATCAGGAAAGAAATGGAACCCAGCGTAGTTGCAATAAGGTACGTAAACGAACGACTGATGTGGATAGATTTGACAGTGTCTAGCAAGAAAATTAGGATTGTGTCAGTATATTCGCATTGAAAAGGGACAGATCAAGATAGGATGGATAGCTTTTATGAGGCACTCAGTGATGTAGTTGTTAGAGTAAAGGACAAGGACAGTGTTCTGCTCATGGGTGATTTTAACGCCAGGATTGGAAATTGAACAGAAGGGTATGAAAAGGTTATGGGTAAATTTGGAGAGGATATGGAGGCCAACAGGAACGGGAAACAACTCTTGGATTTCTGTGCCAGTATGGGCTTAGTAATCACAAACTCCTTTTTAAAACATAAGAACATTCACCGGTATACTTGGGAAGGCAGGGGAACCAGTTCTGTCATTGACTATATAATAACAGATCAGGAATTCAGGAAGGCTGTGAGGGACACACGTGTATTCAGGGGATTCTTTGATGACACTGATCATTATTTAATCTGCAGTGAAATTGGGATTGTGAGGCTGAAAGTGCAGGAGGTCAGGTCCATATGTAGGAGGATAAGAGTGGAGAAACTTCAGGATAAGGAAATCAGGCACAAGTACATAACAGCGATCTCAGAAAGGTACCAGCTAGTTGAATGTAGTCAATTACAGTCATTGGAAAAGGAATGGACAAGGTACAGGGACACAGTACTAGAAGTGGCTAAAGAACATCTTGGAACAGTAGTGTGTAAAAGTAGGATGAAGCAAACAGCTTGGTGGAATGATACAGTCAAGGCAGCCTGTAAAAGGAAAAAGAAGGCGTATCAAAAATGGCTACATACCAGAACCCAGGTAGACAGAGAAAGTTATGTTGAAGAAAGAAACAAAGCCAAACAGATAATTGCAGCATCGAAGAAGAAATCGTGGGAAGACTTTGGAAACAGGTTGGAGACTATGGGTCAAGCTGCTGGAAAACCATTCTGGAGTGTAATTAGCAGTCTTCGAAAGGGAGGTAAGAAGGAAATGACAAGTATTTTGGACAGGTCAGGAAAACTGCTGGTGAATCCTGTGGATGCCTTGGGCAGATGGAGGGAATATTTTGAAGAGTTGCTCAATGTAGGTGAAAATGCGATCAGTAATGTTTCAGATTTCGAGGTAGAATGGGATAGGAATGATGATGGAAATAGGATCACATTTGAGGAAGTGGAAAAAATGGTCAATAGATTGCAGTGCAATAAAGCGGCTGGGGTGGATGAAATTAAGTCGGAACTCATCAAATATAGTGGAACGTCAGGTCTTAAATGGCTACACAGGATAACTGAAATGGCCTGGGAGTCGGGACAGGTTCCATCAGACTGGACAAAAGCAGTAATCACACCAATCTTTAAACATGGAAACAGAAAAGATTGTAACAACTACAGAGGTATCTCTTTAATCAGCGTTGTGGGTAAAATCTTCGCAGGTATTGTTGAAAGGAAAGTGTGAGTATTAGTTGAGGACCAATTGGATGAAAATCAGTGTGGTTTTAGGCCTCTTAGAGGTTGTCAGGACCAGATCTTTAGCTTACGGCAAATAATGGAGAAGTGTTATGAGTGGAACAGGGAATTGTATCTATGCTTTATAGATCTAGAAAAGGCATATGACCGGGTTCCTAGGAGGAAGTTATTGTCTGTTCTACAAGATTATGGAATAGGAGGCAAACTTTTGCAAGCAATTAAAGGTCTTTACATGGATAGTCAGGCAGCAGTTAGAGTTGACGGTAAATTGAGTTCATGGTTCAGAGTAGTTTCAGAGGTAAGACAAGGCTGCAACCTGTCTCCACTGTTGTTCATATTATTTATGGATCATATGTTGAAAACAATAGACTGGCTGGGTGAGATTAAGATATGTGAACACAAAATAAGCAGTCTTGCATATGCGGATGACTTAGTTGTGATGGCAGATTCGATTGAAAGTTTGCAAAGTAATATTTCAGAGCTAGATCAGAAATGTAAGGACTATGGTATGAAGATTAGCATCTCCAAAACGAAAGTAATGTCAGTGGGAAAGAAATATAAACGGATTGAGTGCCAAATAGGAGGAACAAAGTTAGAACAGGTGGACGGTTTCAAGTACTTAGGATGCATATTCTCACAGGATGGCAACATAGTGAAAGAACTGGAAGCGAGGTGTAGCAAAGCTAATGCAGTGAGCGCTCAGCTACGATCTACTCTCTTCTGCAAGAAGGAAGTCAGTACCAAGACTAAGTAATCTGTGCACCGTTCAATCTTTCGACCAACTTTGTTGTATGGGAGCGAAAGCTGGGTGGATTCAGGTTACCTTATCAACAAGGTTGAGGTTACGGATATGAAAGTAGCTAGGATGATTGCAGGTACTAGTAGATGGGAACAATGGCAGGAGGGTGTCCACAATGAGGAAATCAAAGAAAAACTGGGAATGAACTCTATAGATGTAGCAGTCAATGCGAACAGGCTTAGATGGTGGGGTCATGTTACACGCATGGGAGAAGCAAGGTTACCCAAGAGACTCATGGATTCAGCAGTAGAGGGTAGGAGGAGTCGGTGCAGACTGAGGAGAAGGTACCTGGATTCGGTTAAGAATGATTTTGAAGTAATAGGTTTAACATCAGAAGAGGCACCAATGTTAGCACTGAATAGGGGATCATGGAGGAACTGTATAAGGGGGACTATGCTCCAGACTGAACACTGAAAGGCATAATCACTCTTAAATGATGATGATGATGATGATTATGATGATGATTTGAGCTAGACATACGGGATTTGAACACATTTTTAGAAATACATGTTTTAATAAGTTTTCTAATTTTAAGTGTGCCACATGTTCTGGCAGCATAGTTTTCATCAATTCCTTCCCACTTCCCATTCTCTTTAATACATTCAACGTGTTTTCCATGGAAAGAACCACTTTGTTCCTTCTACTCGTCATGCTAATATCAGATGTGAAAACAAAAATGGCCATACCCAACAAACATAATGCTGAACACTGTACACCACTGGTGGTTCATTGTGATGGAACAAGGTGGTTGTGCTGCTCACTCTTGAGACCACAACACAGGCACAACTTGTATTGAAATTTTGGCAGTTAATACTGACTGTCAGATAAGCAAAGGACAGGTAATTTAGATCCTACTTTATTATAAACGATTCTAGTGCAACATTTCCTCCTTAAGTAATAGTACCACCACTCAAACAGGCTAGTTCAGAAGAATAACACATATTAGGTTCAAGCAGCATCAGTTGGGACTCAAAACAAGCCTCATCCACTGCCCCTACCACCAGGTCAATGAAGCATTGTACAGCAGTGAGATCTAGACAGTGAGAATACCAGCACAGAAGAGAAGAGAAGCATTTGAGATGTGGTGCTACAGAAGAATGCTGAAAATTAGATGGGCTGATAAGGTAAGGAATGAGGAGGTGCTCCACAGAAATGGTGAGGAAAGGAATGTATGGAAAACAGGAATAGGATGATTGGACATGTGTTCAAACGTCAAGGAATAACTTCCATGGAACTAGAGGGAGTCGCAGAGGGTAAAAATTGTAGAGGAAGACAGAGATTGGGATATATTCAGCAAATAACTGACGACATCGGTTGCAAGTGCTATTCTGAGATGAAAACAGGAGAAAAATTTGTGGTGGGCCACACAACATAATCCAAACAACCACCACCACCACCACCACCACCACCACCACTCACCAGGCTGCTACAATGTAAGACTTTCACAAACCAATTGAGTAACTTGATTTTCACTGTGTCCTAAAAGTAGACCATAGCCTGTTTATTTGCTGAGGAACTGTATCACCCAAAGTGAGTACTTTGTTTACAAAGGGTAACATTACATTCCCCCCATGAACCATGGACCTTGCCGCTGGTGGGGAGGCTTGCTTGCCTCAGCGATACAGATGGCCGTACCATAGGTGCAACCACAACGGAGGGGTATCTGTTGAGAGGCCAGACAAACATGTGGTTCCTGAAGAGGGGCAGCAGCCTTTTCAGTAGTTGCAGGGTCAACAGTCTGGATGATTGACTGATCTGGCCTTGTAACATTAACCAAAACGGCCTTGCTGTGCTGGTACTGCGAACGGCTGAAAGCAAGGGGAAACTACGGCCGTAATTTTTCCCGAGGACATGCAGCTCTACTGTATGATTAAATGATGATGGCGTCCTCTTGGGTAAAATATTCCGGAGGTAAAATAGTCCCCCATTCGGATCTCCGGGCGGGGACTACTCAGGAGGACGTCGTTATCAGGAGAAAGAAAACTGGCGTTCTACGGATCGGAGCGTGGAATGTCAGATCCCTTAATCGGGCAGATAGGTTAGAAAATTTAAAAAGGGAAATGGATAGGTTAAAGTTAGATATAGTGGGAATCAGTGAAGTTCGGTGGCAGGAGGAACAAGACTTTTGGTCAGGTGATTACAGAGTTATAAATACAAAATCAAATAGGGGTAATGCAGGAGTAGGTTTAATAATAAATAAAAAAATAGGAGTGCGGGTTAGCTACTACAAACAGCATAGTGAACGCATTATTGTGGCCAAGATAGACACAAAGCCCATGCCTACTACAATAGTACAAGTTTATATGCCAACTACCTCTGCAGATGATGAAGAAATAGATGAAATGTATGACGAGATAAAAGAAATTATTCAGGTAGTGAAAGGAGACGAAAATTTAATAGTCATGGGTGACTGGAATTCGTCAGTAGGAAAATGGAGAGAAGGAAACATAGTAGGTGAATATGGATTGGGGGGAAGGAATGAAAGAGGAAGCCGCCTTGTAGAATTTTGCACAGAGCATAACTTAATCATAGCCAACACTTGGTTCAAGAATCATAAAAGAAGGTTGTATACCTGGAAGAATCCTGGAGATACTAGTAGGTATCAGATAGATTATATAATGGTAAGACAGAGATTTAGGAACCAGGTTTTAAATTGTAAGACATTTCCTGGGGCAGATGTGGATTCTGACCACAATCTATTGGTTATGAACTGCAGATTGAAACTGAAGAAACTGCAAAAAGGTGGGAATTTAAGGAGATGGGACCTGGATAAACTGAAAGAACCAGAGGTTGTAGAGAGTTTCAGGGAGAGCATAAGGGAACAATTGACAGGAATGGGGGAAAGAAATACAGTAGAAGAAGAATGGGTAGCTCTGAGGGATGAAGTAGTGAAGGCAGCAGAGGATCAAGTAGGTAAAAAGACGAGGGCTAATCGAAATCCTTGGGTAACAGAAGAAATATTGAATTTAATTGATGAAAGGAGAAAATACAAAAATGCAGTAAATGAAGCAGGCAAAAAGGAATACAGACGTCTCAAAAATGATATCGACAGGAAGTGCAAAATGGCTAAGCAGGGATGGCTAGAGGACAAATGTAAGGATGTAGAGGCTTGTCTCACTAGGGGTAAGATAGATACTGCCTACAGGAAAATTAAAGAGACCTTTGGAGAGAAGAGAACCACTTGTATGAATATCAAGAGCTCAGATGGCAACCCAGTTCTAAGCAAAGAAGGGAAGGCAGAAAGGTGGAAGGAGTATATAGAGGGTTTATACAAGGGCGATGTACTTGAGGACAATATTATGGAAATGGAAGAGGATGTAGATGAAGACGAAATGGGAGATAAGATACTGCGTGAAGAGTTTGACAGAGCACTGAAAGACCCGAGTCGAAACAAGGCCCCGGGAGTAGACAACATTCCATTTGAACTACTGATGGCCTCGGGAGAGCCAGTCATGACAAAACTCTACCATCTGGTGAGCACGATGTATGAGACAGGCGAAATACCCTCAGACTTCAAGAAGAATATAATAATTCCAATCCCAAAGAAAGCAGGTGTTGACAGATGTGAAAATTACCGAACTATCAGTTTAATAAGTCACAGCTGCAAAATACTAACGCGAATTCTTTACAGACGAATGGAAAAACTGGTAGAAGCCGACCTCGGGGAAGATCAGTTTGGATTCCGTAGAAATGTTGGAACACGTGAGGCAATACTGACCTTACGACTTATCTTAGAAGAAAGATTAAGAAAAGGCAAACCTACGTTTCTAGCATTTGTAGACTTAGAGAAAGCTTTTGACAATGTTAACTGGAATACTCTCTTTCAAATTCTGTAGGTGGCAGGGGTAAAATACAGGGAGCGAAAGGCTATTTACAGTTTGTACAGAAACCAGATGGCAGTTATAAGAGTCGAGGGGCATGAAAGGGAAGCAGTGGTTGGGAAAGGAGTAAGACAGGGTTGTAGCCTCTCCCCGATGTTATTCAATCTGTATATTGAGCAAGCAGTAAAGGAAACAAAAGAAAAATTCGGAGTAGGTATTAAAATTCATGGAGAAGAAGTAAAAACTTTGAGGTTCGCCGATGACATTGTAATTCTGTCAGAGACAGCAAAGGACTTGGAAGAGCAGTTGAACGGAATGGACAGTGTCTTGAAAGGAGGATATAAGATGAACATCAACAAAAGCAAAACGAGGATAATGGAATCTAGTCAAATTAAGTCGGGTGATGCTGAGGGAATTAGATTAGGAAATGAGACACTTAAAGTAGTAAAGGAGTTTTGCTATTTAGGGAGTAAAATAACCGATGATGGTCGAAGTAGAGAGGATATAAAATGTAGACTGGCAATGGCAAGGAAAGCGTTTCTCAAGAAGAGGAATTTGTTAACATCGAGTATAGATTTAAGTGTCACGAAGTCGTTTCTGAAAGTATTTGTATGGAGTGTAGCCATGTATGGAAGTGAAACATGGACGATAACTAGTTTGGACAAGAAGAGAATAGAAGCTTTCGAAATGTGGTGCTACAGAAGAATGCTGAAGATAAGGTGGGTAGATCACATAACTAATGAGGAGGTATTGAATAGGATTGGGGAGAAGAGAAGTTTGTGGCACAACTTGACTAGAAGAAGGGATCGGTTGGTAGGACATGTTTTGAGGCATCAAGGGATCACAAATTTAGCATTGGAGGGCAGTGTGGAGGGTAAAAATCGTAGAGGGAGACCAAGAGATGAATACACTAAGCAGATTCAGAAGGATGTAGGTTGCAGTAGATACTGGGAGATGAAGAAGCTTGCACAGGATAGAGTAGCATGGAGAGCTGCATCAAACCAGTCTCAGGACTGAAGACCACAACAACAACAACATTACATTCTCAATGACACAAAGATACCAATTAAAATTGATGGCACTGTAAATACAGAGCAGCTTGCTGACCCCCCACAGACAATAGCCCCTCAAAGTAAGTTAGCACTCCATACATACACACAGCACGAATTGATGTGGGCTCTGTGAAGTTGACACAAAGACTCAGCACAACTAACACAAAATCTAAAATAATCACCGAAGAAATGTGGCTGGTGGTTTATTGCAGGTCTGCATAATGGGCTATCATGTACAATCCTCATCTCTGCACTCTACGTAAACTTTAACCTGTTTACTAGAATTAAGTCTAGGTCTCTCTTATTTTTGTCTCTCAAACTTCCCTCCATTACCAAATTAACTATTCATTGATGCCTCAGGATGTATCCTATGAACTTATTCCTCCTATTATTCAAACTGTGCCACACATTTATATTCTCCCTGAACTCATTCAGTACCTCTTCCTCAGTTAACTGAACTACCCAGTAAATGTTTAGTATTCTTCTATGGCACACCTCAAAAGCTTTTATTCTATTCTTGTTTCTACTATTCATCGTCCATATTTTACATCCGTATAATGGAAGTTCTGATCATCAAAGCATAACAGATCCACAAATTAAAAGAGAATTTGAAAATTTAATCCAAAGACATTTGTTTATTCTGTAAAACAGCCCTACTGCGAATGGTGTTTCAGGCATGCGATAAGTGCCTCCCATTAATAAGCAGCTGGAAATTGCCCCGACTGACGTCACACAACTGGAAGCTACTGCAAACGGGATTGTTTGGAGGACTACTGAGATATGTACCACAGATACCAAAGGTACCTCAAGTTCTTTCCTCTCCTGTGAATATTGTCTCCTGTATAGGAACTACAGGAACTATCACCACTTTCCACTCGCCAGTGTCATTTCAGTGGTATGCCTACAGACTTGTACAGGGGTGACAAGACCATGAAGAACTCAGGGTGGTGCACTCATCCCCTAACTGAGAAGTTTGAGGTGCTGTCTTCCACTGAAACTGAGGCAGTAAGACTCACTTCACCTGTTGTGAATCCTGTCATGCCCCACAGTGAGGGGAGGCCATCAGGAACAGGTGGTTGTTGCTGTTGTCATTGTCATCGTCGTCTTCTTCTTCTTCAGTCCAGAGACTGGTTTGATGTAGCTCTCCATGCTACTCTATCCTTTGCAAGCTGCTTCATCTCTGAGTAACTATTGCACACTACATACTTCTGAATCTGCTTAGTGTATTGATCTCTGGGTCTCCTTTTACAATTTTTACCCTCCATACTGCCCTCCAATACTAAATTGGCAATTGCTTGATGCCTCAGAACATGTCCTTCCAACCAATCCCTTCTTCTGGTCAAGTTGTGCCACAAAGTCCTCTTCTCCCCAATTCTATTCAGTACCTCCTCATTAGTTACGTGATCTACCCTTCTAATCTTGAGTGTTCTTCTGTAGTACCATATTTTGAAAGCTTCTATTCTCTTCTTGTCTAAACTATTTATTGTCCATGTTTCACATCCATACACGGATACACTCCATACAAATAGTTTTAGAAAAGACTTCCTGATACTTAAACCTATACTCAATGTCAACAAATTTTTCTTTTTCAGAAATGCTTTTCTCGCCATTGCCAGTCTACATTTTATATCCTTTCTACTTCGACCATCATCAGTTATTTTGCTCTCCAAACAGCAAAATCTCATCTCCTACTTTAAGTGTTTCATTTCCTAATATAATTCCCTCAGCACCACCTGATTTAATTAGACTACATTCCATTATCCTCGTTTTGCTTTTGTTGCTGTTCATCTTATATCGTCCTCTCAAGACACTGTCCATTCAGTTCAAATTCTCTTCCAGGTCCTTTGCTGTTTCTGACAGAATTACGATGTCATCGGCAAACCGCAAAGTTTTTATTTCTTCTCCATGAATTCCTAATCCACCTTTTTCTTTTGTTTCCTTTACTGCATGCTCAATATACAGATTGAATAACACTGGGGATAGGCTACAACCCTATCTCACTCCCTTCCCAACCACTGCTCCCCTTTCATGCCCCTGGACTCTTATAACCGCTATCTGGTTTCTGTACAAAATGTAAATAACCTTTCGCTCCCTCTATTTTACCCCTGCCATCTTCAGAATTTGAAAGAGAGTATTCCAGTCAACATTGCCAAAAGCTTTCTCTAAGTCTACAAATGCTAGAAACGAATTTTTCTTCTACAATAAGTCGTAGGGTCAGTATTGGCTCACATGTTCCAATATTTTTACGGAATACAAACTGATCTTCCCCAAGGTCAGCTTCTACCAGTTTTTCCATTCAGCTGTAAAGAATTCGTGTCAGTATTTTTCAGCCATGACTTATTAAGCTGATAGTTCGGTAATTTTCACACCTGTCAACACCTGCTTTCTTTAGGATTGGAATTCTTCTTGAGGTCTGAGGGTATTTTGCCTTTCTCATACATCTTGCTCACCAGATGGTAGAGTTTTGTCGGGGCTGGTTTTCCCAAGGCTATCAGTAGTACTAATGGAATGTTGTCTACTCCCAGGGCCTTGTTTCGACTTAGGTCTTTCAGTAGTCTGTCATTCTTCACGCAGTAGCATATCTCCCATTTCACCTTCACCTACATTCTACTCCATTTCCATAATATTGCCTTCAAGTACATTGCCCTTGCATAGACCCAATATATACTTCTTCCACCTTTCTGCTTTCCCTTCTTTGCTTAGAACTGGTTTTCCATCTGAGCTCTTGATATTCATACAAGTAGTTCTCTTTCCTCCAATGTTCTATTTAATTTTCCTGTAGGCAGTATGTTTCTTACCCCTAGTGATATATGCCTCTACATCCATACATTTGCCCTCTAGCCATCCCTACATAGCCATTGTGCACTTCCTGTCGATCTCATTTTTGAGACATTTCTATTCCTTTCTGCCTGTTTCATTTACTGCATTTTTATGCTTTCTTCTTTAAGCAATTAAATTCAATATCTCTTCTGTCACTCAAGGATTTCTACTAGCCCTCATCTTTTTACCTACTTGATGCTCCGCTGCCTTCACTACTTCATTCCTCAAGGCTACCCATTCTTATTCTACTGTATTTCTTTCTCCCATTCCTGTCAATTGTTCCCTTATGCTCTCCCTAAAACTCTGTACAACCTCTGGTTCTTTCAGTTTATCCAGGTCCCAGATCCTTAAATTCCTACCTTCTTGCAGTTTCTCCAGTTTTAATCTACAGTTCATAACCAACAGATTGTGGTCAGAGTCCACATCTGCCCTTGAAAATGTCTTACAATTTAAAACCTGATTCCTTAATCTGTCTTACCATTATATAATCTATCTGAAACCTTCCAGTGTCTCCAGGCCTCTTCCATGTATACAACCTTCTTTCATGATTCTTAAACCAAGTGTTAGCTATGATTAAGTTATGCTCTGTGCAAAATTCTACCAGGCGGCTTCCTCTTTCATTTCTTAACCCCATTCCATATTCACCTACTACGTTACCAGATATAGACTGGGACACTCAGATGTTTAGGTCGGGTGGTAGGGACAGAGCATCGAGTGACATTATACTGAGTGCACTATCCGAAAATTACCTCGAGAAATTAAACAGAGAACCGACTCGTGGAGATAACATCTTGGACCTACTGATAACAAACAGACCCGAACTTTTCGACTCTGTAAGTGCAGAACAGGGAATCAGTGATCATAAGGCCGTTGCAGCATCCCTGAGTATGGAAGTTAATAGGAATATAAAAAAAGGGAAGAAGGTTTATCTGTTTAGCAAGAGTAATAGAAGGCAGATTTCAGACTACCTGACAGATCAAAACGAAAATTTCTGTTCTGACACTGACAATGTTGAGTGTTTATGGAAAAAGTTCAAGGCAATCGTAAAATGCGTTTTAGACAGGTACGTGCCAAGTAAAACTGTGAGGGACGGGAAAAACCCACCGTGGTACAACAACAAAGTTAGGAAACTACTGCGAAAGCAAAGAGAGCTTCACTCCAAGTTTAAACGCAGCCAAAACCTCTCAGACAAACAGAAGCTAAACGATGTCAAAGTTAGCGTAAGGAGGGCTATGCGTGAAGCGTTCAGTGAATTCGAAAGTAAAATACTAGGTACCGACTTGACAGAAAATCCTAGGAAGTTCTGGTCTTACGTTAAATCAGTAAGTGGCTCGAAACATCATGTCCAGACACTCCGGGAGGATGATGGCATTGAAACAGAGGATGACAAGTGTAAAGCTGAAATACTAAACACCTTTTTCCAAAGCTGTTTCACAGAGGAAGACCGCACTGCAGTTCCTTCTCTAAATCCTCACACCAACGAAAAAATGGCTGACATCGAAATAAGTGTCCAAGGAATAGAAAAGCAACTGGAATCACTCAACAGAGGAAAGTCCACTGGACCTGACGGGATACCAATTCGATTCTACACAGAGTACGCGAAAGAACTTGCCCCCCTTCTAACAGCCGTGTACCGCAAGTCTCTAGAGGAACAGAAGGTTCCAAATGATTGGAAAAGAGCACAGGTAGTCCCAGTCTTCAAGAAGGGTCGTCGAGCAGATGCGCAAAACTATAGACCTATATCTCTGACGTCGATCTGTTGTAGAATTTTAGAACATGTCTTTTGCTCGAGTATCATGTCATTTTTGGAAACTCAGTATCTACTATGTAGGAATCAACATGGATTCCGGAAACAGCGATCGTGTGAAACCCAACTCGCTCTATTTGTTCATGAGACCCAGAAAATATTAGATACAGGCTCCCAGGTAGATGCTATTTTTCTTGACTTCCGGAAGGCGTTCCGCACTGTCGCCTGATAAACAAAGTAAGAGCCTACGGAATATCAGACCAGCTGTGTGGCTGGATTGAAGAGTTTTTAGCAAACAGAACACAGCATGTTGTTATCAACGGAGAGACGTCTACAGACATTAAAGTAACCTCTGGCGTGCCACAGGGGAGTGTTATGGGACCATTGCTTTTCACAATATATATAAATGACGTAGTAGATAGTGTCGGAAGTTCCATGCGGCTTTTCGCGGATGATGCTGTAGTATACAGAGAAGTTGCAGCATTAGAAAATTGTAGCAAAATGCAGGAAGATCTGCGGCGGAAAGGCACTTGGTGCAGGGAGTGGCAACTGACCCTTAACATAGACAAATGTAATGTATTGCGAATACACAGAAAGAAGGATCCTTTATTGTATGATTATATGATAGCGGAACAAACACTGGTAGCAGTTACTTCTGTAAAATATCTGGGAGTATGCGTGCGGAACGATTTGAAGTGGAATGATCATATAAAATTTAATTGTTGGTAAGGCGGGTACCAGGTTGAGATTCATTGGGAGAGTCCTTAGAAAATGTAGTCCATCAACAAAGGAGGTGGCTTACAAAACACGCGTTCGACCTATACTTGAGTATTGCTCATCAGTGTGGGATCCGTACCAGGTCGGGTTGACGGAGGAGATAGAGAAGATCCAAAGAAGAGCGGCGCGTTTCGTCACAGGGTTATTTGGTAACCGTGATAGCGTTACGGAGATGTTTAACAAACTCAAGTGGCAGACTCTGCAAGAGAGGCGCTCTGCATCGCGGTGTAGCTTGCTCGCCAGATTTCGAGAGGGTGCGTTTCTGGATGAGGTATCGAATATATTGCTTCCCCCTACTTATACCTCCCGAGGAGATCACGAATGTAAAATTAGAGAGATTCGAGCGCGCACAGAGGCTTTCAGACAGTCGTTCTTCCCGCGAACCATACGCGACTGGAACAGGAAAGGGAGATAATGACAGTGGCACGTAAAGTGCCCTCCGCCACACACCGTTGGGTGGCTTGCGGAGTATAAATGTAGATGAATATAGATGTAGATGTTTCCTTCTCTTCCTTTTCCAACTATTGAATTCCAGTCACCCATGACTATTAAATTTTTATCTCCCTTCACTGTCTGAGTAATTTCTTTTATCTCATAATACATTTCTTCAATTTCTTCGTCATCTGCAGAGCTAGTTGGCATGCAAACTTGTACTACTGTGGTAGGCATGGGCTTCATGTCTATCTTGGCTACAACTACAGCCGTAATTTTTCCCAAGGGCTTGCAACTTCACTGTATGGTTAAATGATGATAGCGTCCACTCGGGTAAAATATTCCCAAGGTAAAATGGTCCCCCATTCGGATTTTCAGGCAGGGACAACTCAGGAGGATGTTGTTATCAAGAGAAAGAAAACTGGCATTTTATGATTTTATGAGTCGGAGTGTGTAATGTCAGATCCCTTAATTGGGCAGGTAGGTTAGAAAATTTAAAAAGGGAAATGGATAGGTTAAAGTTAGATATTGCGGGGATTAGTGAAGTTTGGTGACTGGAAGAACAAGACTTCTGGTCAGGTGAACACAGAGTTATAAATACAAAATCAAATAGTGTAATGCAGGAGTAGGTTTAATAGTAAATAAAAAAATAGGAGCGTGTGTCAGCTGTTACGAACAGCATAGTTTCCCCTTGTTTTCAGCCATATGCAGTACCAGCAGACCAAGGCCATTTTGGTTAATGTTACAAGGCCAGATCAGTCAATCATCGTTGCCCTTGCAACTACTGAAAAGCCTGCTGCTCCTCTTCAGGAACCACATGTTTGTCTCGCCTCTCAACAGACATCCCTCCATTGTAGTTGCACCTACAGTACGGTTGAGGCATCCAAACCTCCCCCACCAATGGCAAGGTCCATGGTTCATGGGGGGGGGGGGGGGGGGTAACCGGTAGGGGTCTAATAAATTGTTGTCATCAAGTAACAGGTACAATTAAACAGCCTTCAAGGCTCAATGAAATACCTGTTTGAGTTCTATGCAAGGTGAGTCAGCTCTCATTTTAACTGTAATGTGCTATACATAACCGGGGGGGTGGGGGTGGGGGGGGGGGGGGGGAATTAGCTTATGTTTGGAGGAAATCATGTAAATGGTCGACTTGTTGCCATAGTTTCTGCTGAGGAAGTTTACTGTAAACAGAAAACTGACTCATCCTACAACACAATAGCAGCTTTCAATTACAATCCTTGGCACATGCAATAACTAACACACACACACACACACACACACCATGATTCCTACTCCAGAGAGCATTAAATATTTTCCTTACTAGAGTGAAATTATCACACCCTTTCTGCAGCTCGTGGTCTTGCAGTAGCGTCCTCGCTTCCCACGCACGGGATCCCAGGTTCAATTCCCGGTGGGGTCAGGGATTTTCCCTGCCTCAAGATGACTGGGTGTTGTTGTGCCGTCATCGTTCATCCCCATTACAGTTGGAGGAAAGCAATGGCAAACTACCTCAGCTAGGACCTTGCCTAGCTGGCAGTGTGGGTCTCCCGCATCATCCCCTACGCTCCTTGGAGTATGGGACCTTATCATCTAGAAACAAGCCTCTAGAAAGTAAGTACTGCCCAGTAATTTTATCTCATATTTTTATAGATGACACAATCACTATGTTTTCTTGTAACCATACAGAGTGATTGAGTGTAATCAAACAGCACCTACCTCAATGGCCAACCTAAAGAGGTCGCCTTGCATCATCACATATGGCACAGCAAACGTTGACCTATGTGCAAAAGAGCCTTATATAAACCAGCATGCCCTCAGCCAGACTAATGTCAATGCAACAACTCTATGCTCAACTGTTAGACTGTGCTTAAATGTGATCTATGCTTAAGTGTGACTGTAGAGATTCCTACTCCATTCAGCGTCTTTATGTATCCCTTCACGTGGAAGCGGGATAAAAGTTGGCTGGTGGGAATTCTGTCATCACGTTTGTACAACATTACAATACTTTTGGCAAAGAGTGCAGTATTCAACTTCATGTGTTTTGTTTCTCCGTTCACTGTGGGTAATATGTCAGTGGAACAAATTCTTCACTTAATGTTGAACAGCAGTCAGTTCTCACTGTTGATGTGGTTGTTCACCACCGTTGACGCAAAACCCATTGTTTCCTTCATATGATGCTTGTGTGAAAGATTGTAACGCATATGAAAAACATCTTCAGCAACATTTTCAAGATTTCTTAGTCACTGACCCCAATATGTGTACGGTTTTTTTCCATCGATTTATCACCTTTTGTGTTAGCTAGCTCCTCTCCAGGAACCTGCCAATCTCTCTTTTGATGAAGTGCCAGTTGCTCTCTACTTATCACTGCAAACATACTCATGTTATTGCCACTCGCATCAAATTGTTGTATTGTAAAAAGTGGCCACACCAGTCGTACAGAGTCGTAACATGTGCACCAAAAAATCACTCAGTTCCTCTTCAGCATGATTCCATATCACAAAGGTGTCATCCACGTATTGATACCATTTCAAAGGGCTTTTTCGACCTACCAAGAAAATTAGTGAAAGTTTAAGATCGGTGAAAGATGCACGACACCCCTTAGCTACCCCAGGCGTGTATAAAATTCCATGTAGCTGTGGCATGGTTTATATTCGAACAACTAAAAGGAGTGTTAATACCTGCCTAACTGAACACAAAAGGAACTGTAGACTGGGACAAACTGACAAATCAGCTGTAGCGGAACACATTTTCAAAGACGGTGATAACAAAATAAAATTTAGTGAGACAAACGTGATAGCTAGGACCTCACATTATTATACCCGCATGTATAGAGAAGCTATAGAGATCTATAAGCATGAAAATAATTTTAATAAAAAAGAAGAAGGATTAAAACGAGACAAGATATGGCGGTTGACTTTGTACCAACGAAGTGCCAATCGATTACCTGTAATCGAGAGAGATGGCACTAGCCAGAGATAGTTTTAAAGTCGAAAGCACGTGATGAGTGGTGGCACCATCTAAGCACTCTATATAAGCGGAACCTCCAGAGCCTAGCAGCCAGTCGCCGACTCACCCCAGAAGATGTTGCTCACAGTACGCAACGAAACATCAGGAAGGAGTAGTAGTTTTATATATGGACCACGGCAATTCAGCCTGGAAGTTTTAATTAATGGAGTCATACAGAGCTTGGGCAGCAGAACTTCAAGTGGTCAGCAATCATTGCCAGTTTGTTACTTTTTTTTTTTTTTTTTTTTTTTTTTTTTTTTTTTTTTTTTTTTTGTGGTTTTAGGGTGCAAAACTTCTATGGTCATTAGCGCCCAGCCCGTGACTTAAGACAGTAAAAAACCGAAATTGAAAACCAGCAGCAATGGAAACAAACTCATAAAATTGGAGAAACTAAAAGTAGAAAGAATGCTTAAAAATCCAGTACAGACAGGGGGTGGTTGTCCCCAAAAAAAAAAAAAACTTCAAATGACTGACGTCATTTCACTGTCATTAATAAACTGGAGAACGCGGTCGGCTGAGCGCGTGTCATCTGCTAAAATCGACGATAGATCAGGCGATAGCTGTAGACGGGAGCGTAACGGATTAAAATAGGGGCATTCAATTAAAAGGTGTCTGACCGTCCACGGCTGAGAGCAGTGGGGACAGAGTGGAGGAGGATCACCGCTTAAAAGATGTCTATGGCTAAAAGGACAGTGCCCTATCCGGAGTCGAGCTAAAATTACCTCCTCCCGACGACGCGTTCGGGAGGAAGAAGTCCAAGCGCAAGGAAGGGCTTTCACTTCCCGCAATTTATTACGGGGAAGTGTTGACCAATGCGCATGCCATAAATGAGCAACTTGGCGACATAAACCGCTCCGTATATCGGTGAAGGGAAGCGACTGAATAGCTGGCCGAGGAAGAGAGACTGCAGCCTTGGCCGCCATATCGGCCGCCTCATTCCCACAGATACCAGCGTGTCCCGGGAGCCAGAGGAACGCCACCGAGACGCCCCCCAGGTGGAGCAAGCGCAGACAGTCCTGAATCCGGTGGACCAGAGGGTGCACAGGGTAAAGAGCTTGGAGACTGAGAAGAGAGCTGAGAGAATCTGAGCAGATAACGTACTGTATCCGCTGATGGCGGCGGATGTAGTGGACAGCCTGGAGAACAGCGTAAAGCTCCGCAGTATAAACCGAACACTGGTCAGGAAGTCGAAAGCGATTTGGGGTGTCGCCAACAATATAGGCACTCCCTACACCTAATGATGTTTTCGAGCCGTCGGTGTAAATAAACGTGGCGTCCGTCATTTGTGCACATAGAGCAGCAAATGCCCGACGATAAACAAGTGTAGGGGTACCATCCTTGGGAAATTGACAAAGGTCACGGAGCAGGCAGATCCGGGGACGGAGCCAAGGCGGTGCTGTACCCCAAGTTGTCAAAAAGGTTTTCGGAAAGCGGCAGGAAAGAGAATCGAGCAATTGACGGAAGCGGACTCCCGGGGGTAGTAGGGAGGAGGAGCGGCCTGCATACCCTACATCAAAGGAGGCGTCGAAAAAAAGGTCATGGGCTGGATTAGCAGGCATGGAAGACAGATGGCTAGCATAACGACTCAGGAGGACTGCTCGCCGATTGGACAGCGGAGGTTCAGCAGTCTCAGCATAAAGGCTTTCCACAGGGCTAGTGTAAAAAGCTCCAGACACTGAACGTAATCCACGGTGGTGGATAGAATCGAGACGCCGAAGAATAGACGGCCGAGCAGAGGAGTAGACTATGCTTCCATAATCCAATTTCGAGCGCACTAAGGCGCGATAGAGGCGGAGAAGGACCACTCTGTCCGCTCCCCAGGAGGTACCATTCAGGACACGGAGGGTGTTAAGCGATCGCAGACAGCGAGCCGAAAGATAGGAAATGTGGGAGGACCAGCATAGTTTTCTGTCAAACATAAGACCCAAGAATTTAGCGACGTCTGAAAACGGAAGGTTGACAGGACCTAGATGTAAGGAGGGCGGAAGAAACTCCTTACGTCGCCAAAAATTGACACAAACGGTCTTACTGGGTGAGAAACGGAAGCCAGTTTCGATGCTCCACGAGTGGAGGCGATCGAGACATCCTTGAAGACGTCGTTGAAGAAGGCTGGTCCGTTGAGCGCTGTAGTAGATCGCAAAATCGTCCACAAAGAGGGAGCCCGAGACATCAGGAAGGAGACAATCCATAATTGGATTTATGGCGATGGCAAACAGGACAACACTCAGCACGGAACCCTGGGGTACCCCGTTTTCTTGGGAGAAAGTACGGGAGAGAGTAGTGTTCACCCGCACCCTAAATGTGCGCTCTGCCATAAATTCGCGAAGAAAAAGGGGCAGCCGGCCTCGAAAGCCCCAAGGAGTTTGTTACTGTAGGCCCATTTCTTACTGAATCTCATCAGGACTCATATGCTGATTCAGTGGTTTGTGATGCTGTAATACACATGGCCCCTCACAGGGAAGTTCATGAACATACTTTACAATGTGAAAATCCCTCTCTTAGAGGTTTTGAACATTTCCCAGTCATTTGAAGTATCTAGTGCAGCAGAAAATCAGATAGAAGCTTAGTGTGAGGTAGCCACAGTTGGTTATTCTCCTCCTCCTTAACTGCTGTCAGCTCATGGGGGAAGATGACATCGCAGCCTCCATGCTGCATGGGGCAGTGCTGTGTCAAGCAGCAACAGCAGTCAGCATCCCAACAATGGCCGTGTGCTCCTCTCCTGCCGTGCCCTTATTGTTTTGTTCAACATCAGCAGGCAGCTTGCCCAAGGTGGTGGGTGACTTGCAACCTTTGTAAAAAAAGAAGACATATTGTGTCCATGTGCAACTCGGAATCTCCTTTGTAGGACATGAGCATAGACGTAACAGTGCTTTCCATATGGTGGTAGTCCCAAACAAATTCTATAATGATGTATGTGTTATGCGCAAAATGCATGTGGACACGGGTGCAGCAATGACTTTGTTAAATTCTCAACCCTATGTGGAGTTACCTGTGAGTTACAGCAAACAACAGATACCCATATTGGGGCAGTCTTCTACTCTCGTATTTTATAAAGCAGCTCTTTGACCTTTCTAGTGGTAGATGATGTCAACATTGAAAACTTATATAGGTTAGAATGGCTTCAAAATGTTTGAATTCTCTACTTTGGATAAAGTGCATCTGTTATTGGATCAAGTTCTGTACCAACAACTGGACATGCATGGCTCGAAATGTTCCTCCCTGTTTTCAGAAGGTTTGGGTGTACTCCCAATTTCTGAGGCTCACATTACAATGAAACGGACAGCGCAATCCCTGTTTTTTTCATGCCTGCCCAACCCCAATAGCTTTACAGGAGCCACTCAAATTAGAATTAGATCAACTTATATCTTTGGATGTTGCCATGCCTGTCTCCTCTAACGAATTGTCTATTTTTTCTGCTGCCTCCACTGTCGAGTGCCTGCCTGGATGTGGACATGGATGCAGTGCCTCCATCACCAGTGCTCCCTTAGTGTCTCTTGCAGAAGAGAGGGTACCATCCCTGCCCATGCCTGTGCCATTTTGGACCGTATTCTCCTGTGATGGCACAACACCTGCTCCAGCAATCATCCTTTTCCCATGAAGACAGGACATTTCCACTGTGAACACTTTTCCCCTGAGGAGAACCCTGTAGAGGGAGCATGCCTAATCGAACAGTACACGCCTCCAAGGTCGCACTAAAGAGGTCACCTAACACTGGCAAGCACACTGTTATGCACAAAACAGCCTTATATAAGCCAGCGCGTAGGACCCTTCGTCAGACTAATGTTTATGTGACGATTGTATGCTCATATGTTAGACTGTGCTTTAATGTTTTCTATGGTTAAGTGCGACTGTACCGATTCCTACTCCAGTCAGTGTCTTGGTGCATTTCTTCAAGTGGAAGAGGAATGAAAGTTGGTTGGTGGGAATTCTGACATTGTGTTTGTACAATAATACAATACTTCTGACAACTAATTGTGCTCTCAAAACGTATGTCCAATGAATTGGCTGCATTAATTTTAAGCTGAGAAACCACAACAAGTACAAAAAGTAACCAAACTTTGTTGATAAAATGGCAATCAAGACTGTTCTAGCCAACAACACCAAAGTTTTATTACAACAAGTTAAAGTGAAAATATGGAACACTGTTGGCCTGCTTCTAACACACATCCAAATTAAGCAACATATGTTTTAACATTTTCCAGATTATCAGAACTATGCTATACATTTCAAAGATTACTGGTATAAATCTTTATCATATAATTTCAATGCTATGGGACAAAACATTCATGAGTGAATTTTGAAAAACAATTTCTACCAGACTTTTCACTCCTGCATCGCATGAAATGTTTTACCTCTAAGTACTTCCTTATATTCCCAATGACTGGCAGCCCAAAACTGCAGCGTAAAACTCAATCGGTGAGAATAGAAGAAAATTATTTTTAGCATGAGATTCAAACAGCAATTGATTTAACACTAATATTAATTGCCACATATCCTAATATGTTCTTTCCTTCCTACAGTCCCAACTCTCTGCAGAAAGCATTCATGCACACAGTGCTAGTTAATAAGCTGTCAAGCTTGCACAAACATTAAGCAAATTCAACAGGTGACTTACATGCAATCAGTATTCCTCCGAGTTCACTGGAATTCCATATACTTGATGGTTACGCATACTTGTAGTCAGGACTTACATGAAAAACATGGAAAAAAAAGCATACAAGTATCCCTCTAAAACTGGTTTACTTGATTTGTGGCACTCTTGAAATTTTAAACACTACATTGTACAATTTGTCAATTTAACATTTAATTTTACAACCTTAAACAACTGTAACCAAATCGTTTTCAATTTAGTATGTTATTGGATGCAAGTTTAGTAATTAATTAACTTTATGAGAGGTTGATAGGTCTATAGCTAAGCCTACATGCAATGATAAGTACTTTAGTGCAGTTTTAAAAATTGTCATATATACAGGGTGATTATAATTAAAGTTAAACTTTCAAAACACAGTAGAAATAATGCCACTGGTCAGAATGATGTCAAATTGCAACAGAATATTATTGGAGATGTGGGGAAAAAAATAGTGTGAAAATTGATCAATAGCTGGTGCTGTATGTGTCAGAATATGTAAATGAAAACACTTGTCATGCCTAAGACCCATTGAAGTTAGTATAAACACGCTAGGTTCACGGTTTTTCCTCCTTTCACATCTGCAATGTTTGCCATGACTATCTCAATGCAGGATCGCACTCTGCTTGTAAAGATGTATTACAATGACTGCTGTGGGTCTGGAGAAAATGATTCGGAAATTCGAATTCTTTTGGTGTTCAACCTGGTAGAGGGAGGAAACAAACTGATTCGACGCCAGTGGAACCAGTGGCCACAGCAATGCAGAAGGAGACAAGTGGTGGTGTGTAAATATGTAGTGCATGGAGAATTGTACGAACATTCATAGTGCCTAAAATCCTACGAAACATCCGTCTTTGCTATCCGTTTAAAATTACCCATCTGCATGAGTTGCTCCCTGTTGACCTGCCAGCAGAGAGGCCTTTGCTTTAGAATTTCTTGTTCCCATGGAAGTGGACAATGATTGGCCGTGGAAGATTTTGTGGACAGATAAAGTCCACTTCCATCTGACACAATATGTCAATACACAGAATTGTCGAATACAGACAGCAGAAAATCCACACGCAAATCAACCACTACCACTTCATCCTGAAAAGGTCACTGTGTGGTGTGGGTTTACGGCACCATTTATCATAGGGCCATATTTTTTCGAAGAGACAGGTGCTTCTGGTCCTGTTACCTGTACTGTCACTGGTAAGTGCTATGAGCTTCTTTTGCACAACCATGTCATTCCAGCTCTCCAACAGTGTGGATGGGATCATTTTTATGCAAGATGGTGCACCTCCGCACATTGCAAATCCAATTAAGCAGCTTCTGAAGTGCCAATTCAGAAATTCCACAATTATCAGCCGCAATTTCCCCACAGCCTGGCCATCCCGATCACCTGATCTTAATCCACATGACTTCTGGCTGTGGAGCTAACTGAAAGATGTTCGTGTACAGTGTTCTGATTGCAAACTTTGCTGCATTTAAGGCATGCACTGCGCAACACTTTCTAAACATGACCCTAGAAACACTTCAATCAGTTATGGAACATGCTGTTTCTCAATTTCAACTTGTTGCAGGTAACAGTGGACAGTATATTGAACATGTTTTGCACCAGACACATGGAAATTAATAATCTAATTTGATTTTGACTAATGCTTTTTATGCAGTTTTGGCCTCAGGACAATTAAACACCAATGTGATTGATGCTTTTCATGTAGTTTTTGGCCTCAGTACAGTTAAAAGTCGATGTGATTGATGCTTTTTATGCAGTTTTTGGCCTCAGGACAACTAAAAACCGATTTTTCCCATCCGATAGTGGATAGGCTTACATAATTAACATCACCACTATTAAATTATAATGCTTACAGCGTCACCTATTGCTACATTTTCTAACTATTTGTTTTTCTGCTGCCATACGTTTTCCCCCTTCTCCAATAATATTCTGTTGCAATTTGATATCATTCTGATCAGTGGCGTTATTTCTACAGCAGTTTTGAAGTTTAATTATAATCACACTGTATATAAATTTCGTTCCAGACACTATGGAAAGGGAAACCAGTTCTCCCGCTATTTCACCATGTTATTGACTTCATGAAAGAATGAAAACACTATGTAGGAATATCAACAATGTTGGAAAAGATAGATTTCTGCTTACTGTAAAGGAGACACATCAAGTTGCAGAAGGGCACAATTAAAAGACACTTACATAAAGCTTTTGGCCACAGCCTTCATCTGTAAAAGAGAGAGACACACCATTCATACACACAAGCAAGCACACTTCATGCACACATGATCGCCAACTCCAGCATCTCGGGCCGGAATGCAGCTAAAACATGTGATGCAAGCAGCAATCTCCAGATCCCACATAATAGTTGCATTCCGGTCCAAGATGCTGGAGTTGGCACTCATGTGTGCGTAAGGTGTGCTTCCTTGTCTGTATGAATAGGCTGTGGCCAAAACCTGTATGTAAGAGTCCTTTAATTGTGCCTGTCTGCAATTTCAAGTGTCTTCTTTAGGGTAAGTAGCAATCCATTTTTTCCTACATTGTTGGCTTCATGAAAGCCTTGAATAAACATATAGAAAGAACATAAGCTGCTATTTCTAGTAATTTCCAGCAACAAGAACTGGTTTTTCCTCTCTGCCACTCTCACATCAGTCATGGAAAGTTTTATTTTATATGTTCAAACACTTGCACTGCAATGTCTCTCACATCCTCCTATCCAATAATTCACATACAGAAGACATTCTTTCCAACCATGGACCCTGATTATAACTGATTTGTGTCCTTTTTTTCTCAGTGATTTAGGTGTCACTCATGATGTGTGTGCATTTATTTCGGAAATTTTTATTTAGCCAACAAAACAACGAAGTCATAGCAGTGTGTTACTAGATCTGATTGTCACCATCTACACACGACAACTGATACCAGTAATAAACAGCAATTTTGTCGACTGAATAAACATTTCTAAAAAACTGAATTCAATCATGGTAGAGTTCTCTATCATTACTCAATGTTACTTTTTGGAAAATAATTGTTTACTGTTATTATACTAAAGAAGGTGCAGTACATATTCAATGTTACAGAAGAAAAAGAGAATTTCAGATGAGACAACAAATTAATTATGCATACAACTGTAATTACAAAAATATGATCAAAATTACTGTAATGTTCTTTTCAGCGATGTTCGACCATTTCAGAATGTCAAATATGAAAAGGTTACACCACATGAAAGAAAGAAATAATGCAAGGATATAGTGAATATTGCTAATCAACGCTATCATCGATTTGACATCAAACTTTAGTCACTATGAATGATAGTAACATAGCAATGAAGAAACTGCTTTATTGGTAGGATATACCAAAGTGTTGCAGGTAAAGTAGGCACTAGCACAGCCAATATTCAAATTACAGGGAGTGAAGGTACAACTATAGTCTGAAAAATCAGCAACACGAGTTTATTTCTTGTGCTCACAGTTGTGCAGCTGAAGTCCAATTTCAATGTCACCTACTTGTGCTGATACACCTGTTCCCTTTTGGCACTGGCAGACATAATTGTGGATAGTGATACTTATTATTGCTGCTCATTATTGCCACCATAGCACTCTTGTTTATGTGAACACAGTTACAAGTAATTTTCTTGTTAAAAAAATAGTACACCATCAGTAATTACAATGATAACCTTTCGCACATACAGATATGCAACTATATACAGGTTATCCCAGGAAATATGGTCAATGTTCAGGGATAAGACATAAATGATCGTCTGATGCTAAAACTTTATATGGACCTATGTTCTATTCTGAATTGTTTTTGAGAAAGAATACATTTAATTACACTTTTGTATATTTTTCTTGAGCAGGATTAAAACCTGGGCTCCCAGCAGAAACATGTCGCAGTACAACATTAAATCTACATTAAGTTTGCTACAATAAAGGTCCTATTCATTTTTTCTCTAGGACTAACGGTTTGCACAGAGAGAGCAAAAGGAATACTGTAAATCTTGCATGACGCACATGCACTGTACCTTAGGTAGCATTTGTAGGCCAATCTGAGGTAGTTTACAGACTTCCTCTACAGCTTTATGGTACACTGTAAAAACTGACAATGTATTGAATAAGATAGAAAATAAATTATAATAAATTAAACACATTCAGAAAGTAAATTTCCCGATGATGATGCATTTAATGGGGAAAATTGTGCATGCACGATGGATCTATTATGTGACAATCAAATGCCAACCAGATAGGTCCTGCCGTGTGGCAGTACTGTGGCAGCAGTTCCCCGAAATGGTGCCTCTTATTCGTTCTCTCACTGACTGTGAGGTTCGGTCAGTGACAAGGTTCCTTAGTGCACAAAATATAGCACCCTATTCATCGTCAGCTCTGTCAGGTCTACGGGCAGATCATCATCAGCAAACGGACGGTGCATCACTGACCTCGGTCGAACGGCACCGACAAGTATTTGTCAGTCGATCCACGGAAGTCATAGTGAAAGGACACAGAAGAACCAAGGAACTTCTGTGTTATTCTGCGCTGTTTTGTAATGGTGACTACTGTTGGTGACAAAAGAACAGTTGAGTTGAGAAGACTATTAAGTAACTCTTAACTTTGACTGCTAGAGGAAAGACACGTTTCTGATACCTGTGTAATAGAGACGTCACTGTTAAATCAACTCCGTTGTAAATGTAACTTAATGGTGTCTAATGGGAGATGACATAGGCAACTTACAAGAAGTCAAATATTTATGTGAGAAATTACCAGTTGTTCTTTACGGAAGTTGAAATATACCGAGAGTAAACTAGAAGTATTTCTTCAAGTAGCTACTTATTTCACGAGTAGAGAGATAGAGAGAATCTTGTATGTCCCTTTAACTAGCACCATTCTTCAGAGAAGAAGTTTTTAGAGATTCCAGTAGCTGTCTAAGCAGCAAAGAAGACAAGTGTGAAAGAACCAAAGGAAAAAAGGAATTTTGAGACAAAAATGAGAGAAAAAGCTATTGTGTTGCCATAGCAACTGAGCATAACAAGACAATAGAACCATTAAGAGAAGGTGGAGTATGCCGCAGTATATGAAAGAGAAAATTTGTAAATGCAAATAAGGGAGAAGACGTGAGAAAGTCACAACTTGAGAAACCGGAGAGAAGATCTTGACGAATTAGACTAAGAAGAGATACGCCTAGAATGATACGACTAAGAAGATGGTGTAGGGAGTATACAGCTCTCACACACTTTGCGGGTACGCAGACACGGCAACCAAAATCCGACGCCGCTGGCACCAGTTGCTGTTCGCCGGTGCTGACCTACTTTCACATCTGCTCACTGGCACCTACGCGAAAACCGGCCTACGTCCGACATCACCAGCACCACCTGCTGTTCACCGGTGCCGACCTGCCATCACATCCGCTCGCCTGTGCTGCGAGAAGTCTACGTCGGGTGAGCGCAAAACGAAACTTTAGTACCTTAGCGAGAATTGATACAAATTACTGTGCGAACTTTATTAGCGTAGTTATTATACTTAAAGTTATTTTTTAAATGCTTACAGTGTCTAAAGCTCGTAAAATCACGGATAAGGTTCAGCGAGTTGGAGAAACTTCGGAACCGACTGTAGCTATGAAATTTACCAAAGGAGGGTCTGACTGGTCAGAGTTAGTAAATCTAATTAAAGCTCAGAGCATATAATTAGGCTTAATGAATTCTCAATTAGAAGATCAAAGTCCTAAATTAGACTCAGTAAATACTCAATTAAATGATAAATTAGGTGATCAGGGTACATCTTTAAATGCTCAGAGTGAAGTTCTAAATAACCAAATTGAAAACTTGAATAGTCGAGCAATAAATACAGGTCTACTAAATGCCAAGGTTGACGCACAGAGTAGAGAATTTAGTAATCTGTGCAAATGCGTGGATGCTTTAAAGACTGAATTTGATACCCTAAATAGTAAAGTTGAAAATCTGAAATTAGATTTAAAGAATGAACTAACTAATTCTTTGAACATTCGTGCAAATCAAATGTTTACTGAATTCAACCAAAAACAGAATGATAATTTTCGGGATTTTACAAAAAAAGTTAGAATTTAATATCGAGGAAAATGTAATATGGTAGAATCCAAAATCAGTGAAAAGTTAGGATCATTTGAAAATGTATGTAATGTTAAGTTTGATGCTGTAAAGCAACGATTGCCTATTTTAAAAGTGTTGGAACCAAGATTAGTTAATGCCAATAATCCAATCACAAATTACAGGCTTTAGTACGTGAGTAGATAATGTGGAAAGAAAACTTCAAAGAGAAACTAGCAAACTTAGACATCTTAAGTGTAAATAGTTTGGAGGAACAAGTAGATGACATATAAATCAAAGTTGCTACGAGAGTAACCTCTGGGAATGTATCGCCTATTGTTTCTTCTGAACTTTCAGATACCCGAAAGAATATAGGTGATTTATGGAAAGAATTTAAACTTATCCAGGATAAAGTAGACAAGAGGGTGACTTCTCCTAACATGGTATCTGATTTACAATGGGGACCAATTCAGAATTATCCAGGCAATTCCCTAAGTTTAAGCCAGATAGGGATGTACATCCAACTCATTTTTTAAAAATATTCAACCAGGCATTGCCAACTAACTGGGAGGATTCTAAAAAGATTGAATTTGCTGTGGGGTACCTTGTAGGGGAAGCCTCAGAATGGGGTATTGTAAATATTGAGAACTTTTCTTCTTGGGGAGACTTCCAGAGGAAATATAAAGAGAAATATTGGTCTGCTAGTGCACAAGAGGAATTAATATCAGACTTGTGGGACCTGAAATATTACAATAATACATGGGGTACTATGAGAAAGTATTTCGACTGGCATCTAACATGGGCAAAGTACTTAGATAAGGCGAGAGAAGAAGAAGGGTTAGTGAGAATTTTAATAACAGTAGAAGAATTGTTGTCCTTTGTGGACACATTGGATGCATTAAATAAGGACCGCAATGAAAACTTATACCAAAGTGATAGCCTGAACTACAAAAGGAACAGTGGTAATAATTAAAAAAAAACCATGAGCTAACCTAGCTAGAGTAAACCAGTGCGACAGAAGAAGTGGTAACAACAATTATCAAAAGAAGCACCCACCTTCGAATTTAGGTCCAGTAACTTCAGAGGAATTTGTAACGAGTAATAATACAACACAAAATGGTAATGTAACATCTGGATTCGGTAACCAACCTGTGATCACTAATAATGAGAAAACATAGTGCAATCTGGATCCAGGACTGGGGCCCAGGTCATGGAAATACACTAGGAGGCCTTAGTACATACTAACTATGTTAATTTCACACACAGAATATCTACAAAAGAATGGTTACTGCTAGAAGAACCAAATATAACTATCAACATTCCACAATTTATAACAGCAGGGACCATCGAGACTTCTGAAGTGAACATATTTATAGACTCAGGTAGTGAAGTAACTCTCATATCTAGAGGATTCTTTAACTCCTTACAGACTAAACGGCACTTACTGCTATTGCCAGTAACTGGAGTTTACATAGTCGGTATAACAGGAACGAAAAGTAAGGTTGTGAAACATGAAACCCAAGTGAACTGCAGTGTTCGAAATATCCTATATTGTCAAACACTTTTAACAGTATAAAATATTAATAGAGATGTATTATTTGGTTTAGATTGGTTATTAGAATTTGAAGTCATCTTAAACTTTGAGGAAAATCTTCTTTGTTTTGGTAAACGTAACAGTAGATGCTGGATACCATTTGAGACAGACACCTACATTGATATACAAACAACGGAGTGTCAGTGTCTGCAATTAACAGTTACAGCACAATTCTCACCAAAGAACAATAATGTAGATCCAGGAACACGTCGAACTGATATACAAGACAAAATCAATGAATCTCAAATATTAACCAAACAACAAAGACGAGATACATATAAAATTCTAAGGGAATATGAAGTAGTGTTTTCCGAATGTCCAGGCAATATCAGCGACTACATATGTTAATTCAAAATCAAAGATGACACCCCCATTCTTTTGCAAACCATATCCAATACCCATAAGTTTGAAAGAAGCAGTTAGGAAGGAAATCAACAAAATGATTGATAACAATATGATAGAATGTAGTTCCAGCGTAATGAATAACACTTTGGTCATGGTGAGAAAAGCTACAGGTGGGGTACGATTATTGTTAAGATGCTCGTACATTGAATAAGCATATAGACACAGAAAGAGACAGACCAATTAATACTGACGAATTGTTATCCAAATTTGAAAAAGCAAAGTTTTTTTAGAAGAATCGACCTGACTGTGGGATACTGGCAAATAAAATTACACCCAGAATCCAAAAAGTATACACCGTTTCTGTTTAATGGTAAATCACATCATTTCAATGTATTGCCATTCGGACTTAATATTTCTGTATCCGTATTTATACGTGCGCTGGATGAGGCATTAGGGAGAGATTTATTGAAGGATTTAATAATATATGTAGACGATATCCTAATAATATCAGCTACTTGGGAAGAGCATTGTCTCACCTTATGCAGAACCCTGAAAAAATTTAAAGAAAAAGATATTATGGTGAAACTGTCTAAATCGTAGTTTGCGCGCCAAGAGCTTAAGTTTCTACGTCATATTGTAGGGGTGCAGGGAATTAGACCAGACCCAGAACGCATCAACGCTATTAAGGAATGTCCACACCCTAGAAATGTAAGACAGTTGAAAGGATTTATAGGAATGGCTGGATACTATCGACAGTACACACGAGGTCATGAACTAAATTTTACGTTTATTAAAGAATGGAGTACCATGGATTTGGGATCCAGAGGCAAATGATGCGTTTGAAAACGTCAAAAGTGTGCTTGTTCAATCACCCATGTTACATCATCCAGTTATGGGTGAACCACTAAAATTTCAACAGACGCATCTGATTACGGTATTGCAGCAGAACTTTTCCAAGGAGCATGGGATCTAAATAATGTAGAACACCAAACCATAGCTTCTGCTAGCCACAGTCTAAATAAGCATGAATTAATATATTTAAAAAGAAAGATGATGAGACTTACCAAACAAAAGCGCTGGCAGGTCGATAGACACACAAACAAACACAAATATACACACAAAATTCTAGCTTTCGCAACCAACGGTTGCCTCGTCAGGAAAGAGGGAAGGAGAAGGAAAGACAAAAGGATATGGGTTTTAAGGGAGAGGGTAAGGAGTCATTCCAATCCCGGGAGCGAGGCTTTCCGCTCCCAGGATTGGAATGACTCCTTACCCTCTCCCTTAAAACCCATATCCTTTTGTCTTTCCTTCTCCTTCCCTCTTTCCCGACGAGGCAACCGTTGGTTGCGAAAGCTAGAATTTTGTGTGTATATTTGTGTTTGTTTGTGTGTCTATCGACCTGCCAGCGCTTTTGTTTGGTAAGTTTCATCATCTTTCTTTTTAAATATATTTTTCCCACGTGGAATGTTTCCCTCTATTATAAGCATGAATTAAATTACACGGCTACTGAAAAAGAACTATTGGCAATTGTATGGAGTATCCAAAAATTTTAAACACTAGTATGGGGGTCAGAAATCCATGTTTATACACATCATCAAGCTCTATCCTTTCTAATCTTACACAGTAGATTAATGCGAAGGATACTTTTCCTACAGGAATATAATATTAGGATACAATATGTAAAAGGTTTCGAGAATATTGTACCAGATTATTTGTCTAATTTACCCATAGGAGTGAAAAAATTAAAACATATGGAAGTACCCAGCATTATTTTGCAATTAATTTTATGTCAGTAGAATATCTGAACATCAGAGTACAGGAGATGGCTCAAAGAATAAAAGAAAATATCCATCATGATCCTTATTTTACAGAAATGTTTTCTATGTGTATCCAGAATTTCTTCCCTCCTAATCAAGTAGGAAAATGGAAAATTATAGCTCATAATTTGCTTCGGAGAGAGAGCATAACATCGTAATGTTGTCGCTTAGGCATTCCAAAGGTAATGGAAGACGCACTTGTGTGGTATGTTCATACAGGATATGGACACTTCGGAATCAAAATGTGTATAACCCATATGAATAAGTTCTATTGTTTTAAGAAGTTAGGGTGTAAGATGATATCTTTGAGTAGAACTTGTGAAACCTGTCAGAAGGTGAAAGAGAACAACACTACTGTGAAATACAAAATGTATCCGATTATTCCTAAGTCGTTACACAATCTCACAGCAGCAGATTTTTTTGAACCAGTTCGAAAAGGAAAGGGAGGAGTGTCATATATTTTGGTCATCATAGAGTGTTGGTCAAAATATGGTAGACTATATCCAATCAAAAGAGCCACTACACAGACAGTTATACACTGTTCACAACAATACTTTCTGGAAGTAGGTAAACGAAAACGGTTTCTTACAGATCATGACCCGCAATTCATGAGTAACGAATTTAAAGAATTTCTAGCGTGGGAAGGTATTTGTCAAATATTGATATCCAACTATGACCCATCCTAAAATCCATATGAATGAGTAATGCAGGAAATTGGAAAACTACGCCGTACCTACTGCCATGAAAAACACACTTTATGGGCAACGAAAATTAAAGACTTTGAACTTATTCTAAATGAATTACCACATTTATTGACTGGGTTGACACCTTTAGAATAGGCAAACCCTTTGTAGGTGAACATCTAATTAAATGTTTTAATTGGCCTGGACAACCTACTGTCGATTACAAACTGAATCAGGAAATAGTTTATAAGAATTTAATTGAAAAAGCGCAACAAAGAGTAAGTAAACATATTGAAAAAGCTGTTGAAAATCAGTACAAGGTCGATGATCTAGTTCTAGTAAAACAACATCTACAAAGCTCTGCCCTGAAGAAAGAGACACAATTTTTTTCAAAAATACGAAGGGCCATACCGGGTGCAAACGGTAATCCATCCTAAAACATTAGTTTTAGAAGACGCTACAACTGGATCAGAGAAGGGGAAGTACGATGTAAAAGATGCAAAGCTGTACATAACCCCCAGGGACGTTAACGTTCTGAGTTAATGGGCGGAGTGACGACCGTCGGATCCCGAGTTGTTTTCGGTGTTTCTTCTATAACAGTTTTCCGGCACCGAATTCCCTCCAAATCTTAAACTATTCTATCATCCCACACTCAGAGATACTATGGGGGAAAAGGAGAGGGAGGGGGAGGAAGAGAGAGAGAGAGAGAGAGACATCGTACCAGCTAGGATTTGTGATTATGTCATCCATAAGGGTTCCTGGTGGGGGATTTCCTTGTTCCATTCAGTTAGACTACCAACAACCTCTGGCTCCTTATATAACGTCTCGTGGAACTAAAGAAGCTTCTGCATATGTGCGCCTGGTACTACTCTTATGTGCCTTTCAAGAGCACGCATGAGGTAGAGATTTGCACAGTGCATTTGCACCTACCTGTCCCTAGGCCCTTTCAGTCCCACCTCACCCCGAATCGTCCCAACTTTGCTCGGCTGCAGCATGAAGTGGAAATTTGCACACATGTTGCCTCCGATCCCTGTCATTTGGCACGTGTATGGGACAAGATATATTAAGTCTGCCTGGTCAGTTCTTCTCTCCCTCGATTTCAATCAGTTCAGCCTCCATGTATATTTAGGTCATGTTTTTGCTTGAAATGTTCTTTGTATGTAATGTCTTCACCAGTTTCTTTGCAAACCTGTGTGTAGAGGTCTTGGTGAAATCAACCTCGTCAATTTTGTATGTTCTATTGATATAAGGTGTCATTATGATGACTCCAACACTGGTTTTCTTGAAAGCTGCCTAGTAATCTCTTCATTTGTCACATATTTCTGTGTAAATATGGAGAAGCGTGTCCTGGCACATAACTTGAAATAATTTCTGAATTCATGAGAATACTATTCTCAGACTGAATGTAATATAATCGGGCCAAAGTTCCAATTTATACTTCTTGATGGATATTTTTCTTAGTGAGCTGAAGGAAATATTAAGTTAGCAGAAGATACAATATTGGGTGACTAATTAAACAACTGTGATACTTTAGTATATAAATTTTCTACTTTTTACAGAATATTTTATACTTTCATGAGATGTGATGTAGATGGGTGGGTATGTATCAGTTTTCAAAGGGGTGGGTGTTGTGGACGAAAGCATGGTTAACGAGAACACGTAAATCATGACTAACACAAAACACACACCACACCTTTCAAACAACCCTAACAAACAAGTGTGCACAAGTTCTTCACCATTTGCCGTTTCCATAGGGTTGCTAAGATTTCCTTCGGGGACCTCAAGGGTGAAGGTGGGAATGTCCATTCTGTAGGAGGCGATTTAACACCAAACTTCCTCCGCCGTCTCACTGAGGTACCTGCAAGGTAGGGATCCAGGGGAAGGGGGGTGGGAAGGGTTTCCTGTCTTTGGGGCTATCTTCTTTCTCTTCTCCAATCTTAGGAACCATTTCTATTTATTTCCTTTCTTACTTCTCATTTGAGGACCACACACACACACACACACACACACACACACACACACACACACACACACACTTTTGAAAAAATGCCAATATACGATATTTTATTACTAGCTGTCTGCTGGGAGCTGTTTGATCAACCAGAATACAGTCCTGATCCTGCTCCCAGTGAACCTTCTTTCCTTGCACCTCAAGAAATTCCTGTCCTCCAGCCAGCATTTTGACAACGACGAAGAGCTGAAGACGACTGTCACATGCTACTTCTATTCACAGGTGGTAGACTTCTATGACACAGGAATACAAAAACTGAGTCCACAATATGACAAGTGTCTCAATTCTTTTGGTGACTATGTCAAGAAATAGCTCAAACATTGCTCTATCTGTTGCCAGTAAAGTTTTCCATATAACTATGTTGTCTATTTTAAAAAAGTAGGAAAACTTACTTTCTGGATGTGGCCCGTACATTAAATGTGTTCTGCCTCTGAAACCTTCCCACTGACTGCATCACTGCTGCTGATATTGCTGCTTCATCATTGTCCAGCACGCATCAGCCCACAGCTTCCTGCATCACAGTCTGACTACCACCCTTCTGGCCTGCATGACCAACACACTGGTTCAAGCAGACTGAGGCAAGCTTCCACTGCAGTGGTATAATACCAGAGCTTACAAAACGTGCTTATGCTGACAGCTGTCTTGACTAGTACTATGCCGCTGAGGTCATCAACATCATTGCACCAGCATCCACAAAATCATACCAGCACCGCAAGAGGGAGCTCATACATCGCCTCTCTATGTGTAAGAACAGAAAGAAAACCAGTAGTCTGCGAGCCAAATCACCATGCTGTCAAGCGCACCTATACACGCCTACAGATGTACAGAGAGAATACTGGTTAGCCTGATAGTCAAGATGCAGCAGTGCCAATAGAAGCAGAATGTCACGAGTGCTCCATTATCTCTGCAGTCTTCCTCACAAAATTTTAGAAAACCTTTTCATCAAAAAACATTTATTTTTATGTTATGTATAGCTTTCTATGTCAGCTTCATAGGTCGCTATGATTTTGCATAGTACACCACATGTTGCTGTATATGAAATTTTGTTAACATGTTGAATTTTTCTGTAAACTTGGAAACAGGTCTCTATCTGCCTCCAGTCTCGAGAAAATGGATTTTACACAACATGTTCACTTCCAATCGCATGTGCATGAGAATAGCAAGCATGTGAATAGGAGAGTATTTAGCCACATGGATAACAAATAGAATTTTATTACCTACAACAGTATAGCTGATGCTATAGCTTTTATTTAATTTTTTTTCTTTTCTTTTTTTTTCCAATTGAGTAATGTAATTTTTAAAACGTCATTAGTTTTTCCTAGTATAAAAATAGATGCAAAACTTCTTGTTTTATGGTACTGCAAACTAACACACGGAGATTTTTCTCTAGGGTATTGATCTCTCTTATCAGCTACTGCTTGTTTAGCAAGAAACGCAGTTTCAAGATTCTGTCGCAATGGCTATCAAAAGGTGATTTTGTACAATTTCTACTGCGTTTTGGCAAAAGAAGCAAAAATAAACCTGTCAACAAGAGAAATGTTGCTATTACTTGTAATTGATGATGCCTCTTCAAATGAAAAATGGTTAACAATTCAGACAAAAATTAATTGCTAGTACTGTTGCAGTTTTGCAGAAATTCTGTAACCCATCATATTTCTAATAATGAGCAACAGAAATGGAATATTACAAAAGGATTTTCTCTCTGTTATTCATCTCAAAAATACCGAAATCAATAGCAACAAACAGTGTAGCATATTTTTGTTCCTATCCCCTTTCAGAGTGATGTGGTGAATGTCTTGACCATGAATACCTTCTGATGTTTTAATGACATATCCGAGGTGTGTGAGAAAAGTAATGACTCTGAGAACACTGTGTGCAATCTTTG